>NC_042989.1:35624725-35967225 GCF_901001165.1 Salmo trutta
GAGAGAGAGAGAAGAGAGAGAGAGAGAGAGAGAGAGGCGAGAGGAGAGAGAGAGAGAGAGATCAGAGAGAGAGAGAGAAAGAGAGAGAGAGAGAGAGAGAGAGAGAGAGAGAGAGAGAAGGAGGAGTAACACGAGTAACAGATAACGGAATCTGTTGAATTTTACACGTGAATATAATTCTCACCAATATCTTTGTGTTTTTTCACTTTGTTGATCCCTGGAGATGAATGTGGAGATGAATGTGGAGAAGGACTTTACTTGTATGCTTGCGTCTCCCCCACATGGGTTATACACAAAAGGGTTTTGTGGTGCAGAACCAATTAAGCAATGGATCTTCTGGATCGTGTTCTAATACGCAGTATACTGCACAATATTACAACAAAACAGATGGTTCTCACTGTTATTATCATGATACTGTTATCATTATATTTATGATTTCGATTAAATATTCAAATGAACACTTCAGATTATATAAAAAATAATATACTCCTTCACAGACATCGCAATTGTGTTATTAAGCATCATAACAGCTTATAAACCCTTCAGCATATCTGACACTTCTCTATGAGAGGCAAAAACTGTGTGTGTGTGTGTGTCATAGCAACAGTGTGTGTATGTGTGTGTGTGTGAGTCATAGCAACAGTGTGTGTATGTATGTGTGTGTTTGTCATAGCAACAGTGTGTTTGTGATCTAGCAGGATGAGTCACGACTCACTAGTGAATGAGAGAAGGGCCTTGTACAGGCTTTGTAAGGGCTATTTGACCAAGAAGGAGAGTGATGGAGTGCTGCATCAGATGACCTGGCCATTTGAGATGGTTTGGGATGAGCTCAGCATATGTGGTAACTCCTTCAAGACTGTTGGAAAAGCATTCCAGGTGAAAATGGTTGAGAGAATGCCAAGAGTGTGCAAAGCTGTCATCAAGTTAAAGGGCGGATACTTTGAAGAATCTAAAATCTAAAATATATTTTGATTTGTTTAAAAAAAAATTGGTTACTACTTGATTCCATATTTCATAGTTTTGATGTCTTCACTATTATTCTACAATGTAGAAAATAGTAAAAATAAAGGAAAGCCCTTGAATGAGTAGGTGTGTCCAAACTTTTGACTGGTACTGTATATCACAGACAAACAACAACAACAACAAACACACACACACACACACACACACACACACACACACACACACACACACACACACACACACACACACACACACACACACACACACACACACACCGTGCTACTCCCATCTCTCCTGCCCCCCATCTTCATTGGCAGAGACCATCTCTCCTGACAGAGTCCCCCTCCCCCCATCCCCCCACAACACACACCCACACACTGACAGACAGTTGCTCCGAGTTGCTAGGGAGCTGGCACACGTTGAATTCACATTGAATTCTAATGAGGAAAACGACCCTCCTCTGATTGTAGGCTTTGTGTCTAGTCCAGTCCACACCAGCAACAACATACAGTGGCCTATAATACCATAGGGCCCTTAGGAAGTGTTAAAGAGACATTGCAGAAGCTGTAATGGCAGAGCCCAGCTCAGACGAAACAAGGAGCATTGTGAATGATTTATGCTGGCTACCTTCACAGGCAGGCGCAATGGTGGAAATCCAGGTTTCTTCTCCATCTGGACAGTGAGTGAGAGGGTTGTGGATTAAGCCTATGTATATTTTACAACATATGCCAAAGGGAAGGATTACCACCAGTATGTCTATGGGTCTGGCTGCTTACGATTTAGAACAATTAATATGGGTAACAGATGTCTAGAATAGACATACTATAACTGCAGTGTATTCCATTGACATTTCACAAATCCATGAAGGTTGGTAAAAAATGCTTGGGTTAAGTGTAAAATTATGTTTGAAACGGAGGAGGAATCCCATTCATAGGCGTGTTAAATGTGTGTGCCTTTGAATTTATGGTTTTAACTGCAGTGTGAAACATACTGTATCTGTTGTAAAACAATATCACGCCAATACAAACAAGCTCTGGTCTCTGTCCTGCGTGTGTAGTTTTGTGCACCATAACTAGACAATCTGTCAGACACATTTAATAGCAATGGATCAAATAAAAAGGCTTGAAAATGGCATATACACCCGAGTGTGTCAAGTATAATTGCAGTATTTCTTTTTTAAACAAGGCTGCTTATGATCAAATTATATTTCAATGCCTTGAACATGACCAAGTCAAGTCATTATGGATCTCTGTAATCTTCTCCTTTCTGCTCCCCAGTTTATTTTTTGTTGATAATTAATCTCTGTTTTGCTCTACTCACTAGGCAGCTCATTGATAAGGACTTCGCATCTGGTGTATAAAGCAGTCCCGTTTAAATTAAATGCTTAATTCATTGTCATAATGAAGACATTGTAATCTGGAGGACGTGTATTATGTATGTGTGTATGTGTGGTATTTTAAAGGGAACTAGTACTCACCGTTTTGACAGGTCTAGGCAGCGAAGTGGACCTGTTGGGGTATTTGGAAAAGTCTTGGGGCCAGGACAAGACAGGACATGGACTTGGGCTTCTCGGTCCCTCGAAGCTCACTTGAGGAGTTTCAGGACTGCCATGCATAGTTCTTCTCTCTCTTTCCCTCCCTCGTTCTCTGTCCCGAGGGCTCTCCCTCCCTCTCTCCAGGGTACCATTAAACTCCAGCTCATCCTGTCTCCTAACAATGTCGATGTCCGTCTCCAGATAGGTTCTCCCTACGGACGCCAGCTCCGAGTGGAAACAGCTTTCCACCTGGCCCACTTTCCTCAGGCCTTCTCCAGGGTCCAGCACCTTACAGCTGGGCATGCTGTACTTGTTCCACTGGTGCTCCAGTTGGAAACAGTCCACCCTCGGTTCTTGTAGTTCCTGAATGGGCTGTAGAGAGGAAGACACTGGGCTGTACCAGGAGGCTGCAGCTGCAGCTAGTGTTCTCTGTCGGACTGGGTTGAAGGATTCCCATGGACACCCTGGAACCAGCACCCTGTTTGTGACCTCATCTAGGAACTGGGAGAACTTGAGCCGCTCCTCCAGTTTCTGCTCCTGCTGTGCTGAGAAGATCACAATCTTGCTTTGGCCCTGGTTGCTGGATGATGACAGGCTTTGGGTTGAATCCCACTTTACTTTCAACACTCGCTCCCCATCCTCCTGGTTTTCGGCTCTATCCATTCCGCTATCACCCTCGCAGTTCCCCAAGGTCTGGTAGACATTCTCGGTAGACGTGTCACTGGTGGCGGCCTCATTGGCCCTGCCACCAGGACCAGGGGAGCTGGCACGGGCCCGGAACACCTCATCGCTGTGCTGCTTTATGGATGTGCGCAGCAGGCAAGTGGCCCCGGAACTCCAGCTGTTGGTATCCCAGCTGTCATCCTCGCTGGAGCTGCCGCTGCACACACTGGAGCTAGATGTGCTCTGAAGACTGGGGCTAGAGCTGCGCAAGCTGGGACTGGAGCTGCGCAAGCTGGGGCTCAGGCTGGGGCTGGAGCTACGTGGGCCCGGGCTGGAGTGATCCAGACTCGCCAAAGAGCGCCTCAACCCAGAGATGGATCCCTTCAGGCTGGGTAAGGAGCCTTGGAGGTTGGGTAGAGAGCCCTTGGGGCTGGGGCCATACGAGTAAAGACTGGGTAGAGAGCCCTTGGGACTTTGGCTGGAATTGGAGATGAATTTGTGGAGGCTGGGGGAGGAGAGGCTGGAGGGGCAGCGTGGAGGTGGGTCCTCCTCTTGGTCAGTATGCCTTCTGGAGAAGATGGGACAAGAGGCGATGGAAGAGCAGGAACTGCACTCCTGCCGGGTGAGGGAGGTTGTCCTGGCCGTCTGGGGCCGGGGATGGTTCTGCCGCTGCGGGGCACCGGTGGTCCAGTTGGCCATTGTCCCGCGACCCGTCTTCGCCGATCCATTCGTTGATCCCTTTGCTGATCCGTTCTGCATTTGGTGCTTGGAGCTTGGAGCTGCACCGTCAGAAATCGCTCGCACAGGCAACTGAACCATGGCGAGCTGGGTGGAAAGATTTCAAACGGGTTTTCCGTCCCACAGCGTCTATATCACTGATCGTCCTAGATGTGTTGGCTTCCCATCATGCTCTCTGCCTATAACTGACAACTGAGTTTCAACCCCCCTGCTGGTTAGCACCCATAGTCATATGGATGTGGGGACCTACTTTCATTATAGACCTGCTGACATTCTAAACATAATCTATTCCCCTTTACAAAAGGCATTAGAGCGCTCAACAAGTGCATACACTCTGTGAATGGTATTTGTAATTAACATGTATAGTTACGTATATTGGTTTAACAGCAGAGCCCAGAATGCTTTCCAGGTCACTTGCTTGTTGGGGCAGAGACATTGATCACAGATACCACGTGACATCTAGGATGTGGTCATGAAAACAAAGTTACAGTGCCATAATCAATGACTATGGGGGGGACTGTTTTTTGTGTGGCACACACAGTGGGGTCTGTAATTACTGGCACCCTTGATGAATTTGATGAATTTTTGCTCATCTTTATCAAGGGTGCCAATAATTATGGACCCCATGGTAGTAAGTGCTATTTGATGTTGGACTATTCAATGGACACAGCTTAGCCAACTTTAGTTTGTCAAAGAACCTAAGTGCTTGAAATTCAACTGGCACAGTTACCACAGAATGTTTTGTGTTATATTCCATGTGTTGTTGTAACTAACCACCTGAGGGTACTCATGCAACTTTTACAACGAAGATGCAATGAGTTTGAGACTTTCAAAATAGTATTTTTTTTTAAAACAGGGCATTGTATGGCACTTCACTATAATTGAAAAATGCTCCCAGTAGTAATTCATTATTTTATTTCATACTACCTATATCCCATTGATGGATCACCACATCAAAACAAGGATATAAACGAGGAAGAATACGGTCTGTTTTCCACAAATTTTTTCTCTTTTTTAAATGTTCTTTCTATTTATCCTTAGTTTTCCTCACTTGTTTTTCACTTTAACAAGTGCCATGCGAAGTAGTACAGAGGTATGGCTCTAGAGAGACATGGGTTTAGTGTTAAAGACATGGGATGGTGAGTAAATGATACTGCACCAGACATTTTATATTTCAACCAGCTGAACTGATAAGTGAGAAATACATATTTAATGGCCAGGTGTCTAGACAAGGTTACATCTGCTGGGGTGGGTCGTTTCATCCTAGCTGTAAGCAACACCTGCTATCCTGGAAGACACCTTCAGAAAGAACAGCTATATTTAGATAACGGGTCTTTGCATGCACGTCATGGAGGATTTTGGAGAATTCATACATGCACAACTTTTTTACATTTTCTTATCTTCTAATTTGAAAATTCTCTTTTAGGGGGTAGATCAGCTTTACTATTGCAGATAGATTGTGGCTTCTATTAATGTAATTTTCTGCATCATCCCCCCATATATTTTGGGGTAAAAAAAACTGTGTATACAGTTGAA
Source organism: Salmo trutta (assembly GCF_901001165.1). NCBI lineage: Eukaryota > Metazoa > Chordata > Actinopteri > Salmoniformes > Salmonidae > Salmo > Salmo trutta. The sequence continues at coordinate 35,630,160 of NC_042989.1, forward strand.
GTTAGATGTTTACATACACCTTAGCCAAATACATTTAAACTCTGTTTTTCACAATTCCTGACATGTAATCCTACTAAAAATTCCCTGTCTTAGGTCAGTTAGGATCACCACTTTATTTTAAGAATGTAAAATAGTAATAGTAGAGAGAATGATTTATTTCAGCTTTTATTTCTTTCATCACATTCCCAGTGGGTCAGAAGTTTACATACAGTCAATTAGTATTTGGTAGCATTGCCTTTAAATTGTTTAACTTCGGTCAAACGTTTCGGGTAGCCTTCCACAAGCTTCCCAAAATCAGTTGGGTGAATTTTGGCCCATTTCTCCTGACAGAGCTGGTGTAACTGAGTCAGGTTTCTAGGCCTCCTTGCTCGCACACACTTTTTCAGTTCTGCCCCCAAATTTTCTATAGGGTTGAGGTCAGGGCTTTGTGATGGCCACTCCAATACTTTGACTTTGTTGTCCTTAAGCCATTTTGCCACAACTTTGGAAGTATGCTTGGTGTCATTGTCCATTTGGAAGACCCATTTGCAACCATGCTGATGTCTTGAGATTCTGCTTCAAAATATCCACATAATTTTCCATCCTTATGATGCCATCTATTTTGTGAAGTGCACCAGTCCCTTTTGTAGCAAAGCACCCCCACAACATGATGCTGCCACCCCCGTGCTTCACGGTTGGGATGGTGTTCATTGGCTTGCAAGCCTCCCCCTTTTTCCTCCAAACATAATGATGGTCATTATGGACAAACAGTTCTATTTTTGTTTCATCAGACCAGAGGACATTTCTCCAAAAAGTACAATCTTTGTCCCCGTGTGCAGTTGCAAACCGTAGCATGGCTTTGTTATGGAGGTTTTGGAGCAGTGGCTTCTTCCTTGCTGAGCGGCCTTACAGGTTATGTCGATATAGGACTCGTTTTAGTGTGGATATAGATACTTTTGTACCTCCTTTCCTCCAGCATCTTCACAAGATCCTTTGCTGTTGTTCTGGGATTGATTTGCACTTTTCGCACCAAAGTACGTTCATCTCTAGGAGACAGAACGCGTCTCCTTCCTGAGCGGTATGACGGTTGCGTGGTCCCATGGTGTTTATACTTGCGTACTATTGCTTGTACAGATGAACGTGGTACCTTCAGGCATTTGGAAATTGCTCCCAAGGATGAACCAGACTTGTGGAGGTCTACAATTCTTTTTCTGAGGTGTTGTCTGATTTCTTTTGATTTTCCCATGATGTCAAGTAGAGAGGCACTGAGTTTGAAGGTAGGCCTTGAAATACATCCACAGCTACACCTCCAATTGACTCAAATGCTGTCTATTATCCTATCAGAAGCTTCTAAAGCATGACATAAATCTCTGGAATTGTCCAAGCTGTTTAAAGGCACCGCCAACTTAGTGTATGTAAACTTTTGACTCACTGGAATTGTGATATAGTGAATTACAAGTGAAATAATCTGTCTGTAAACAATTGTTGGAAAAATGACTTGTGTCATGCACAAAGTAGATGCCAAAACTATATTTTGTTAATTAACAAGAAATTTGTAGAGTGGTTGAAAAATGAGTTTTAATGACTCCAACCTAAATGTATGTAAACTTCCGACTTCAACTGTATATACACTACCGTTCAAAAGTTTAGGTTCACTTCGAAATGTCCTTGTTTTCAAAGAAAAGCAATTTTTTTGTCCATTAAAATAACATCAAATTGATCAGAAACACAGTGCAGACATTGTTAATGTTGTAAATGACTATTGTAGCTGAAAACGGGAGTTTTTTAATGGAATATCTACATAGGCGTACAGAGGCCCATTATCCGCAACCATCACTCCTGTTTTCCAATGGCACATTGTATTAGCTAATCCAAATTTATCATTTTAAAAGACTAATTGATCATTAGAAAACCCTTTCACAATAATGTTATGCACAGCTGAAAACTGTTGTGCTAATTAAAGAAGCAACAAAACTGGCCTTTAGACTAGTTGAGTATCTGGAGCGTCAGCATTTGTGGGTTCGATTACAGGCTCAAAATGGTGTATATACAGGCTCAAAAGTGTATATATTTTGTAAATATTTTCCCTAACCCTGTTATTTTTTGTCCCACCCTTCAGCTCCCCTCAACCCATCCCATCTATCTCTGAACATCCAGTTTTGATTTCTATTTGCCATATCATTTTCAACTGTACTCACAGCATTGATCATAATTAGCAACTCCAACTCAGGTCCTTCCATCACTAAAACCTCTACACAGCAACAGTCTAGTATCATTAGAACTTTATATTTCACAACATGGTAATGGAGCACATGGACAAACTCAGTCTCTCAATTTAGGCAGGCTTCCTGTACAGTGTTTGGTATGCTTGGTATGGGCAGTGTTTGGTATGCTTGGTATGGGCAGTGTGCGGTATGCTTGGTATGGGCAGTGTGCAGTATGCTTGGTATGGGCAGTGTGCAGTATGCTTGGTATGGGCAGTCTGCAGTATGCTGGTATGGGCAGTGTTTGGTATGCTTGGTATGGACAGTGTGCAGTATGCTTGGTATGGGCAGTGTTCAGTATGCATGGTATGAACAGTGTGTGGTATGCTTGGTATGGGCAGTGTTCAGTATGCTTGGTATGGACAGTGTGCAGTATGCTTGGTATGGACAGTGTGCAGAATGCTTGGTATGGACAGTGTGTAGTATTCTTGGTATGGACAGTGTGCAGTATTCTTGGTATGGACAGTGTGCAGTATGCATGGTATGAACAGTGTGTGGTATGCTTGGTATGGGCAGTGTGTGGTATGCTTGGTATGGACAGTGTGCAGTATTCTTGGTATGACAGTGTGTGGTATGCTTGGTATGGACAGTGTGCGGTATGCTTGGTATGGACAGTGTGCAGTATTCTTGGTATGACAGTGTGTGGTATGCTTGGTATGGGCAGTGTGTGGTGTGCTTCATGGACAGTGTGTGGTATGCTTCGTGCACAATGTGTTTTATGCTTCTTGGACAGTGTGTTTTATGCTTCTTGGACAGTGTGTGGTATACTTCGTGGACAGTGTGTTTTATGCTTCTTGGACAATGTGTGGTATGCTTCGTGGACAGTGTGTTGTATGCTTCGTGGACAGTGTGTGGTATGCTTCGTGGACAGTGTGTTGTATGCTTCGTGGACAGTGTGTGGTATGCTTGATAACTGTGGTGTTATCAAAGTGCACACCTTAGTATTTCCCTATTACTCCATTTGGAAACCTAACCAATGATCAAATACTGAGTCACAGAAATATGTGAATTACTATTGACAGAGTAACGCAGTGGGACTATGATGTAATATGCAGTGGGACTATGATGTAATACAGTGGGACTATAATGTAATGCAGTGGGACTATGATGTAATGCAGTGGGACTATGATGTAATGCAGTGGGACTATGATGTAATATGCAGTGGGACTATGATGTAATACAGTGGGACTATAATGTAATGCAGTGGGACTATGATGTAATGCAGTGGGACTATGATGTAATGCAGTGGAACTATGATGTAATGCAGTGGGACTATGATGTAATGCAGTGGGACTATGATGTAATATGCAGTGGGACTATGATGTAATACAGTGGGACTATAATGTAATGCAGTGGGACTATGATGAATTGCAGTGGGACTATAATGTAATGCAGTGGGACTATGATGTAATGCAGTGGGACTATGATGTAATGCAGTGGAAGTATGATGTAATACAGTGGGACTATGTGTAAGGACCGCGCCTTACATCATAGTCCCACGCCTTCCCTGTGGCTCAGTTGGTAGAGCATGGTGTTTGCAATGCCAGCATGGTGTGTGCAATGCCAGGGTTGTGGGTTCGATTCCCACAGGGGGCCAGTACAAAAAACAAAAAAAATGCATGAAATGAAAATGAAATGTATGTATTCACTACTGTAAGTCGCTCTGGATAAGAGTGACTAAAATGTAAATGTAATGACTGATGGTGGACAGGAGAAGCAGGTACAGGGAGTCAGACATTTTTTAGGGAACAGGCAAGACAGGAACAGCGTCGGGACATATGACAATAAATGCAGCGCTGGGGAACTGACAAATACAGGGGAGGTAATAAACAGGTGATTGAGTGAGTCCAGGTGAGTCCAATATCGCTGATGCGTGCGATGATGGAAGGCAGGTGTGCGTAATGCCTGGCAGGGGTGAAGAGCGGGAGCAGGCGTGACACCATGATGTAATGCAGTGCTTCTACATCTGCATTGCTTACTGTTTGGGGTTTTAGGCTGGGTTTCTGTATAGCACTTTGTGACATCGGCTGATGTAAAAAGGGCTTAATAAATACATTTGATTGATTGACTATGATGTAACGCAGTGGGACTATGATGAAATGCAGTGGGACTATGATTAATCTACAGCTGTTCTTTATTTTGGTTTTGAAAAACATTGAAAGTAATTACAGTAGTGTTCAAAGGTGTACTTTTTTTTAATAGCTTTTGGGAGATTTTTTGTTGTTGTATATTGTACCATCTTTGCTGTGTTGTTCCTATGTTAATAACAGGCTTGCTTTCTCTTCTTACTAATTACAAAGAACCATGCAAGGAATGCATCGGTAGCCGATGTGAACAAAACCTTTAAACAGGTCACCATTCACAAAGCCGCTGGGCCAGACGGATTACCAGGACGTGTACTCAAAGCATGCACGGACCAACTGCCAAGTGTCTTCACTGACATTTTCAACCTCTCCCTGTCTGTAATACCTACATGTTTCAAGCAGACCACCATAGTCGCCGTGCACAAGGAAGCGAAAGTAACCTGCCTAAATGATTACCGCCCCGTGGCACTCACGTCGGTAGACATAAAGTTCTTTGAAAGGCTGGTCATGGCTCACATCAACAGCATCCAAACCGGACACCTTAGACCCACTCCAATTTGCATACCGCCCCAACAGATCCACAGATGACGCAATCTCAATCGCACTCCACACTGCCCTTTCTCACCTGGACAAAAGAAACACCTATGTGAGAATGCTGTTCATTGACTACAGCTCAGCGTTCAACACCATAGTGCCCACGAAGCTCATCACTAAGCTAAGGACTCTGTAACACCTCCCTCTGCAGCTGGATCCTGGACTTCCTGACGGGCCGCCCCCAGGTGGTAAGAGTAGGCAACAACACATCTGCCATGCTGATCCTTAACATTGGGGCCCCTCAGGGGTGTGTCTTTAGTCCCCTCCTGTATTCCCTGTTCACCCACGACTGCGTGGCCAAACACGACTCCAACACAATAATTTAGTTTGCTGACGACACAGCAGTGGTAGGCCTGATCACCGACAACGATGAGACAGCTTATAGGGAGGAGGTCAGAGACCTGGCAGTGTGCTACCAGGACAACAACCTCTCCCTCAATGTGAGCAAAACAAAGGAGCTGATCATGGACTACAGGAGAAGGCGGGCCGAACAGGCCCCCATTAACATTGACGGGGCTGTAGTGGAGCGGGTTGAGAGTTTCAAGTTTTTTGGTGTCAACATCACCAACGAACTACCATGGTCCAAACACACAAGATAGTCGTGAAGACGGCATGACAAAACCTTTTCCCCCTCAGGAAACTGAAAAGATTTGGCATGGGTCCCCAGCTCCTCAAAAGGTTCTACAGCTGCACCATCGAGAGCATCCTGACCGGTTGCATTACCGCCTGGTATGGAAACTGCTAGGCATCTGACTGTAAGGCCCTACAGAGGGTGGTGCAAATGGCCCAGTACCTCACTGGGGCCAAGCTTCCTGCCATTCAGGAGCTACATAATAGGCGGTGTCATTGGAAGGCCCTAAAAATGGCCAGAGACTCCAGTCACCCTAGTTATAAACTGTTTTCTCTGCTACCGCACGGCAAGCGCAACTGGAGCGCCAAGTCGAGGACCAAAAGGCTCCTCAACAGCTTCTACCCCCAAGCCATAAGACTGTTGAACAATTAATAAACTCGCCACTGGAAAATTTACATTGATCCCCCCCCTCCCTCCCTTTTGTACACTGCTGCTACTTTCTGTTTATTATCTATGCATAGTCACTTCACCCCCACCTACATGTACAAATTACATCAACTAACCTGTATCCCCGCACACTGACTCGGTACCGGTATCCCCTGTAATATAGCCTCGTTATTGTTATTCTTATTGTGTTACTTTTTATTGTACATTTTTATTTTAGTCTACTTGGTAAATCTTTTCTTAACTCTTCTTGAACTGCACTGTTGGTTAAGGGCTTGTAAGTAAGCATTTCACAGTAAAGTCTGCACTTGTTGTATTCGGCACATGTGACAAATAAAGTTTTATTTGATTTGATCTCAAATGTTAGCACATTCATCCTTCTCAAATGTTTGCACAGTCGGCCAATGAAGATGAAGGGCATACTGTATAATACTGTTGATAGTTTGAGACTGCATTTGATCTTGAATGTTGAGTAACACCTAGTCTCAGTGCTGCCAATGGCACATGACTGTTGGAAAGGGAAACAAACTGAAGTTTATTTATGTTGAATCTGTATAAACCTGATCCACATCTACAGCGGTGACCTGGTAAAATGGTATTGGACAAAGCCTTTATCAACACCATGAAACTATCTGACCTCAAACTGTTTTGTCCTATTCCTCCTAGGTAGCTTTTTAAGGATTTCTATTCATATGGGAGCCTGTTGTGAGGAAACAAATGGCAACTATAGACTACCACAGAGCAAATGCATTAATATTCCCAAGCATCACTGCTTCACTCAATAATACACAGGCAGATAAACAATACATTGGCCACCAACAGCTACACGGGCAAAGAACAAATCCATTACAACAGCCAAGATGCATATCCCTCGATATATAATTTGCGCCGTCGCCATTAAACAACTCGTTGCTTTCTTTCTGTTTTTTCCCCATGTCATCAATGAGTGTTCAAACAAATGGGCTGTTGTCAATTCCCCCGTGTCAACAACATTGACGTCGCCGTGGCAACAAGACCGGCGAGCTGAAGATGAGTCTATACGCCCGGACAATGCATAGCTAGACTACTAAAAACCTCACTTTCTTATACGAAATGTAACCCTCATTTCACCAAGATATAGAATTTGTACTAAGGTGAAAGGCGGACCATACGTTTTTCCTCTTTACTCTGATCCATTTCCATTGGAAATAAAAGGAGCAGAAACGTCAAAGAAAATAGAATTGAAAAAAGATCGCCATAACAAGCAGCAGAGATTTTAGTACAAGGCGTAAAAGAGGATGACAGACTATGGTTTCATTGGTGAGGGAGGTATAGGCCGGTATAGGCTGTCACTTTTGAATTAGATTTGTTGTAATGTGTAATTGTAAATGTGTAGTGTTTTTATTGAGACTAATCATGTTGATTTATTGTTACCATGGCACCCTTGTAAATGAGAGCCTGGTTTTAATTGGTTTGCTCTGGTTAAATAAAGGTTACGAAATAAAAAAATAACAATAATAACAATAATAATAATACAAATAATAATAGGCCGGAGCAGGGTCATTAAAACCATTAAACCCTTCCGTTAAACGCTTCTTTTAAATGCATCTCTAGACCCCTTGCTCTTGATGCTCTGACTGCGGCTTGTCAGTTTCTGATTAATTTTCTGCTCTCTGTCAGTCTTTCTGGTTTATCTGCCTATTACAGAGTATATTTCTAATTTAAAGTTAAAGACGCTATTCATAACCTTTGCCTCTGGTTGTGCTTTTGAGCCAAGGGACAGATATATTGCCCGGAAATTACCTCATGGGTGGTACTAAACTAAGGATTGGTGTGGTTTCATGAGATAAGCCGTTTAGTAATATTATATCATGAACCATACAGCCAACATTCAAGACAACATTTGGTGTAAACAATAAGCAACTAAACTTCCATATTGTATCTTTAGAGGCCATCATCTCTAAAATTATATTTTTGGATCATGGGAAGGAAAACTGAGCTATGTTCATACTGAGAAACACTGCTGGTGTACAGATAGATAGCAGTCAAAGTATGTTTCATATTCGAGAAAATAACTACAGCGATGTAGTCAAATTAGTTGTTTATATATGCAACAGTGTCCTCTAGTGGTTAAATACAGTCGTGTGTTCAACGTCATCAGTGTCCGTCTCCCACCTTCACCCTTATTTTCACCAATTCACTGCTTATACTGTGGATGTCTGGGTAACAACAGTGTTATGACCCTGAACATTTTTGGTCAGATTTTATATGAAGGTTTTGAGGAAACAGCACCACTGTCAGCCCTAGCACCTTGTTGTTTTTGTTCTGTGGACGGAACGGAGGTGGGGTGCTGTCGAGCAGTGTGGTAAAAAAGAAAAGGTGCTGTACTGTTGGTTAGAAATGTACATAATGATCTATGTGGCTTGTGGCGTCTTGACAACACAATTTTGTGCAAGATTACACATACAGTGCTGTGAAAAAGTATTTGCCCCATTTGTGATTTTCTACATTTTTGGGATATTTCTGATACTGAATGTTATCAGATCTTCAATCAAAACCAAAAATTAGATAAAGGGAACCTGAGTTTACAAATAACGGCCAAAAATATATACTTATTTAATTTATTTAATTAACAAAGTTATGCAACACCCAATATCCCTGTGTGAAAAAGTAATTACCCCCTTACAATCAATAACTGGTTGTGCCACCTTCAGCTGCAATGATTGCAACCAAATGCTTCCTGTAGTTGTTGATCAGTTTCTCACATCACTGTGGAGGAATTTTGGCCCACTCTTCCATGCAGAACTGCTTTAACTCAGCAACATTTTCTTGGGTTTTCAAGCATGAACTGCTCATTTCAAGTCCTGACACATCTCAATTGGGATTAGGTCTGGACTTTGACTAGGCCATTCCACAACTTCAAATGTATTGCTTTTTAACCATTTTCATATACTGTAGACTTGGTTGTGTGTTTTGGATCATTGTCTTGCTGCATGACCCAGGTGCACATCAGCTTCAGCTCACAGATGAATGGCCTGACATTCTCCTGTAGAATTCTCTGATACAGAGCAGAATTCATGGTTCCTTCTAAAGTCGTCCAGGTCCTGAGGCAGCAACGCATCCCCAAACCATCACACTACCACCACCATGCTTGACCATTGGTATGAGGTTGTTACTGTTGAATGCAGTGGGACCCAGGTCGTCCAAAAAGTACCTGGAAGCACCTGGATGATCATCAAGACTCTTGGAAAATGTTTCTAAAGACAGATGAGTCAAAAGCATATATTTTTGGACGATATGGGTCCCATTATGCCTAACGAAAACCAAACACTGCAATCCACAGTAAGAACCTCATACCAACGGTTAAGCATGGTGGTGGTAGTGTGATGGAGCGAGCAGTTCATGCTTGAAAACCCAAAATAAATTAAATGAGTATGTAATTGTTGTTATTTGTTCACTCAGGTTCCCTTTCTCTAATATTAGGCTTTGGTTGAAGATCTGATAACATTCAATATCAAAAATATGCAAAAGTTGAGAAAATGAGAAAAGTCGCAAATGCTTTTTCACAGCATTGTAACTGTTCATAATGTCAGTACCATTTCAATGGTCGCCCAGGTGCAAGCGAGTGAAACGATAGCGGTGCTTGTGTGTGAAAGGAGCTCAGCATTTACAGTTGAAGTCGAAAGTTTACATACACCTTAGCCAAATACATTTAAACTCAGTTTCTCACAATTCCTGACATTTAATCCTGGTACAATTCCCTGTTTTAGGTCAGTTAGGATCACCACTTTATTTTAAGAATGTGAAATGTCAGAATAATAGTAGAGAATGATTTATTTCAGCTTTTATTTCTTTCATCACATTCCCAGTGGGTCAGAAGTTTACATACACTCAATTAGTACTTGGTAGCATTGCCTTTAAATTGTTTAACTTGGGTCAAACATTTTGGGTAGCCTTCCACAAGCTTCCCACAATAAGTTGGGTGAATTTTGGCCCATTCCTCCTGACAGAGCTGGTGTAACTGAGTCAGGTTTGCTTTCAGATGCTTTTTCAGTTCTGCCCACAAATTTTCTATAGGATGGAGGTCAGGGCTTTGTGATGGCCACTCCAATACCTTGACTTTGTTGTCCTTAAGCCATTTTGCCACAACTTTGTAAGTATGCTTGGTGTCATTGTCCATTTGGAAGACCCATTTGCAACCAAGCTTTAACTTCCTGGCTGATGTCTTGAGATGTTGCTTCAATATATCCACATAATTTTCCTGCCTCATGGTGCCATCTATTTTGTGAAGTGCACCTGTCCCTCCTGCAGCAAAGCACCCCACAACATGATGCTGCCACCCCCGTGCTTCACGGTTGGGATGGTGTTCTTCGGCTTGCAAGCCTCCCCTTTTTTCCTCCAAACATAACGATGGTCATTATGGCCAAACAGTTCTATTTTTGTTTCATCAGACCAGAGGACATTTCTCCAAAAAGTACGATCTTTGTCCCCATGTGCAGTTGCAAACCATAGTCTGGCTTTTTTATGGCGGTTTTGGAGCAGTGGCTTCTTCCTTGCTGAGCGGCCTTTCAGGTTATGTCGATATAGGACTCGTTTTACTGTGGAAATAGATACTTTTGTACCCGTTTCCTCCAGCATCTTCACAAGGTCCTTTGCTGTTGTTCTGGGATTGATTTGCACTTTTCGCACCAAAGTACGTTCATCTCTAGGAGACAGAATGCGTCTCCTTCCTGAGCGGTATGACGGCTGCGTGGTCCCATGGTGTTTATATTTGCGTACTATTGTTTGTACAGATGAACATGGTAGCTTCAGGCGTTTGGAAATTGCTGCTAAGGATGAACCAGACTTGTGGAAGTCCCCAATATTTTTTCTGAGGTCTTGGCTGATTTCTTTTGATTTTCCCATGATGTCAAGCAAAGAGGCACTGAGTTTGAAGGTAGGCCTTGAAATACATCCAGAGGTACACCTCCAATTGTCTCAAATGATATCAATTAGCCTGTCAGAAGCTTCTAAAGCCATGACATCATTTTCTGGAATTTTCCAAGCTGTTTAAAGGCACAGTCATCTTAGTGTATGTAATCTTCTGACCCACTGGAATTGTGATACAGTGAATTATTGTCACGGGCGTCGTAAGGATTGGACCAAGGTGCAGCGGGAACGTGTATACTCATCTTCTTTATTTTTATTAAAAGAAGGAAAAACAAAAGAAACACGTATACAAAACAACAAACAGTCCTGTCAGGTGCACAGACACTAAACAGGAGACAACTACCCACAAATCCCATAGAAAAAAAACACCCCTCTTAAATAAGACCTTCAATTAGAAGCAACGAGGAGCAGCTGCTTCCAATTGAAGGGCAACCCCATTAACTAAACATAGAAATAGAAAGACTAGAACTAACATAGAAATCAACTAACAGGAACATAGCCCAACAAACCCCAAAACACTCTAAACAAATACCCCTCTTACATAGGAACATAGCCCAACAAACCCCGAACCACATAAAACAAACACCCCCTGCCACGTCCTGACCAAACGGCAATAACAAATAACCCCTTATACTGGTCAGGACGTAACAATTATAAGTGAAATAATCTGTCTCTAAACAATTGTTGGAAAAATGACTTGTGTCATGCGCAAAGTAGTAGTGTCCTAACCGACTTGCCAAAACTATAGTTTGTTAACAAGAAATTTGTGGAGTTGTTGAAAAACGAGTTTTAATGACTCCAACATAAGTGTATGTAAACTTCCGACTTCAACTGTAACATTAGCTACCAAATAAGCTTTTGCTTACCACAGTGTACAATGCCAAAGACACAGGGACACAGTCATTCAGGGATGCACCTGCTGACACTTGGCAGGTCACATTGACTGTTCCAGCATGTCGCTGCCTCCCTCTGTCCTCCGTAATGGGTCTTCCTCATGCAGAGGGTTTCTAGAGGTTGTGACAGAAGTGACACGCGCGCTGACATCATGCATGCTATGAATAAATGGATGGAATGCATAATGTGACTGCTGCTTGTGAGTGGTAGTAGTAAAATCTGAGGGATTTTCAGAGGAATGTGTGGTATTCATGAGATGGAGATTTATTGTTTATCGAGGACATGTGTGGTAATTATGAGATGTGGGTGATCTGAATTGAGTGTGAAGGGTGACTGATTGACTGTCACCTTGGACATATTTAAGGTGGATATGAAGACAGAGAACCCACTGGACTGGGCACAGACGTCAGTTCACCATCTAGTTTTGGTTTACATTTGGTTGAGTTGTCAACTAACGTGAATTCAATGTGAAATCAACCAAACATGGCACCCTGTCATTGGATTTAGGTTAAAAGTTGGGTGAAAAAAATACGAAATTCCCTTACGTTGATAACTTTTTGCAAAGCCAATCAGTTTCCACATTGATTCAAAGACCTCACATTTAATTTGGGGGTTGAAATGACGTGGAAACAACGTTGATTCAACCAGTTTTACCAGTGGGAACTATCTAATTACAATCAAAGTGTATTTGTCCTATGTACAGGATACAGCGGGTGTAAATGGTACAATGAAATGCTTCCTCGCGGTGACAATACCAACAAAATGTTCCATATGGCAATAAGCAGGTAAGAAAACAACACAACACAATACAATACTATGTCAGGATTGCAAAGATTATACTACAGTGCATTCGGAAAGTATTCAGACCCCTTTATTTTTTCCACATTTTGTTAGGTTACAGCCTTATTCTAAAATGGATTAAATAAATAAAAATCCTCATCACTCTACACACAATACCCCATAATGACAAAGCGAAAACAGTTTTTTTTTGTCAGAATTGCAAAGACTATGCAGAATTGAATATATATTGTATACAAAAACAAATGTCCGTGCTTCTTTCAGGAAGTATACTATTACGAAGTTATACCATTTCAAGAATACATAGATTAATCGCGTCACCCAGAACCAATCAGTTAATCGATTTCAATTTTAATACAATATTTTTATTCCCTTCTATGAAAAGTGTAGGTTAGTGCCGTCTGAAATAAAAAGACATTGTAAATTCGCAATTGTACATATCAATACACTCACTGTCCACCCTTTCTCAACCAAAAAGGATAAAAGAATCACAATTATCAAATATTTCAAGCAACAATCGTTTTCATTTATATAAAAACAAGTAAGTCACTTATCATTGCTTCCTTCAATAGACAGGCCAATAAAAGTTTGTCATTACAATAATTTTATTAATTATTTGTCAAGTGTATCAACCAGGGTCTGGGTCAATTCCATTCAATTCATTAAGTACACTGAAATTCCAATTCCAATAATCTTCAATGCTTTTCAATTAGGACCATTTTAATTGAAATTGGAATTTGGATTACTTTCTGAATTGACTGGAATTGAAATTAAATCGACCCCAACCCTGATACCAACTGGAATCAATGACGAGTTCCTTGTATTTTCTCTACAATTATTCCCACAATAACTATGATCAAGAATGTACTAGAATATGCCCAAAAAGCTGTTAATTCTGACAGCGAATACTATGGTTGAAATGGTCAAGAATACCTCCTCCTTCGTTAAGCCAGTGCCTCTTGAGAGGTCTCTCTCTATTATCTTCCAGTTGATGTGGCCAGACAGGTCAACTGTCACATCAAAATCTTCTCTGACAACCAGTGTTATGTTGCATAGTGAACTTCGGCCATTTGTACGGTGATGATGCCTTGAATATATTTATATAAGAAACTCCTTTGTTCGGTAAACCACTGAAGTACAGCTCTGGGTTGGTCAGCAAAGATAGCATCTATATCTTTTTGGAGTAGGCTTCAGACAGGCTGTTCAATTATTCTCCATGTTGAGACAGAAATTTTTCATATCCACGTCTTGGACTGTCTGGCTCTCTCTCTCTCAGCCTCAGCAGTCTGATCAGGTCTTCAACCTGATAGTGGATCTGGGCTTTGATATTGGTGGCGACGGTGATTTCATTCTGTTGGCTGTGGTGAAGCTGATTAACTTCAGCAATCTTTTTGTGCAGGATATCCAAGTTTGAGACCTGCTCCTTCTTGAAATCCTCCTGTAACTCGTTCGGTGGTTTGAAGGAGTGGGCTCTGTGATCTCTCCCCTTGGTGCAGACCAGACAGACCAGGTCGCTACATGACACACAGATGAGTTAAAGAAGCTCGTCATGTTCAGGGCACATGTGCCCTGCTATGATCTCTGACCTCCCTTCTCTGTCTCAGCTCCTGTGTCAAGTCTCTCAGGATTCTGATGACCTGAAGGTTCTCTGGGATCTGTCTCCTGCACACTGGACTGAACTGGTGGCCAGCATTTAGGCTCTCTGCCAGGCAGTATCTACAGAAGGTGGGCTGGCAGCTCAGACATACAGGCCCATTGATGGAACAAAAGAGACGGTCTGATAAAGGGGATGCTGTAGTCAGGTTTTAAGTCTGATCTGACAATGAAAAGTGTCTCCTCTTTAGATAAATACATCTACGTGACACTGGAAACGTCCTGTGATAAACAAAGGTCAGAGACGTGTGTTCACAGTGCTTGAAAGTATTAGACTTTTAGCAGTATTCCATTGCTTTTATTGTACCAGGCAAACTAAATAAGTTAATATATAATGTACTGTATGTATTTGACACAGGTCAGAATGGTAAGTCACAAAGCTTGTTAGATAGCTAACTTTCGTAGATGTTCAGAAATAAATAAATATATTATTTTAAGAATAAATGCTTCAAAAGGACATGGATTGATTCAGTTGTTCAACAAACAACCTATATTCAAGTGTAGGTTGATTGATTTTGCAGCCCTACATGAGAGGCTAATTCCTGGATAATATTTCCACAGCGCATGTTGAGCGTTCTGTTATCCTTGAGACAGTGAGACGTGTCCAGTGGCTATACGTCAACATCAAATTTGATTCATTAGTACAGCACATACCCAATGTTGTGAAAATATCCCATTGGGTATTTGGAGTCTTGCCAATATAGGACATCCTACAAGGGACAGTGTTCCATATTAAGAGTTTCCCACATCCCAGAGTATCCGAGAGTTTGGTCACACGGTGTGTTTGCTGAAATCAACCTGGATAATGCAGTCACTGTTGCCATGGTGACGGCCGCCTGCATATGTATGAGAATTGTCACGTAACCACGAAGGCGCCAATTATTTTCCACAGTGCAAGGACACTCTGACACCCCATATACAAATGATTTGAATGAAAGTAATGATTTCAGAGTTAATTGTGAATAAAGTATTAGCAGATATGATTGACAAAAGTTAATCACTTTTGAGCAAGACATACAAAACATCCGTGCATGAAAAATGTGTCTCGCAATGGCAAATGCAACTATTCTAACTCTTTTTACGAATAAGATGGGATCAGCCCAGAGCTGATTTTTTTGATAACTTTTAAACATGAATGCATCTTGTAAGCGACACATGAAAATGTGCTTATTCATTATTTGTTAGGAAATGTCTGTTGTATTTAATATGAACACTACATTTTGTGGGTGTAGAAAGTTTATGTGGCTCTATCCTTGGAGTATTATTGCTAGATGTTAAGTCACCCACGTAGAGTTTAGGCATTGGTGCCAAACAATTTATCTGGAGTTATATCAGCTCAATCAAGTGAATATAATTAAATCTAACTTCCTCTATAAGAGAGGGAAAATGAACGCAACTGAAAAGGAACTTCAAAAGCCAGCATGACAAACACACACCACAGTCTAATGAATCAGGTGTATTTTGACTATGAATGACTGGCGCTTTGTGAAAGATCAAACACAAATGATGATATACGCTTTATGAAATGGGTAACTAGACTCTGTGATGCTGTAATAGATGGCCGTGCTCAGCTCAGTTGACCAACCGTGGCAGTGATCAGTTCAATTCACCAACCGGTTAGCCTCATCATAGGCTGGATTATAGAATGGTTAGGGCTATCCGGTATCCTTGGGACGTCCCTACCCTAACACTTACCTTAACCCTTACCCTAACCCTAACCCTAACCTTTACCTTATCTATTCAAAATTTTAACTTCAGTGGGTCAGAGACGTCAACATGAAATCAACAACATGAAATCTTATAAAAATCTGTTGTCCCCCCTGAAGAATATGACACCTTTAAAAATAATAATAATAATAATCTCAGAAATGAGCACTTGATTTGGTCATTTTTACGTTTGGACAATTAATAGACACTGCAGTAAATAAAACCTAATATAAAACCGGAGTCTATGCAGACCGGTGAGCCATAGCCAATCACAGCTACAGTAGGCCTATATGCATATAGCCATTTTTCACCAGGGCCTGCCATCATTCCCTTTTAACTGGACTGTGTGTTTACAGGCAGTTGGGTCTGTCATTATTCACTTTTAACTGGACTGTGTGTTTACAGGAAGTAGCAAAAGTGCAGCTTTAGATCATTAGAACACATTCGCCAAAAACCACAAAATACACTTGAATAGATTTCTGCAAATATGTAAATACCACGAGAGTCCTCTTACATTTGGGAACATCACAGTCCTATTGATCAAACAACCATGAAAAGGTATGTTCTCTCTCCATCAGTTGCCTATGCACATCAACAACAAAAAGATCAACAGCTAATGCTAGCCAGAGCGAGATGAGCTAAAATCTAATGAGGGAACATTAGATAAACCCTATAAAACATTTTCAGCCAGTTGGCTGTCAAAATGGTACTGATAAATGATGGGAATTGTAGCCTGCTCATCCTTCTGCAGCTTGCCTGCCAATGGATGCTTGTCTCAACCCGCTTTTTGACACTGAATGGGAACTTGCCTGCCTGCCCGCCCATTTGATCAATGCCAAATACATTTGATTGACAACTCAGAGATATGCTAAGTGTGGATAACAGTTGTTCAAGTTCAGCATAGCTAGCTAGCTGGCTAGCTAGCAAAGTGATTCCCATTTCTTGCTAGCTAATCAAATGACACCTGCATCTCTAGCTGTAGCCACCGAAAAGCAATATGAGGGGAGAAAGTGGGTCTCTCACCCACTCCTCCAATGACTTGACATCCTCCCAGAAGCTAGCTAGCTAGCTAGCTACTGTAGCTAATGTTAGGCTCCATGTTTTAGCTTGCTAAATAAATATCTGGCTACCTAAATAGATACGCTAGCCCAGGGGTGTCAAACTCAATCAGCGCATGGGCCATATTGAACAAAACAATGAATTCGCGGGCCAGACATAACCTATTTTTATTTTTACAAAAAAACATGCAACTGCTACCCAAACTGGCCTGTTTTATTTCACCAAATATGGCCCTTTATAATGTCCACTTATCTACATAGGATGCTGTATATAGCATTTTAACATATTAAAACAAAAGAAGAGATAAATAACATTTGTCCAGCCTTTGCTGCTATGCTTGCAGACGTACATAATATGCTGCAACCCTAATCAAAAAGAATTTAATAACTCCAAATAATGAAAACGTAGGTATAGGTTGTTGTAACATTTAAACTTAAAACATGTTTCAAAAACATTTGCACTGCATGGACCACTGGTGCGGTTGAATTCAGCATTGCTATATGGTGCACTCAAAATGTATTGTATTTGAGTAGCCAGCCTCTGAGGCTTCTGCCCAAACGTTGCTGTAATAAGCCTACATGTTTGTCCTTTGCATGGTATTTTGTTGCAGGTTTTGTTTTATGGTTATTCATTGTCAAGCTTTAAAAACCGAAACCAGTCTGCAACATTTAGTAGCCTAGCTAGGACTGTGACATGTGTCTGTACACGTTCCCTTCGCTGTGCGCTTTAAACCGGACCAAGAAAGCAGCACAATTGAAGTTGAATTCCCCTATACATCAGGCTGTGATTTCATAAAGTAGATGACTCAACCGTTGACTCATTTATACTTGCTTGTGTGTCCTACTCGGCCTGCAGGTCTTGTGTTTGACACACGTGTGCTAGCCTATTAGCCACGTCATGACTGACTTCTGATCATTGCCCTTGTTAGTTTGATTGTATTGACATTCCAAGCCTTAGTTACTGTTGTCCGTTTTTGTTAAAAATATTGGGTCATTGAAACTGAAACAGTGCATCCTGAATGGGTTAGGGTTAGGAATGTCTGTTTGTGTCATATCTGCAAAGTAGTTAAAGCGCTGTCAGTTCCACTTTAAAACATATAAAATAACTTGGGAATCTTCTGACCTGAAACTGAAACTTGTAGTCAAGTTTCACTGTGAGGAGAGGAATGATGACAGAAATGAGGACAGATTCTATTAGGTTGTGTGTGTGCATGTGTGTGCGTGTGTGCCCATGTGTATTTCTGTGTGTGTGTGTGTGTGTGTGTGTGTGCGTGTTTCTGTGTGTGTGTGTGTGTGCGTGCGTGCGCCCATGCGTGTTTCTGTGTGTGTGTGTGTGCATGCGTGCATGCGTGTGCGTGCATGCGTGTGTGTGTGCGTGTGTGCGCCCATGCGTGTTTCTGTCTGTGTGTGCGTGCGTGTGCGTGTGTGTGCGTGTGTGTGTGCGTGCGTGTGTGTGTGCGTGCGTGCGTGCGTGCGTGTGCGTGTGTGTGTGTCAACTCCTCTTGTGATGTTCAGCTCTACTGGTGTTGATCAGATGAAAAATAATCAACAGATTTCCAGATGAATGCCACTGACAAGTGAAACAAACAGTAATTTTCGACAAGATAGGGTTTATCCCATAGAGATGCAATATCCATCAGTGTCTGGGTCAATTCCATTTCAATTCCAGTCAATTTTGGAAGTACACTGAAATTCCAATTTTGATTCCCTTCAATGCTTTTCTGTGAGGAACATTTGTAATTGGATTTGGAATTTGGTTTACTTTCTGAACTGACTGGAATTTAAATGAAATTGACCCCAACCCTGATATCCATATTTAAAATGTATGCTGAATTCTAATGTTTTGTTTCAATCTGAGTCTATGACGAGAGGGGGGTTGTGTGTTATTTTGTTATTCGTTTTTGTGTTGATTTCATATGAAACTGCTACTCATCAATAGATAGATTTTTTAGAAAATCAAAACTAATTTATTCAAGCTGATTTATCAAACAACCACACAGTGTTTGATTAAACCTGTCAAACACTGATTGGAAATGTGACGATTAATCAGTGGCAATTTTAGCACATAAATCTTGATAGGGAAAAGATATATATAAAAAAAAGATTTGGGGGGGGGGTGCATGCCAGCAAAGCCACTACACAACACTAAACAATATATTAATTGCACTATAACGGTGGCAAACGGTGCCTACAAACTGTTAGTGCCTACATAAAGCTGTCCCAACAGCAGAGTACCAACACCTTACCACTGCTACACCTGGCTTTCAGCAGAGCCTTGTCTGGCAGCGAAACAGTTCATTCAGTCTCATTTATTGCCTTTTAAAAAAAACATAGCTGATATGGCTGACTTGCTTAAACAAATGTGGTTTCTGACAATTGAGATATACAAACTATGGCATAAGGGGCCGACAAGTGGTTAAAAGGCAATCCATAATTTTGATTAAAACATTAATGAGCGAGCTAGGACGGACGTAGTCAATATAACTATTTGTTCAGCACTTTTGAAATGTACAGCAACAGAATTCAGAACATGGGCCGTTCTTACAGCCCTGTACACCGAGTCAGAATCGTAGGATAAATGAAGGGGGCATATAAGCAGACAATGTGCCACCAAGTCAGAACAGTAGATAAAATTAAGAAGGGAAAATAGACCAAATGACTACACAATATACACTTAGTATTACTTTCTTAGCTACAGTATACATATCTCCCTGGCATATTACCTCATTTATGCAGCAGCATACAATACACTTTTGTACTCACCATGTTGTGCTCACTTGAACAAGAAGGTTGCGCGGTAGTCCTTCGTGGGTAAATTTTATCATAAAACTCATCAAAGCCTGGCATTCTCTGGGTTTATGGTGCTTTCAAGACAACTGGAAAATCTGTAAAAAAAAAAATAAGGTTGAATCATGATGACGTCAGTGATCTTCAGGTCGTAGCTCTAGAAAGAGGCCTGGGTTCCCAACTTCCAATTCCGAGTTGGATGAGTGTTCAAAATGTATTTTCCCAGTCGGAGCTCGTTTTTTCCCGAGTTCTCAGTTGTCTTGAACTCACTGATGTCAGATTTCCCAGTTCCAAGTTAAGTTGTTTTGAGCGCGGCACAAATATCATGCTGGATTGACAGTGTGGTCAATGCTGAATGTTTATCATTTTAAGCTTGGAAAGAGACCCTTAAACCCAGACTTGGGACCAGACAGCCACTCCACTGAATAGCAGGCTAGTGATTTCTTTGCAACGCTTACAGTTAGCTACTGATTCCTTGCAAACCACTCAATGCTGAATTTGCGATCTCCAGCTTGTTGTGTAATGTTTATGTCCAATGGTCGATGAACACCAATATGTTTTATTCATAATTTCTCTTCATTATTTATCTTCATATGACAAGGATTAAAAAGGATTTGCCAGTAGACTGTCAACTTGATTCATGACGATAACTCGTAGCTAAGATTTTGAAAGTAGGATGTTGACATGATCAGTCCAATCAAAGCTACTGTAGATATAACGTCATTTGATGTCATTGTATCTGTGGCCAATGACCTTGAGCCTTCTTGGATGGGCACTTCTAATGTAACTCTATGGCAGCACCCAAGGGGCTTGAATTTTCTAGCTCTACCCTTAGATTTGGCGGTGATGTAGTTTCCCCATGAGTGACAGAACACTGAGCCAATCACGGCGCAACAAGAGAACATTACCAACCCCAATGCTCCGTATTTTCCACTGGCTGTCCCACCCCCACAGAAAGCACTGAGCTAGGCTTAAACGTCTGCATTTTGGAGCGGCCTTACTCAAGAAAAGAAAAAAGAGAAGAAAAAAAAACACCAACTGATATGGGACACGTATTAATGCCAAAATAACATGCAGAACAGGCAACAAAAAAATACAAAAAGTTAATTTATTTTGGAATGTTTTCTTTTTAGCTAAACATGTGGGGCTCAAAACAGGTTCTGTCCCACCTGCCCTGAATGATGGGTCACCACTGCGATTAATTTAATGGAAATGTGACATGTTTTCATCCCCTGTGGTTGGGTTATTGTCTCTTTGAATTCTGGCCATTTAGTGTGGAAAATTCTTCTTGGTGTATTTAAAACATATAATCATAATTATATATATATATATATATATATTGCTTAGAATGTGTTGCACTCTCTAAGGAGTTCTCTGTGATATTACTGATGTTTTGGAAGGGATTACTTTTTGATAATCCAATCATTTCAAATCAAACCCTTTGCTGAATCTTGTAATTGCATGCTCTGGACAAAATTGAGGTATGACGCAGTCCACTGCTATGAATAATTAATGTGGAAATTAAGCTGTGGTAAAGAGTAAACACAAATCAAGCATTTCATTTTCCTTTGGCTCATTGTGTAATAATAAAAAAAAAAATATTCTTACAGCTGACTCATATACATTCATTTGTATACCTTCATCAATTGCCTCAGACAATGCATGATGAACAATGTATAGATGTAATGGTATGTGACATTTTATTTTGGCTTTGTGTTTGTGCTTTGACACTGTATAATACAGCAGTCCTGTAGTCATGGATACGTTTCCTGTTACAGACCTGTGCTGTGCTGGGTTGCTGAATGTTGCTGAATGTTGCTGAATGTTGCTGAATGTCTTGCCACGGAGGAGTGAGAATATGACGAAAGCACAGTAGTCTGTCATGAAGTCAACCTCCAAACCTCTCAAGTCAGCAGTAGCAGGTCAGTAATAGAGCCTAGAGAAAATGGGTTAGCACAAAAGAAGAAAAGAAGAAAAACTTTCAGGTTTCAAACTCCTTCTACTACTTCTGTGTAACAAAAAAAAACAACACCCCTACTACTTCTTCTGAGTAACAAAGTTCAGGAAATTAGGAAAGTTCCAGCAATACCAATGATTTCATTTTGAAAATGTATTTGTCAATCTCAATATACTGTCATTTGAACTAGGGCCTGGTGGAGGATAAAGGCTGCTTGCACGGTAACCATTATCTTGACAAGCCTTCATTGTTCTCATATCGGGGAGTTTGATAGACAGTTCGTGCAATTACGATGGCCAACAGAGACGGTACTAGACTGACAATTCCCCAGCACACAGTAAACGGCTTACTTACTGAAATCATAGTTGTGTTACTTGTCAATCACGTTTTCTAATCGTGCAAATGAAGAAAACACATCTCTGATAGAGATCATTTCACTATGTTTCTATAACACAGTATTTTGCTTAGCTTATAGCCATTCTACAGCCTTTTAAATCCTGTATCTATTTCCAGTGTTATCTTGTCAGAAGTTATAGTGGCACATGTACTACAAGATTAATTGATGTTTTTGATTCAATTCTTAAAACATTGATTTCTCCTTTGAAATGTCCCTGTATTCTGTATTCCTGACTGTATCTCACGTTACGAGCCCTTGGCTAGACAGATATACAGTCCCCTCTGTTGGCATAATGTGATTACTGGAAGTACACAGACACGGAGCGCAATGCATTGCATTCAATCCAATGTTCTAAATGTGTCTTTCTCCATGGTTAGTAACAAACTGTAGAGAACTCTCTGTGCCCCAGTCTTATTATAGATACATAGAGAAAATGCATTCTTGGATGTGGTCAGTCAGAGAGAACATCCAGGCTATGTTAAAAAAAATTACTAGCTACCAAATCCTTGATCCCTTCGTCCTTTTCCCCTTAATTCCTCTCAAAACTCATTGGAGGAAAAGGTTCGAGGGAGAGACCTTGGATTCTCTCCTCCAATTGAGGAAACGAGGACTGAGAGACCAAGGATTTGACAGATTGTAACGTTTTTAGACACAGGCCCATACTGTACATTCAGATCCCCAACAGGAAGCTGGGCTTTAGAAAGCATGTGTAGCAGCCTGGAACTGGAGTCTGATCAGCCTGAGGAACATTGGGAGCCTGGGGAACCTGACAAAGCTTTCCTAATCCTCCCTTCCAGTTTCTCCATTTATTCACTCACTCCCCCCCTGACATATCTTAGTATGCTCTGCCTGAGATGTGAGAATGTATTATGATTAACACATGGACATCAGTAGAGAGAAAGACAGAGGTCAGGGTCACACAGTACCTGTACAGACAGTGCTTACTTGCTTCTCTCCTCCAAAAGAAGAGATCGTTTTTCTTTCGCTTGATGGGAGGATGATTGCCAGCATAGATTGGTTGCTTCTCTCCTCCTGCTCAGGGGATTAGATCTGACAGTGTGAATGAGCGTCATCATGTCTGATTCAGTAGGAGGCTCAACGACACTCATTATTTTCATTACTCAAGACGTTAGGAGGGAGACATGGGTGGAAATTAGACGGAATATTGAAGCAGATTAATATAGAGAGATCAAAGGTATAGCTGTGAGTTTCAAGCATCATGGTGATTTTTCTTTTATTTCAAATAGTTAATAGATAGCTTACAATGGGGCGCACACACAACCCCAGCAGTATCACTGTATTCAACAGATGTGAGAATGAAACCAAACCATTGATATGGCTGTATTATACAGTAGGTTTGGTATGATCTTTGAGGTAGGGTCTGACTCACTCATGGGGTATCTCTCAGCTTTGAC
Organism: Salmo trutta; assembly: GCF_901001165.1. Taxonomy (NCBI): domain Eukaryota; kingdom Metazoa; phylum Chordata; class Actinopteri; order Salmoniformes; family Salmonidae; genus Salmo; species Salmo trutta. Next base: position 35,653,670 of record NC_042989.1, read on the forward strand.
AACACCTGCTAATTAATAAATAGAGAGTACCATTGGTGTGTCAAACAGATCTAGATCAAAATACTATTTTAAATCATTTCAAATACTTTAGCTGGGCTTGATTGATCTAGCCTGGCCAAATGGAACCAATAGAATAGTCACAAAACTACAAACTCCGCCCGTCTGGCAGTTCAGGCAGGCTGAAGCGAACGCTAAAAGTTTGATTTGAATTAGTATTTGAACCCAGGTCTGGCGTCGACACCTGCACAGTTGTAGATGGGTGGTAACATGTTTCACTTTGACATGCCTACAGATAAGGTACAGTATAATCAGCAGGGGGAATAAAATGAAAATGTAATGAGTTTCAGTATCTCAATTCATACTGTATCCGAGATCATTTCCCTTCAAGCATCCGAAGATGCATGGGCTATATTGTAGGAAAAAAAGTCTAGTTATAATAAAGACCATTATTAACATGCAGCCAATTTGCAATCCTTGCATTTCATTCAGCTAGGTTGTTGAGGATGCATGCACAACGAAAGCTTTCCAAATACATCATAACAAATTGAAGAAAATACATGCAGGAACACATATTTCCTTTCGTACTAACATACACTGAGAGAAAAACTGCAGATGATACACCTGAAAGAGGTGAAGAAATAACTCAAAAGCTATAGTGAGTAATGCAGATTGCTGTGATTCTCTCTCTCTCTCTCTCTCTCTCTCTCTCTCTCTCTCTCTCTCTCTCTCTCTCTCTCTCTCTCTCTCTCTCTCTCAAGACCTAGTTCGTTTACAGGTGCTGCGTTGCAGTCTGCTCAGAGGTGGGGCTGAACGCAGTGAGTAGTCAAAGCTACACCGAGAGAAGATTCATCTCCATTATATCACATTCACCTGAAACCAGGCATATGGTAAAAACACTGATAGGGCAGTCAACCGTAGCCAGGTTTGGAAAATGGAACTTACACGGCAATACCTCACGCAGGCACGCACGGTGATCCCACCAACCACAATGTACAGACTTCAATCTCACCACCACTGTGAACCTCAACCACACCAATGAATCTTCTACTCCTACCAGGGCTTGCTATCCTCTCTCCAGGTAAACAAAGGGCTACCTACAGATACACACATGCGTGCACGCACTCACACACACGCGCGCACGCACTCACACACACTTACCTTTTGAGTTGAGTTATTTACCTATTCTTTGTGTCGGTTTTGATATTTGTTTACCTTGACAACTATCAGCTCATGCCAGCTCACATGCAATTTTCCCAGGCTGCCTCTGCTGGAAACTCTGAATGCCCTCAGAGCCTGATAGAACAAACAGCAGATGCAAACAGTCTCCGGGGGGGGCGGAATAATCCTGTTAGGAACTCATTTCACCAACCTCCAACCTAAGACCCAAAACTCAACCTCTTTTCAAAATCAGGAAAACACTAAATATTGAACTATTTTCACCAACGTCCAACCTGAGACTTCTCAACTCAACTTATTTTTAAAAACAGGAAACACAAAAATGTAGAAGAATATATCCATTATGTTCTGCATACGTTAGTGTCACAGGTAACGACAGCTTTAGTCGACAGGATCAATACACCCACGCCAAGGTAGAAGTCCCTTCTAACAATTTAGACGTACACCCACTTGAAGATGACAAGCACTAAAACAGTAAAGAAGAGGCTGAGAGAAACCTTGTCAAACAGTATAGTACGGTTACATTTTCAATGCTAGCTCAAAATCCTACCCCATCCTTTAACCCTAAACCTTACCTTAACCAATTGGGATTACTTGCTTAAACTCAAACAGTCACATTTATTGCCTAAACTTAACCAATCACATTCATTTCTGTGCTTGAGGCAAAGCAGGCCACAGAACAAAATTGAATAAGGAACACTCCAATCTTCTCAAAGCAGAGAAATGATCTTCTGCTTTGTCACCGATGTGGCTTTTGTTAACGGCTTGGATTGAAACAACTATCTGAGTTGGAAAAAAGACTCCAATTGAAATGGATTGTGAGCCACTCGAGGCAATTAATCCACCAACCACAATGTATAGACTTCAATCTCACCACCACCGTGAACCTCAACCACACCAATGAATCTTCTACTCCTACCAGGGCTTGCTATCCTCTCTCCAGGTAAACAAAGGGATACCTAAGGACACAACACACGCCTCATCGATAGCATCACCTGTGTTGGTTCCTATGGTAACGTGACAGGGATTGGTATTAGCTGATAGATTGCTCTCTTTATCTCCCGTGCACCCTAAGCCTTCATTAGGGACCTGTTGGCAGCACGGGTCCCAGGTTGCCATGATGATGAACGAGCGCGAGCACATCGCTTAATGAAATGAATCGAAGATCTCTACACCCTCCACATATCGGAGCAGCTGGCGAGATGTGCGAGATGAAAAGAAACCAGGCTCTGATTGGTTGTCTGCACACACTCCGGCCCTCGTTTTGTGAGGCTCCGAGTTAGATTTCTGAAGGGCTAACACTAGTACCTAATTTTAAGCCTCTCGTCAATACACGTCCAAACTAACAATACATTTGGCTTTTCAATCCCGTTGAAACATTTGCCTCGCACAGTCAATTAATGAGTGGAAAAAAGTTATAAGTCTGGGTCTGAAATCAAATCAAATCAAATGTTATTTGTCGCACACATGTGTTTAGCAGATGTTATTGCAGGTGTAGCGAAATGCTTGTGTTTCCAGCTCCAACAGTACAGTAATATCTAACAAGTAATATACAATACAATATATACAATACACCAAATCTAAAGTAAAGGAATGTAATTAAGAACATATAAATATATGGGCAAACAATGACAGAACAGCATAGACTAAGATACAGTATAATGGTATAGAATACAGTATATACATATGAGATGAGTAATGCAAGATATGTAAACATTATTAAAGTGATTAGTGTTCCAATTAGTAAAGCGGACAGTGATTTCAAGTCTATGTATTTAGGTAAGCAGCCTCTAATGTGCTAGTGATGGCTGCTAAACAGTCTGATGGCCTTGAGATAGAAGCTGTTTTTCAGTCTCTCCGTCCCAGCTTTGATGCACCTGTACTGACCTTACCTTCTGGATGATAGCTGGGTGAACAGACAGTGGCTCTGGTTGCTGTTGTCCTTGATAATTTTTTTGGCCTTCCTGTGACATTGGGTGCTGTAGGTGTCCTGGAGGGCAGGTAGTTTGTCCCCGGTAATGCGTTAGGCAGACCGCACCACCCTCTGGAGAGCCCTACAGTTGCAGGCAGTGCCAGGCAGTGATACAGCCCAACAGGATGCTCACAATTGTGCACCTGTAAAAGTGTGTGAGGGTTTTAGGTGCCAAGCCAAATTTCTTCAGCCTCCTTAGGTTGAAGAGGCACTGTTGCGCCTTCTTCACCACACTGTCTGTGTGGGTGGACCATTTCAGTTTGTCAGTGATGTGTACGTCGAGGAACTTGAAGATTTCCACCTTCTCTATTGCGGTGGAGGCCACACTCAATGGGACAGGTTATTACCGTTGCTCTGATTAAAACATGAGTTGCTTCCACTAGCGCCGAGCAACGGCTTGAGCATGCGACCCCTCCGACAGATATGCCACAGACACCGCCATGTCAACGAGATGGTTTAACCTTGACATAACGCAGGGCATCAACGAGCATCAGCTGACAGACAGCCAATCGATGTAGGCCGCACTCTTTCACTCCCTTATCCTTTTGGAGGACACTTGAAAGCCCTCCATTACTATGAGGAAGTATGAGGTTGCATTCAAATGAACAACTCCTTGTGATTTTGGATTTTAAAAAAGGAGTAAATTCAAGGGTTTTGTAGATATAAGACAATAAAATGTCTGGATGTCGGCTTCTGAAGTGTAATGTGGTAATTGAGAAGTTCTTTGTGGAATTACTGTATATACGTTAAAACTCTGCTTATAGGCCCACGTTCTGTACCAGATAATGTTTGTATATTGTGAACCCTTTGGTGTTGATGTAACAGCAGTGAAATGTTGAAAAGTCATCGAACTGACCAATGCTGAAAGCAGCAAATATGGCCGACGTTGAAAGAAGCGAACTTGGCAAAGATCGCAAGGAAAAAACAGCGAGCATTTTGATCACTGAACAAAGAAATGAGTCGTTACCACGCTCCAAAATATAAATCAATAATTCTATGGCCTCCTAGTTATCTGCGCTAATTTTTATATTTAGGACAGGCAAATTAACCAGGCCAATTTAGAAGATGTTGCTTTCAAACCATCCTTCCAAAAGGCTTTTGGGGAACATGTGGGAGCTGGGGATTTCAAAGGAATGGAGACAGAAATCATAATGCTTGAAGTCTTGCCAGCAGCAGAGCCATGTCCCTGGAGCTATGTGGCAGTCTGCCCCTCAGCAAAAAGCAAACAAAATTCACAATCCACCTCCAGGCAGAAGCAGAGCAGCAGACATCAGCGTTAGGTTGGTTTTATACTCCGGTGTGTGTGTGTGTTTGTGTGTGAGAGAGAGAGAGAGAGAGAGAGAGAGAGAGAGAGAGAGAGAGAGAGAGAGGAGAGAAAAAAAAGAGAGAGAGAGAGGAGAGAAAAAAGAGAGAGAGAGAAAAAAAGAGAGAGAAAAAGAGAGAGAGAAAAAAAGAGAGAGAGAGGAGAGAAAAAAAGAGAGAGAGAGAGAGAGAAAGAGAGAAAAAGAGAGAGAGAAAAAAAGAGAAAAAGAGAGAGAGAAAAAAGAGAGAGAGAGAAAAAAAAAGAGAGAAAAAGAGAGAGAGAGAGAGAAAAAGAGAGAGAGAGAGAAAAAGAGAGAGAGAGAAAAAGAGAGAGAGAGAGAGAAAAAGAGAGAGAGAGAGAGAGAGAGAAAAAAAGAGAGAGAGAGGGGGAGGGTGGTGTACTCACACTTGGTGTAAAAGAAAGAAACAAATACAGAAAGAAAGATGAAACGAGATAGAGAGAGACTTAAAGAGAGAGAGAGAGAGAGTCTTTGCACTACTAAGAAAATACAAATCTTCTCTGCATGCAGAGGATGATGGATCTTCCTGAGCGTCTGTCTGGGTATTTGTGGACGTGTCCCTCTCTGCCAGCAAGCTGTTTATCATTCTTCAGGGACCTGACGGTGTTAATACATTTTAGTAAAAGTGGTCCTGAGTTATAGTCATGGGTGAAGGCTTCAAGCTGAGGGGCACATTCATGTCAATCCTCTCTTTCTCTCCTCCCTCCTACTCTCCCTCTCTGTCTCTCCTCCATCCTACTCTTCCTCTCTTTCGCTCCTCCCTTCTTCTCTCCCTCCTCTCTTTCTCTCCTCCCTCCTCTCCCTCCTGTCTTTCTCTCCTCCCTCCTACCCTCCGTCCTCTCTTCCTCTCCTTCTCTCCCTCCTATCTTTCTCTCCTTCCTCCTACCCTCCGTCCTCTCTTCCTCTCCTTCTCTCCCTCCTATCTTTCTCTCCTCCCTCCTCTCCCTCCTATCTTTCTCTCCTCCCTTCTCTCCCTCCTATCTTTCTCTCCTCCCTCCTCTCCCTCCTGTCTTTCTCTCCTCCCTCCTACCCTCCGTCCTCTCTTCCTCTCCTCCTCTCCCTCCTATCTTTCTCTCCTCCCTTCTCTCCCTCCTATCTTTCTCTCCTTCCTCCTACTCTCTCTCCTCTTTCTCTGCTCCTCATCTAAGGGGCGAGGATGACTATCTCTCAGACAAAGGAACTAAAGACTGTGTAATGATGTGATCATTGCATATTATTAATAGTTTATGACTATGGAAATTGATGTCAAGAGACCAAACTGACTCAATAATTTGCCTCCGGCTGTCAATTAGATTGGAAACACTTTGGAACGCTCCTACTCAGAGAAATGGCTCTGTAGTTACGTAAAGAAACAGACTCCATTCAAATCCTCTGAATCAGCACATAAGCATCATCATATGAAATGGCTACCTGGACTATTTTTATTGACACTCACTTTACCTCTACCTACATGTACATACATTACCAGTCAAAAGTTTGGACCCACCTACTCATTCAAGGGTTTTTCTTTATTTTGTTTTATTCCACCCATTTGTTTCAGTGCCCAGCCCAGGTTTCGAACCGGCCACCTTTCAGTTACAGGTCCAACTCCTTAGCCGCTGGGCTACCTACCACTAGTACAGTATGGGTTGTTGCCTGACTGGTTCCAGAGAAGAAAACATTTGCAAATCTGCAGAAATAAGCAAATCTGCCAAAATGAAGACAAAGTGCTATGCAGTCATATTTATTATAATGTAGAAGAACGTATTACATGTAGTTGTTGTCAGCAGCAGTCAAAAGAGAGATCCTCTGCCTTTGATAGATCTGGGTTGCTGCCAGACTGAGCAAAACATAGATAGTGTGTTAAAAGTCCTGTAGTGATTAACTAGGCTATTGAATCACCAAGACTTATTATACATAATTTATTCTAAATCATTTATACAGTACCTCCTTCTCAGTCCGCAAGTCTTCTAATGGCTTCATGGCTAAGGGCCGTGTCCAGGCACTCTGCGTTATTATCTAAGAGTGTATGTTTTATTAAACAGATTATTTCTTCTTGCTTCTAGCTAGCATTGAGTTTGCAACAGAACAGGTTTGTATGAACCTTTCTGTTTGCCACTCAGAGACCTCGGCAACAATGTCGCAAAATATTAATTGGATCTTCCCCCTGCCATAGAGAGTTAACGGTGTCAGACGCCAGCTAGCCATTTCTCTGACCAGGCGAAATCATGTAAAAAGGGCTTTATCAATGAATTTGATTATAAAGAAATTTGATTGATTAATATGGACATAGAGTTGAAGTCGGAAATGTACATACACCTTAGCCAAATATTTTTTAACTCAGTTTTTCACAATGTCTGACATTTTAGGTCAGTTAGGATCACCCCTTTATTTTAAGAATGTGAAATGTCAGAATAACAGTAGAGAGAATGATTTATTTCAGCTTCTATTTCTTTCATCACTTTCCCAGTGGGTCAGAAGTTTACTGTCACGTCCTGACTATAGAAAGCTGTTATTTTCTATGGTAGAGTAGGTCAGGGCGTGACAGGTTTTTTTCTAGTTTAGATTTTCTATGTTGTTATGTTCTAGTTTTTGTATTTCTATGTTGGGCTTTTTTTGGGATGATCTCCAATTAGAGGCAGCTGGTCATCGTTGTCTCTAATTGGAGATCATACTTAAGTAGGTGTTTTTCCCACCTGGGTTTGTGGGAGATTGATTGTGAGTAAGTGTATGTTGTAATGCGGCGTCATGGTTTGTTGTTGTGTTCATTCAGTTTATTTGTATGTATTGCATAGTTTCACAGTTGAATAAAGAAAATGTGGAACGATACACACGCTGCGCTTTGGTCCGCTCCTTCATCCTACGACAGCCGTGACATTTACATATACTGTACTCAATTAGTATTTGGTAGCATTGGCTTTAAATTGTTTAGCTTGGGTCAAACGTTTCGGGTAGCCTTCCACAAGCTTCCCACAAGTTGGGTGAATTTTGGCCCAATCCTCCTGACAGAGCTGGTGTAACTGAGTCACACTTTTTCAGTTCTGCCCACACATTTTCTATAGGATTGAGGTCAGGGCTTTGTGATGGCCACTCCAATACCTTGACTTTGTTGTCCTTAAGCCATTTTGCCACAACTTTGGAAGTATGCTTGGGGTCATTGTCCATTTTGAAGACCCATTTGCGACCAAGCTTTAACTTCCCGACTGATGTCTTGAGATGTTGCTTCAATATATCCACATAATTTTCCTGCCTCATGATGCCATCTATTTTGTGAAGTGCACCAGTCTTTCCTGCAGCAAAGCACCCCCACAACATGATGCTGCCACCCCCGGCCTTCACGGTCGAGATAGTGTTCTTCGGCTTGCAAGCATCCCCCTTTTTCCTCCAAACATAACGATGGTCATTATGGCCAAACAGTTCTATTTTTGTTTCATCAGACCAGAGGACATTTCTCCAAAAAGTACAATCTTTGTCCCCATGTGCAGTTGCAAACTGTAGTCTGGTTTTTTTATGGCGGTTTTGGAGCTGTGGCTTCTTCCTTGCTGAGCGGCCTTTCCAGTTATGTCAATATAGGACTCATTTTACTGTGGATATAGATACTATTGTACCCGTTTCCTCCAGTATCTTCACAAGGTCCTTTGCTGTTGTTCTGGGATTGATTTGCACTTTTCGCACCAAAGTACGTTAATCTCTAGGAGACAGAACGCATCTCCTTCCTGAGCGGTATGACGGCTGCATGGTCCCATGGTGTTTATACTTGTGTACTATTGTTTGTACAGATGAACGTGGTACCTTCTCGCATTTGGAAATTGCTCCCAAGGATGAACCAGATTTGTGGGGGTCTACAATTTTTTTCTGAGGTCTTGGCTGAGTTCTTTTGATTTTCCCATGATGTCAAGCAAAGAGGCACTGGGTTTGAAGGTAGGCCTTGAAATACATCCACAGCTACACCTCCAATTGACTCAAATGATGTCAATTAGCCTATCAGAAGCTTCTAAAGCCATGACATCGTTTTCTGGAACTTTCCAAGCTGTTTATAAAAGGCATAGTCAACTTAGTGTATGTAAACTTCAGACCCACTGGAATTGTGATACAGTGAATTTTAAGTGAAATAATCTGTCTGTAAACAATTGTTGGAAAAATGACTTGTGTCATGCACAAAGTAGATGTCCTAACCGACTTGCCAAAACTATAGTTTGTTAACAAGAAATTTGCGGAGTGGTTGAAAAACGAGTTCTAATGACTCCAACCTAAGTGTGTAAACTTCCGACTTTAAATGTCAATGCAAAACAGATGAAGCAAATTCTGTTTTAGCTGACATTTCAGTTTGATGTGACTGGGTTAGTTTTTGTTAGCTGTTGTTTTCTAAAACCGCCATTATACTCTGGGGTAGGGATAGAACCCTCAAGGGTCTTTGCCGTCACTGGGTATATACACTCAGTTGCCAATTTATTAGGTACACCCCGTTCACGAAAGTGGTTTGCGCCTACAGACAATGAATCACGTTGCTGTGGCTTGCTATACACTGAGTATACCAAACATTATGTACATGTTCCTAATGTTGAGTTGCACCTGACCCCCTTTTGCCCTCAGAAAGGCCTCAATTCGTCGGGGCATAGACTCTACAAGGTGTCCACAGGGATGCTGGCCCATGTTGACTCCAATGCTTCCCACAGATGTGTGAAGTTGGCTGGATGTCCTTTGGGTGGTGGACCATTCTTGACACACATGGGTAACTGTTGAGCATGAAAATCCCAGCAGTGTTGCAGTTTTTGACACAAACCAGTGCACCTGGCACCTCTTACTATACCCCGTTCAAAGGCACTTAAATATTTTGTCTTGCCCATTCATCCTCTGAATGGCACACTTACACAATCCATGTCTCAATTGTCTCAAGGCTTAAAAATCCTTCTTTAACCTGTCTCCTCCCCTTCATCTACACCGATTGAAATGGATTATGAACATTGTTTGACCACTCAGTGTATAAAGTAGGCAGACAGACATCGAGGCATTCAGTTACTGTTTTATTGAACTTTGGAATGGGCAAAACAAGTGAATTAAGCGACTTTGAGCATGGTATGTGTCTTGGTGCAAGAATGATACAGTTATGGATATTTTTAAGGTAGCCTATTGTATTCTCTCCATCCACCCTCCCTTCACCCACACAATATTTAATTACCCTAAACCCGCCCACCCAACAGATATAACCGTGGGGAATGCGGGTTATGAACCAACCCGTGCATAACTAAGGTGTTGTACTTTACATCGTAGATCATTTGTCTTTGACTGGGCCATGTCTCTGAATGGAGCTAAGCCTCATTGAGCTACTGTTGGCATGATGGGATGTCTAATGGGGGCAGCTAAAGCTACGTCGCCCGTAGAAAAGACACGCTAAAAGTGGATTAGTTAATCATTGTTAGATTTCCGAGTTCAGTGCAAGTGCAATTATTCAGACTTCTGCTGTCGCCACTGAAAAAAATACCTATTGGAGAAACATTATCTCAAAAACTCACATCATTAGTTGACGTTTGTCCAATTTAACTACGACATCAAATTAGGACTTTGACAGCATTGTCAGAGTAGTACTTGGAGTGACTTTCCTCCTCAAAATTAATGATATCCTGCTTGGAAAATACTACCACCTTTCTCATGATCTCATAGACCATTGGCCATTGTAAAGGAGGACCAATGCCAACACAACATGTCTCCGGACTTCTTCTATGTGAATGTTTTTAGTAAGACGATCACTTAATATTCTTAGCTCACACTTAAGGCTTGCTCCCTGGTGCTGACTTGTTATTATAGACGAGGAAGGGGGTGAGATTTAATGAGATTTAACCTTCTTCAACTGTCAGAGCTAGCCTCATAAAACACACTGCAGGCTCGTTCTCCCCAATCCAGACATCAGTCAATCTGAAGAGGCAGGCTCTCCTCTGTAATGTCCAGTCAAAACAAGAACATCCCTGGTGTAAGGATGAAAGTACAGATCTCAGACAAGATCAAGAGACAGAACATCTATCAAATGATTCTTCCACTTTTATACAGCAAATGAAAATGGGACATTTCATTAGAAGACTCCGAATGGCTGTTTTGATCTTTTGGGGGTTTTGTGGGGACCTGTAGCCCTGCGATAGACTAGAGTCTTGTCTAAGGGTTTACTTACATATGAAGCTGCCTCACGCTACATTAACAAGAGACCAAAGGCTCCTGCCCTCTGGGTAATTCTGGCTCAGACAAGGCTACTCACGCTATCCCACGTTATGTCACTTCCATTGTGTTTTTTGTTCATGGGTTTGAAGGGAAAACAGACACCGCTCTCATTTATCAAGTAAAAAAAATACTATAATTTTTTAGAGTAAAAAAAAAAACCATTAACATCTTGGCCTTCATCAGAATGGTCTTCAATCTTCAATCTTCATGGACTTTTCAATTTTCAATTGTCAGTCCATGGAGTTAACCAGTGGTCTCTTTCAATAGGTTGGAATGTAAACAGATAAATGAACTTCACCTGAGAGCACCTAAAGCACGTCTCAGATTGTAAGATTGTCAGAATAATTTCCCTGCTCCTTCTCTCTCTTCCCTGCTCCCTCCTCTCTCTTCCCTGCTCCCTCCTCTGTCTTCCCTGCTCCCTCTCTCTCTTCCCTGCTCCCTCCTCTCTCTTCTCTGCTCCCTCCTCTGTCTTCCCTGCTCCCTCCTCTCTCTTCCCTGCTCCCTCCTCTGTCTTCCCTGCTCCCTCTCTCTCTTCCCTGCTCCCTCCTCTCTCTTCCCTGCTCCCTCCTCTCTCTTCCCTGCTCCCTCCTCTCTTCCCTTCTCCCTCTCTCTTCCCTGCTCCCTCTTCTCTCTTCCCTGCTCCCTCTTCTCTCTTCCCTGCTCCCTCGTCCCTGCTCCCTCCTCTCTCTTCCCTTCTCCCTCTCTCTCTTCCCTGCTCCCTCTCTCTCTTCCCTGCTCCCTCTCTCTCTTCCCTGCTCCCTCTCTCTCTTCCCTGCTCCCTCCTCTCTCTTCCCTGCTCCCTCCTCTCTCTTCCCTGCTCCCTGCTCCCTCCTCTCTCTTCCCTGCTCCCTCCTCTCTCTTCCCTGCTCCCTCTCTCTCTTCCCTTCTCCCTCTCTCTTCCCTGCTCCCTCTCTCTCTTCCCTTCTCCCTCTCTCTCTTCCATGCTCCTTCTCTCTCTTCCATGCTCCTTCTCTCTCTTCCATGCCCCCTCTCTCTCTTCCCTGCTCCCATTCTCTTCCCTGCTCCCTCTCTCTCTTCCCTGCTCCCTCCTCTCTCTTCTCTGCTCCCTCCTCTTTCTTCCATGCTCCCTCTCTCTCTTCCCTTCTCCCTCTCTCTCTTCCATGCTCCTTCTCTCTCTTCCATGCCCCCTCTCTCTCTTCCCTGCTCCCTCTCTCTCTTCCCTGCTCTCTCTCTCTCTTCCATGCGCCATCCCTTCCCCTATACCTCTGACCTTCTATCTTTCTATTGTTTGTACAGCATCCCAGGACTTAATTGCCTTACACACACACGCACACACACACACACACGTGCATGCACACAAATGGACACACATACCCTTTCACCTTTTTACTCTCCCAAGGGAGATATTGATATTTAAAAATCAGTCAATACAAATTATGATTTAGTGATTGGAATAATGGTAATGTTTTAATTATGGTTACTATGTTTATACATTTTTTTCATAATTTTGACCCCCTTTTTTTCCCCCAATTTCAAGATTACAATCTTGTCTCATCACTGGGCTCGGGAGAGGTGATGGGCTCGGGAGAGGTGAGGGCAAGTCATGCGTCCTCCGAAACATGATCCGCCAAGCTGCGCTCCTTAACAACGGCTCGCTTAACCTGGAAGCCAGCTGCACCAATGTGTCAGAGGAAACACCGTTCAACTGATGACCGAAGTCAGCCTGCAGGTGCCTGGCCTGCCACAAGGAGTCTTTTAAAGCACGATGAGGCAAGTAAAGCCCCCCCCCCCCCCCCCCCCACCGCGGCCAAAACCTCCCCTGACCCGGACGACGCTGGGCCAATTGTGCGCCACCCTATGGTTCTCTCGGTCACGTCCGGAAAAGAGATGGGATCGAACCCCAGGCTGTAGTGACGTTGCAACACAGTCCCTCAAAACACTGTGCCCCTCGGGAGGCAGGTTCCTATGTTTTTATTTAAGCTAAAGCTCTATTTATTTTACAACGTAGACCATGTTTCCATCCACAGTTTTTAAATAAAGTAATATAAAAAAAATAATCACAACAGCTGTGATGGAAAAAAAAAAGTTTCGGTACAATTTGATAAATGCCGATCGATAATTTGTTGATTAGACATGGTTGGATCTTTTTGTGTCTGTAAAATTATTTATTGGAGAAATGGCGTTGGAAATGCCTTTATGCATAAATATTGATATAATAACCATCATATCGTCTCGTCCGTGTTTGGCCGGGGTAGGCCGTCATTGTAAATAAGAATTTGTTTTTAACTGACTTGCCTAGTTAAATAAAAGTAAAATAAATTATAATAATTGTCATGAATCTTAGTGCAGTATATTGACTCTGTGGTCATCATCACCATCATCAGCAGCATCATCATCACTACCACCTAAATATTGTCTATAGATGGATAGATGGGAGTGAGGTTGTTGCTACTGTAAGAGTATCAATGTCTACAATATATTTGCATTTTCCTTCCTCTCTACCCATTTGACATTTTAGTCATTTAGCAGACGCTGTTATCCAGAGCCACTTACAGGAGCAATAGGGTTAAGCGCCGTGCTCAAGGGCACATCGACAGACGGCTTGGGGACTCGAACCAGTGACCTCTCAAATCAAATCAAACTTTATTTGTCACAGGCGCCGAATATAAGTGTAGACCTTACAGTGAAATGCTTACTTACAAGCCTTTAAAAATATATATATAAATCGAAGTAACTTGGAGTCACGCGATGACATGTGTGGTCCTCCCACTATGACTCAGGAAAGCAAGCAGTTTATTAGGCTACAGATTAAATAATTTATGATAAACTTCACAGGGTGGTGAAAGTGCACAGTGATGAGCTTTATGATGATCGATGATTGGCTGCTCTCATGCTTTTCCATTGTGCACTTCACAAAGTAGATGGCATCATGAGGCAGGAAAATTATGTGGATATATTGAAGCAACATCTCAAGACATCAGTCAGGAAGTTAAAGTTTGGTCGCAAATGGGTCTTCGAAATGAACAATGACCCCAAGCATACTTCCAAAGTTGTGGCAAAATGGCTAAAGGACAACAAAGTCAAGGTATTGGAATGGCCATCACAAAGCCCTGACCTCAATCCTATAGAAAATGTGTGGGCAGAACTGAAAAAGCGTGTGCGAGCAAGGATCCCTACGAACCTGACACAGTTACACCAGCTCTGTCAGAAGGAATGGGATAAAATTCACCCAATTTATTGTGGGAAGCTTGTGGAAGGCTACCCGAAATGTTTGACCCAAATTAAGCAATTTAAAGGCAATGCTACCAAATACTAATTGAGTGTATGTAAACTTCTGACTCACTGGGAATGTGATGAAAGAAATAAAAGCTGAAATTAATCATTCTCTCTACTATTATTCTGACATTTCACATTCTTAAAATAAAGTGGTGATCCTAACTGATCTAGGACAGAGAATTTTACTAGGATTAAATGTCAGGAATTGTTAAAAACTGAGATTAAAAGTATTTGGCTAAGGTGTATGTTAACTTCCTACTTCAACTGTATGTATATATATACATACATTTTATATATATATATATATATATAAAACATATTATAATGGTTACATGCATTTGTTAGGAAATGGCACCATCACGCAGAGCTTCCTTCAATGTAGCCGCGTCACAAAGCACACCGTAATGCAGATCCAGAGAGAAGACAAAATGACCTTGAGAAAGAGAGATGGCAGAGAGAAATGGAAAAAGATGATTGCGGATATCAGTGAGAGAGAGAAGCGTGTTCTAAGGAAAAAATTGAGAAAGATGAAGAGAGAAGAAAAGGCCAGAGCAACAACCAGGGAATATTTTACCCCAACCCCCACACCTCCCCCACTTCCTGAACATGACCCAATGCCAGGGCCCTCAAGGTTAGAGCAAGCTTGAAGCTGGGCACTTTGATGCTTTATTAGTCAGGATCTATTTGAGTTGTGTTCACAATATGTGTGCATTATTCTATATTACTGAACATATCAACATACTATGTTTGTTTGTTTGGTTTGTTGATTCATTCATTCATTGATTAACTGATTCGTTGATTGATTCATTGATTAGTTTACTGATTGCAATATTAATAGTGCTGATTGTGTTTTAGACAAAGACGTCACGGTCAAATAAAGACCAATGATGAAAAGAAAAGGCTCACGAAAGAGATCAAGAAACTTCAAGCCACCTTGGAAAAAGAGAAAAATACAAGACATTTCAAACGCACTAAGGGGGACTCCAAATCTCCTCTGATTGCTGTGCTGAGGCATCATCCTGTCCATCCAACCATTAGAAAAACTCTTCTGTTGCACTCCTCATTGGTCGAAAGCATTATAACTAAATATCACAACACCAGAAAAGTGAAGGAGAGGCAGATTATTGCAAGAGTAACTGCTGAGAAAATAGTGAAGACGTGCAGACTGCAAACGCTTGCCCAGAATACTCTAGTTTTTTCAAAGAAGAGGGCTGGATCAGATGTAGATCTTTGTACCTTTTGTGTGGACGAAGAGAAACCGGGCAACTGCTGAATTCAAGAAAAAAGTGAAATCCTTTTTGAGGGATGGTGTGAGTCGCATGACTGTAGGACGAAACAAACTGTCACACGAAACAAAAAGAAGATGCAAAGGTTGCTGACGGACACAATGAAGAATCTACACAGGAAGTTTCTGTCAGAAAGTCAAGACTCGATCTCGTACTCTTTCTTCTGCACCTTTAGGCCATTTTGTGTTGTTGCACCAATGGAATCGAGATGTGCCAGTATAAAACCCACGAGAATCTCCAATTCATGGCTAACCGCCTTTACAGCAGTGGGCTTTTATTGCCCAAAAGATCTTAGCAGATGCCACTGTGTGCAACACCAAGTCTTAAACCCCTGCATATGATGAGTACAATGAGTGTAAGGAATGCCACATTAACACTCACATCTAAAACCCCATCAAACAAAGAAATTGCCCTGACCCAATGTTCAGTTGAGAGCTCCAAAGATGAAGAACAGAGGGCCAATGTTATAGTGAAGAAGGAGGTGACGACAACTAAGGACACACTTTTCAGTCAGTTCCAGGACCTTCAGGTTCAGGTACCACCTTTTCAACATCCGATGGAAGTATGCAGCATACAGAGAGCTGAGGGAGAATCTCAAGCACAACCCGTGTTTGATTCATGTGGACTTCAGTGAGAATTACTTCTGCAAACACTCCATGGAAGTCCAGTCGTTTCATTTTGGAGGATTGCATTAGCAGGCGACCCTCCACACTGGAGTATTATATGCAGGAGCACAGCCTTCACCCGTTGTCTTCTGCTCCATCTCCCCATAAAGAAGGCAAGACCCGCCAGCAAGCTGGGCACACCTTGAACAAGTTCTGGAGATGGTAAAGGAAAGGTACCCATAAGTTAACCGGCTGTACGTCCTCAGTGACGGGCCAGCAAGTCAGTAAAAACAGAACTGAACCATTCAACAGATGAATCCCCGACTGAGGTTCCAATATCAACTCTAGATGCTGCTGAGGCTCCAAGACCAACTCTAGAAGCTGTTGATGCTCCAAGATCAACTACAGAAGCTGTAGAGGCTCCAACATCCAACTCTTGAAGCTGCAGAGAATCCAATATCATCTATAGAAGCTTCTGAGGCTCCAAAATCAACACTAGATGCCGCTGAGACTCCAAAATCAACACTAGATGCCGCCAATGCTCCAATATCAACACTAGATGCCGCCGACGCTCCGAGATCAACTCCTGAAGCCGCCGACTCTCCGAGATCAACTTTTGAAGCCGCCAACACTCCGAGGTCAGCTATAGAAGCCTCTGACACTCCGAGGTCAGCTATAGAAGCCTCCGACACTCCGAGGTCATCTATAGAAGCCTCCGAGGCTCCAAGGTCATCTATAGGAGGCTCCAGGAGGCGCCGAGCTCAACTCCGGGAGGCGCCGAGGCGCCGAGCTCAACTCCGGTAAGCGCCGAGCTCAACTCCGGTAAGCGCCGAGCTCAACTCCGGGAGGCGCCGAGCTCAACTCCGGAAGGCTCAGAGGCGCCGAGCTCAACTCTGGAAGGCTCCGAGGCGCCGAGCTCTTCTCCAGGAGGCACCGAGCTCAACTCCAGGAGGCGCCGAGCTCAAATCCAGGAGGTGCTGAGGCGCCGAGCTCAACTCCTGAAGGCGCCGAGGCGCCAAGCTCAACTCCTGAAGGTGCCGAGGCACCGAGATCAACTCCGGAAGGCGCCGAGGCGCCAAAATAAACTCCGGAAGGCTCTGAGGCACAGAGCACAACTCTGGAAGGCTCTGACGCGCCAGGCTCAGATCCAGGAGGTGCCGAGCTCAACTCCAGGAGGCGCTGAGCTCAACTTCAGGAGGCGCCGTGCTACTCAACTCCAGGAGGTGCAGAGGCGCCGAGCTCAACTCCAGGAGGCGACGAGCTCAACTCCGATAAGCGCTGAGTTCAACTCCGGGAGAAGCCGAGCTCAACTCCGGAAGGCTCCAAGGCGCCGAGCTCAACTACGGAAGGCGCCGAGACGCCGAGCTCCGCTCCAGGAGGCACCGAGCTCAACTCCAGGAGGCACCGAGCTCAACTCCAGGAGGCGCCGAGCTCAACTCCAGGAGGCGCTGAGGCGCCGAGCTCAAGTCCCGAAGGCGCCGAGGTAAACTCCTGAAGGTGTCGAGGCGCCGAGCTCAACTCCGGAAGGCGCCGAGGCACCGAGCTCAACTCCGGAATGCGCCGAGGCGCCAAAATAAACTCCGGAAGGCTCCATGGCGCCGAGCACAACTCTGGAAGGCTCTGACGCACCGAGCTCGGCTCCAGGAGGCGCCGAGCTCAACTCCAGGAGGCGCCGAGCTCAACTCCAGGAGGCACCGAGCTCAACTCCAGGAGGCGCCGCGCTAAACTCCAGGAGGCGCTGAGCTCAACTCCAGGAGGCGCCGAGCTAAACTCCGGGAGGCGCCGAGGCTTCAAAACAAACTCCGGAAGGCTCCGAGGCGCGGAGCTCAACTTCGGAAGGTGCCGAGCTCAACTCCAGGATGCGCAGAGGCGCCGAGCTCGACTCCAGGATGCGCAGAGGCGCCGAGCTCAACTCCAGGAGGCGACGAGCTCAACTCCAGGAGGCGCTGAGTTGCCGTGCTAAACTCCGGGAGGCGCCGAGGCTTCAAAATAAACTCCTGAAGGCTCCGAGGCGCCGAGCTCAACTCCGGTAAGCGCCAAGCTCAATTCCGGGAGAAGCCGAGCTCAACTCCGGAAGGCTCCGAGGCGCCGAGCTCAACTCCAGAAAGCTCCGAGGTGCCGATCTCAACTCCAGGAGGCGCCAAGCTCAACTCCAGGAGGCGCTGAGGAGCCGAGCTCAAGTTCTAAAGGCGCCGAGCTAAACTCCTGAAGGCGCCGAGGCACCGAGCTCAACTTTGGAAGGCGCCGAGGCGCCAAAATAAACTCCGGAAGGCTCCATGGCACCGAGCACAACTCTGGAAGGCTCTGACGCGCCGAGCTCAGCTCCAGGAGGTGCTGAGCTCAACTCCAGGAGGTGCTGAGCTCAACTCCAGGAGGCGCCGAGCTCAACTCCAGGAGGCGCCGCGCTAAACTCCAGGAGGCGCCGAGCTCAACTCCAGGAGGCGCCGAACTCAACTCCAGGAGGCGCCGAGCTCAACTCCAGGAGGTGCGGCGCTAAACTCCAGGAGGCGCCGAGCTCAACTCCAGGAGGTGCAGAGGTGCCGAGCTCAACTCCAGGAGGCGCCGAGCTCAACTCCTGAAGGCGCCGAGGCCCCGAGCTCAACTCCTGAAGGCGCCAAGGCGCCGAGCTAAACTCCTGAAGGCGCCAAGGCACCGAGCTCAACTCCGGAAGGCGCCGAGGTGCCAAAATATACTCCGGAAGGT
This sequence comes from Salmo trutta, assembly GCF_901001165.1. NCBI lineage: Eukaryota > Metazoa > Chordata > Actinopteri > Salmoniformes > Salmonidae > Salmo > Salmo trutta. The sequence continues at coordinate 35,672,160 of NC_042989.1, forward strand.
TCCATTGCGCCGAGCACAACTCTGGAAGGCTCTGACGTGCCGAGCTCAACTCCAGCAGGCGCCGAGCTCAACTCTGGAAGGCGCCGAGCTCAACTCCAGCAGGCGCCGAGCTCAACTCTGGAAGGCGCCGAGCTCAACTCCAGGAGACACAGAGGCGCCGAGCTCAACTCCAGGAGGCTCAGAGGCGCCGAGCTCAACTCCAGGAGGCGACGAGCTCAACTCCAGAAGGCGCCGAGCTCAACTCCAGGAGGCGCCGAGCTCAACTCCAGGAGGCGCCGAGCTCAACTCCAGGAGGCACCGAGCTCCACTCCAAGAGGCAACGAGGTGCCGAGCTCAATTCCGGAAGGCGCCGAGGCGCAGAGCTCAACTCCAGGAGGCGCAGAGGCACCGAGCTCTACTCCAGGAGGCACCGAGCTCTACTCCAGGAGGCAACAAGCTCTACTCCAGGAGGCAACGAGCTCTACTCCAGGAGGCAACGAGCTCAACTCCAGGAGGCACAGAGGCTTCATAACAAACTCCGGAAGGATCCGAGGCGCCGAGCTCAACTCCGGAAGGCGCCGAGCTCAACTCCAGGAGGTGCAGAGGCGCCAAGTTCAAATCCAGGAGGCGTAGAGGCGCCGAGCTCAACTCCAGGAGGCGCCGAGCTCAACTCCAGGAGGTGCGGAGCTCAACTCCAGGATGTGAAGAGGCGCCGAGCTCAACTCCAGGAGGCGACGAGGTGCCGAGCTCAATTCCGGAAGGCGCCGAAGCGCCAAGCTCAACTCCAGGAGGCGCAGAGGCACCGAGCTCAACTCCAGGAGGCGCCAAGCTCTACTCCAGGAGGCGACGAGGCGCAGAGCTCAACTCCGGAAGGCGCCGAGGCACCGAGCTTAACTCCGGAAGGCACTGAGGCGCCGAGCTCAACTCCAGGAGGCGCCGAGCTCAACTCCGGAAGGCGCCGACGCGCCGAGCTCAACTCCGGAAGGCGCCGACGCACAGAGCTCAATTCCAGGAGCCGCATAGGCCAACTCCGAGCTCAACTCCGGAAGGCGCTGAAACACCAAGCTCAACTCCGGAAGGCGCCGAGGCACCGAGCTCAACTCCGGAAGGCACCGAGGAGCCGAGCTCATCTCCAGGAGGCGCAGAGGCGCCGAACTATACTCCAGGAGATGCTGAGCTCAACTCCAGGAGGCACGGAGGCGCCAAGCTCAACTCCAGGAGGCGCCGAGCTCAACTCCGGGAGGCGCCGAGCTCAACAAGATAAACTGTAGAATTTGCTGAGACTCCAAGTTCAACTCTAGAAGCTGCTGAGGATCCAAGATAAACTCTAGAAGCTGCTGAGGCTCCAAGATCAACTATAGAAGCTTCTGAGGCTCCGAGATTCTATAAGAACTAATCTAGAAGTGGCTGAGGCTCTTTGATCAACTCTATAAGCTGCTGAGGCTAAAATATCAACTCTTGAAGCTGCTGAGGCTCCAAGATCAACTCTAGAAACTGCTGAGGCGCCAAGATCAACTCTAGAAGCTTCCAGTGCTCCAAGAATACCTCTAGAAGTCTCAAATGCTTCAAGATATACTCTAGAAGCTGGTGAGATTCCAAAATCATGTATAGAATCTGCTGATACTACAATGTAAACTATAGAAGCTTCTGAGGCTCCAGGATCAACTCCAGAAGCTGCTGATGCTATTAGATAACCTCAAGAAGCGGCTGAGGCTCAAAGATCAACTCTATAAACTGCTGAGGCATCAAGATCAACTCTAGAAGTTCCTGAGGCTCCAATATCAACTATAGAAGCTTCTGAGGCTCCAAGATCAACTATAGAAGCTTCTGAGGCGCCAATATCAACTCCTGAAGCTGATTAGGCTCCAAGATCAACCCTTGAAGCTCCTGGGACTCCAAAATCAACTGTAGAAGCTGCTGAGGCTCCAAGATACTGTAGAGCTGATCAGGCTCCAAGATCAACCCTTGAAGCTCCTGAGGCTCCAAGATCAACTCTAAAAGCTGCTGAGGCGCCAATATCAACTCTAGAAGCTCTGACGCTCCAAGAAGAACTCTAGAGGCTGCTGAAGGTTCAAGATCAACTGTAGAAGCTGCTGAGGCTCCACGATAAACTCTAGAAGCTGCTTATGCTCCAATATCAACTCTAGTAGCTGCTGTGGCAGCAATATCAACTCTAGTTGCTGCTGAGGCTCCAACATCAACTCTAGAAACTGCTGAGAATCCAAGATCAATTCTAGAAGCTGCTGAGGCGCCAATATAAACTCTAGAAGCTGCTGAGGCTCCAATATCAACTCCAGAAGCTTCTGAGACTCCAAGATCAACCCTAGAAGCTGCTGAGGCTCCAAGATCAACCCTAGAAGCTGCTGAGGCTCCAAGATCAACTCTTGAAGCTGCTGAGGCTCCAAGATCAACTCCAGATGCTGCAGTGGCTCCAAGATCAACCCTTGAATCTCCTGGGACTCCTAGATCAACTCTAGAAGCTCCTGGGGCTCCGAAATCAACTGTAGAAGCTGTTGAGGCTCCAAGATACTGTAGAGCTGATCAGGCTCCAACATCAACTCTAGAAGCTGCTGAAGCTCCAAGATCAACTCCTGAAGCTGCTGAGGCTCCAAGATCAACTCCTGAAGCTGATTAGGCTCCAAGATCAACTCTTGAAGCTGCTGAGGCTCCAAGATCAACCCTAGAAGCTGCTGAGGCTCCAAGATCAACTCTTGAAGCTGCTGAGGCTCCAAGATCAACTCCAGATGCTGCAGTGGCTCCAAGATCAACCCTTGAATCTCCTGGGACTCCTAGATCAACTCTAGAAGCTCCTGGGGCTCCGAAATCAACTGTAGAAGCTGCTGAGGCTCCAAGATACTGTAGAGCTGATCAGGCTCCAACATCAACTCTAGAAGCTGCTGAACCTCCAAGATCAACTCCTGAAGCTGCTGAGGCTCCAAGATCAACTCCTGAAGCTGATTAGGCTCCACCCTTGAAGCTCCTGGGACTCCAAATCAACTGTAGAAGCTGCTGAGGCTCCAAGATACTGTAGAGCTGATCAGGCTCCAAGATCAACCCTTGAAGCTCCTGAGGCTCCAAGATCAACTCTAAAAGCTGCTGAGGCGCCAATATCAACTCTAGAAGCTCTGACGCTCCAAGAAGAACTCTAGAGGCTGCTGAAGGTTCAAGATCAACTGTAGAAGCTGCTGAGGCTCCACGATAAACTCTAGAAGCTGCTTATGCTCCAATATCAACTCTAGTAGCTGCTGTGGCAGCAAGATCAACTCTAGTGGCTGCTGAGGCTCCAACATCAACTCTAGAAACTGCTGAGAATCCAAGATCAATTCTAGAAGCTGCTGAGGCGCCAATATCAACTCTAGAAGCTGCTGAGGCTCCAATATCAACTCCAGAAGCTTCTGAGATTCCAATATCAACTCTAGAAGCTGCTGAGGCTCCAAGATCAACTCCAGATGCTGCAGTGGCTCCAAGATCAACCCTTGAATCTCCTGGGACTCCTAGATCAACTCTAGAAGCTCCTGGGGCTCCGAAATCAACTGTAGAAGCTGCTGAGGCTCCAAGATCAACTCTAGAAACTGCTGAGAATCCAAGATCAGCTCTAGAAGCTGCTGAGGCTCGTAGATCAACACTAGAAGCTGCTGAGGCTCCTTGATCAACTCTAGAAGCTGATTATGCTCCAAATCAAATCAAATCAAATCAAATCAAATGTATTTATATAGCCCTTCGTACATCAGCTGAAATCTCAAAGTGCTGTACAGAAACCCAGCCTAAAACCCCAAACAGCAAGCAATGCATGTGAAAGAAGCACGGTGGCTGGGAAAAACTCCCTAGGAAAAACTCCTGAGAAAGGCCAAAAACCTAGGAAGAAACCTAGAGAGGAACCAGGCTATGAGGGGTGGCCAGTCCTCTTCTGGCTGTGCCGGGTGGATATTATAACAGAACATGGTCAAGGTGTTAAAATGTTCGGAAATGACCAGCATGGTCAAATAATAATAATCATAGTAATTGTCGAGGGTGCAACAAGCACGTCCGGTGAACAGGTCAGGGTTCCGTAGCCGCAGGCAGAACAGTTGAAACTGGAGCAGCAGCATGGCCAGGTGGACTGGGGACAGCAAGGAGTCATCATGCCAGGTAGTCCTGAGGCATGGTCCTAGGGCTCAGGTCCTCCGAGAGAAAGAAAGAAAGAGAGAAAGAGAGAATTAGAGAGAGCATATTTACATTCACACAGGACACCGGATAAGACAAGAGAATACTCCAGATGTAACAGACTGACCCTAGCCCCCCGACACATAAACTACTGCAGCATAAATACTGGAGGCTGAGACAGGAGGGATCAGAAGACACTGTGGCCCCATCCGATGATACCCCCGGACAGGGCCAAACAGGCAGGATATAACCCCACCCACTTTGCCAAAGCACAGCCCCCACACCACTAGAGGGATATCTACAACCACCAACTTACCGTCCGAAGACAAGGCCGAGTATAGCCCACAAAGATCTCCGCCACGGCACAACCCAAGGGGGGGCGCCAACCCAGACAGGAAGACCACGTCAGTGGCTCAACCTACTCAAGTGACGCACCCCTCCCATGGACGGCATGGAAGAACACCAGTAAGTCAGTGACTCAGCCCCTGTAAAAGGGTTAGAGGCAGAGAATCCCAGTGGGAAGAGGGGAACCGACAAGGCAGAGACAGCAAGGGCGGTTCGTTGCTCCAGCCTTTCCGTTCACCTTCACACTCCTGGGCCAGACTATACTTAATCATAGGACCTACTGAAGAGATAAGTCTTCAGTAAAGACTTAAAGGTTGAGACTGAGTCTGCGTCTCTCACATGGGTAGGCAGACCATTCCATAAAAATGGAGCTCTATAGGAGAAAGCCCTACCTCCAGCCGTTTGCTTAGAAATTCTAGGGACAATTAGGAGGCCTGCGTCTTGTGACCGTAGCGTACGTGTAGGTATGTACGGCAGGACCAAATCGGAAAGATAGGTAGGAGCAAGCCCATGTAATGCTTTGTAGGTTAGCAGTAAAACCTTGAAATCAGCCCTTGCCTTAACAGGAAGCCAGTGTAGGGAGGCTAGCACTGGAGTAATATGATCAAATTTTTTGGTTCTAGTCAGGATTCTAGCAGCCGTATTTAGCACTAACTGAAGTTTGTTTAGTGCTTTATCCGGGTAGCCGGAAAGTAGAGCATTGCAGTAGTCGAGCCTAGAAGTAACAAAAGCATGGATTAATTTTTCTGCGTCATATTTGGACAGAAAGTTTCTGATTTTTGCAATGTTACGTAGATGGAAAAAAGCTGTCCTTGAAGCAGTCTTGATATGTTCTTCAAAAGAGAGATCAGGGTCCAGAGTAATGCCGAGGTCCTTCACAGTTTTATTTGAGACGACTGTACAACCATCCAGATTAATTGTCAGATTCAACAGAAGATCTCTTTGTTTCTTGGGACCTAGGACAAGCATCTCTGTTTTGTCCGAGTTTAAAAGTAGAAAATTTGCAGCCATCCACTCTAGTAGCTGATGAGGCTCCGTGATCCTCTAGAGCTGCTGAGGCTCCAATATCAACTCCAGAAGCTTCTGAGACTCCAATATCAACTCTAGAAGATGCAGAAGCTCCAATGTCAACCAGAGAAGCTGCTGAGGCTCCAAGATTACCTCTAGAAGCTGCAAAGGCTCCAAGATCAACTCTTTAAAGTTGTTGATGCTATAAGATAAAGTCTAGAAGCTGCATAGGTTAAAACAACAACTCCAGATGCTGCAGTGGCTCCAAGATCAACTCTAGAAGCTCCTGTGACTCCTGGATACACTCTAGAAGCTCCTTGGGATCCAAGATCAACTCCAGAAGCTGCTGATGCTCCAAGATCAACTCTAGAAGCTGCTGAGGCTCCGTGATCCTCTAGAGCTGCTGAGGCTCCAATATCAACTCCAGAAGCTTCTGAGACTCCAATATCAACTCTAGAAGATGCAGAAGCTCCAATGTCAACCAGAGAAGCTGCTGAGGCTCCAAGATCCTCTAGAGCTGCTGAGGCTCCAAAATCAACTCCAGAAGCTTCTGAGACTCCAATATCAACTCTAGAAGATGCAGAAGTTCCAATGTCAACCAGAGAAGCTGCTGGGGATCCAAGATTACCTCTAGAAGCTGCAAAGGCTCCAATATCAACTCTTGAAAGTTGTTGATGCTATAAGATCAAGTCTAGAAGCTGCATAGGTTAAAACAACAACTCCAGATGCTGCAGTGGCTCCAAGCTCAACTCTAGCAGCTCCTGTGACTCCTGGATACACTCTAGAAGCTCCTTGGGATCCAAGATCAACTCCAGAAGCTGCTGGGGCTCCAAGATCAACTCCAGAAGCTGCTGAGGCTCCAAGCTCAACTCTAGAAGCTGCTGAGGCTCCAATATCAACTCTAGAAGCTGCTGAGGCTCCAAGCTCCACTCTAGAAGCTGCTGAGGCTCCAAGCTCAACTCTAGAAGCAGCTGAGGCTCCAGAATCAATCCTAGAAGCAGCTGAGGCTCCAAGATCAACTCTAGACGCTGCTGAGGCTCCAAGATCAACTCTAGAAGCTGCTGAGGCTCCAATATCAGCTCTAGAAACTGCTGAGGCTCCAAGATACTGTAGAGCTGATCAGGCTCCAATATCAACTCTAGAAGCTGCTGATGCTGTAAGATCAACTCTAGAAGCTGCTGAGAATCCAAGATTAACTCTAGAAGCTCAGATGCTCCAAGATCAACTCTAGAGGCTGCTCAGGCTCGAAGAGCCTCTTGAGCTGATCAGGCTCCACGATCAACTCTAGAAGCTTCTTAGGCTCCAAGATCAACTCTAGAATCTGCTGAGGCACCATGATCTGTGTGCACCATTGAAACCATGTGGCGACCAGAGGCCCTTCACTTTCAGTATATTGGTCAGTGGTGTGTGGTGTCCTACAACATTGAGCCATACCTAGGAATCAGCACATATGTGGAGTAGGATAAAATGTAGGTAAAGGGCATGCACCGCAATGGAATAAACACATTTTTCTGGCCAAGCCCATGTGACGATATCAGATGGTATGCTGAAGACCAGGTAGTATGTCTGATCCCAGAGCCACAGGTACGTAGCCCTTTCCTGCAGTCAATGACCAAAACTGCTCTCTTTGGCCTCATGGATGGAATGTTATAAAACATTTTTCAAAATGTCATAATTAACGACAAAAATCTAGTGTTTCTATGTTTTGCTATATTTCAATCATCTGTAATGTATATAAAGTGTAATATTGGGGTGCAAACTCAAAATTGAATACATTTCAACTCTATATCTGACCTTTTTAAGCCCATAACCATGTGTGGGAGGTGTATACTTTTGTTTCAAAGTAGATTTGTTTAAGACTATCAAGAATCACTCTGTGTGATCCTGATTCAGCCCACTGCCGTAAAAGGTTAATAAAAGGTCTGTATCAATGGAAGCTACTTGTAACACAGACGCATTGAGAAGCAAGTACATGGGGTGAATTTAATAATACAATAAGCATGGAACAATACAAAACAAGAGTAGCGTCTGGACATGAAAAACATAACTAATACTGCCTGGGGAATGAACCAAAGGGAGTGCCAGATATAGGGGAGGTAATCATAAAAGTGATGGAGTCCAGGTGAATCTCATGAGGTGCAGGTGCGCGTAACGATGGTGGCAGGTGTGCGTAATGATAAGTAAGCTGGCGAGGTTGACTGCCGGAGAGGGGGAGCGGGAGTAGACGAGACACTAATAGGAGGTATAAAAAAACACTTTGGAAACCATGGTGCTACAACTGGAGCAAAGGGACTTACAGTACGTAGAGGCGGTTTAGAGTGGAGGTGAGAGAGAGGCTGAGTGGGAAGAGCGAGGAAAAGGTATGAAGTGGAGCAGATGAGAGTTAAGAAGGGGAGGGTCTTTCTAAAGGTTCAAGTACCATAATATGTATGAAATATTTTATAAATGATGTTGAAAAATTTTTGAATAACCATTTTATTATGCTTGAACCGTGAGCCGAGAATTGTTAGGAGCAAAATTAGTATGGCTGTCTATCATAAAATGCTTGATTAGTGTTAATATTTTCAAATGCAATCCAATTGTTTTACATCTACTGTCGCTACAGTTAATTCCAAAAGTATTCAGTACCAGAAAAAATGCATGAAATGAAATGTATGAAATGTATGAAAATGTATGGAGAAAAAAATTTATGAAATGTATGCATTCACTACTGTAAGTCGCTCTGGATAAGAGCGTCTGCTAAACGACGTAAATGTAAATTTAAATATATTCAGACTCCTTGACTTTTTCACATTTTGAAACGTTCCAGCCTTATTCTAAAATGGATTGAAGACATTTTTTACTCATCAATCTACAAACCATACTCCATAATGAAAAAGCAAAACAGGTTTTTACACATCTTTGCAAATGCATAAAAAATATAAACAGAAATACCATATTTACATAACTACTCAGACCCTTTACTATTAGTCTCGAAATTGAGCTCAGGTGCATCCTGTTTCCATTGATCATCCTTGAGATGTTTCTACAACTTGATTGGAGTCCACCTGTGGTAAATTCAGGCACATACCTGTCTATATAAGGTCCCACAGTTGACAGTGCATGTCAGAGCAAAAACCAAGCCGTGAGGTCAAAGGAATTTTCCGTAGACATGATTGTGTCAAGGCACAAATCTGGGGAATGGTACCAAAAAATATCTGCAGCATTGAAGGTCCCGAAGAACACAGTGGCCTCCATCATTCTTAAATGGAAGACGTTTGTAATCGCCAAGACTCTTCCTTGAGCTAGCTGCCCAGCCAAACTGAGCAATCGGGGAAGAAGGGCCTCGGTCAGGGAGGTGACAAAGAACCCAATAGTCACTCTAACAGAGCTCCAGAAATCCTCTGTGGAGATGGGAGAACCTCCCAGAAGGACAACCATCTTTGCAGCACTCCAGCAATCAGGCCTTTATGGTAGAGTGGCCAGACGGAAGCCACTCCTCAGTAAAAGGCACATGACAGCCCACTTGGAGCTTGCCGAAAGGCACCTAAAGGACTCAGACCATGAGAAACAAGATTCTCTGGTCTGAAGAAACCAAGATTGAACTCTTTGGCCTGAATGCCAAGTGTCACGTCTGGAGGAAACCTAGCACAATCCCTACGGTGAAGCATGGTGGTGGCAGCATCATGCTGTGGGGGTGTTTTTCAGCGGCGGGGACTGGGAGACCAGTCAGGATCGAGGGAAAGATGAACGGAACAAAGTACAGAGAGATCCTTGATGAAAACCTGATCCAGAGTGCTCAGGACCTCAGACTGGGGTGAAGGTTCACCTTCCACCAGGAAACAACCCTAAGCACACAGGCAAGACAACGAAGGAGTGGCTTCGGGACAAATCTCTGAATGTTCTTTAGTGGCCCAACCAGATCCCGGTCTTGAACCCGATCCAACATCTCTGGAGAGGCCTAAAAATAGCTGTGCATTGACGCTCCCCATCCAACCTCACAGAGCTTGAGTGGATATGCAGAGAAGAATGGGAGAAACTCCCCAAATACAGGTGTGCCAAGCTTGTAGCGTCATACCCAAGAAGATTTGTTTTAAAATGTTTATAGATTTGCGAATATTTGAAAACCTGTTTTTGATTTTTCATTGTGGTGTATTGTGTGTAGGATGATGAGGAAAAATACAATTTAATAAATTTTAGATAAGGCTGTAAAGTAACAAAAGTCAAGTAGTCTGAATACTTTATGAATGCACTGTATTGTTTGATTTGCTTGCCATCTATAGTGGTGATGAGTGATGACAGTAGGCTGACTGACAACTTTACCAGGACAAGGACTTGCCGATGTCAAGACCTCTCCAAAACCTAATCTCTGACGAAGCAAGCTAATTATTATGATGGTTTCTTAGCTAGCTAAATGCCAAATGGATAGGTACCTTCATGTATTCGAAATTACATGATCATTGATGTTTACTTATCATGAAAAGCATGCAGCTACCTGCTGTATAACTCTGATAATAGAGATACATATGCACAATTGTTTTGCAATGGGAAATGTGTAGTTCTGACTATGCTCAATAGGTGATGATTTTAAAACCAAATAGTTATAACAATTACTTAACAATCCCTTGAAAACGGCATGTAAACTCAGCAAAAAAAGTAACGTCCCTTTTTCAGGACCCTGTCTTTCAAAGATAATTTGTAAAAATCCAAATAACTTCACAGATCTTCATTGTAAAGGGTTTAAACTTCATTAGGGTAGGGGGCACTATTTCACCACCGGATGAAAAGTGTGCCCAAAGTAAACTGCCTGTTACTCAGGCCCAAAAGCTAGGATATGCATATAATTGGTAGATTTGGATAGAAAACACTCTAACGTTTCTAAAACTGTTAGAATCATGTCTGTGAGTATAACAGAACTGATATGGCAGGCGAAACCCCGAGGACCAACCATTTCACCCCCAAAAATGTTCAGCTTACCACTATTTTCAATGGCTAGTATTTTAATAATACATTTTACATTTACATTTTAGTCATTTAGCAGACACTCTTATCCAGAGTGACTTACAGTAGTGAATGCATACATTTCATTAAAAAAAATGTTTTTTGTACTGGCCCCCCATGGGAATCGAACCCACAACCCTGGCGTTGCACACAACATGCTCTACCAACTGAGCCACAGGGAAGGCCAAGTCCTCCCAGATTGCAGTTCCTAGGGCTTCCACTAGATGTCAACAGTCTTTAGAAAGAGTTTCAGGCTGGGTTTTGGAAAAATGACCCAGAAATTGTAGTTTTTCTAGGTGGCTCCCATTTTGGCTTCAGTGTTTCCAAGCGCGTGGAGGAAAACGCGTTCTTTCTTATTTATCTCCGGTAATGAACATAGTATTCTCTGTCTTAAATTTTATTGTTTATTTGCGTATTAGGATACCTAAGGTTTGATTATAAACGTTGTTTGACTTGTTTGGAAAAGTTTATTAGTAACGTGTGGGATTCATTTTGTATGCATTTCGATGGAGGGAAACTGAGTGGATTATTGACTGAAGCGCGCCAGCTAAACTGAGTTTTTATGGATATAAAGAAGGACTTCATCGAACAAAAGGACCATTTGTAATGTAACTGAGACCTTTTGGAGTGCCAACAGAAGAAGATCTTCAAAGGTAAGGCATATATTATATCGCTATTTCTGACTTTCGTGTCGCAACTGACTGGTTGAAAATGATTTGTCATGCATTTGTATGCGGGGCACGGTCCTCAGATAATCGCATGGTTTGCTTTTCCCGTAAAGCCTTTTTGAAATCTGACACCTTGGCTGGATTAACAAGAAGTTAAGCTTTATTTTGATGTTTGACACATAATTTTCAAGAATGCTAAATATTTGAATTTAGTATTTTTGAATTTCGCCCTCTGCAATTTCACTGGATGTTGTCCAGGTGAGATGCTACCGTCCCACGTACCCTAGAGAGGTTTTAAACACTCTTTCCCATGCTTGTTCAATGACCCATAAACAATTAATGAACATGCACCTGTGGAACGGTCGATAAGACACTAACAGCTTACAGACGGTAGGCAATTAAGGTCACAGTTATGAAAACTTAGGACACTAAAGAGGCCTTTCTACTGACTCTGAAAAACACTAAATGAAAGATGCCCAGGCTCCCTGCTCACCTGCGTGAACGTGCCTTAGGCATGCTGCAAGGAGGCATGAGGACTGCAGAAGTGGCCAGGGCAATAAATTGCAATGTCCGTACTGTGAGACGCCTAAGACAGCGCTACAGGGAGACAGGACGGACAGCTGATTGCCCTCGCAGTGGCAGACCACGTGTTACAACACCTGCACAGGATCAGTACATCCGAACATCACACCTGCGGGACAGGTACAGGATGGCAACAACGAGTTACACCAGGAACGCACAATCCCTCCATCAGTGCTCAGACTGTTCGCAATAGGCTGAGAGAGGCTGGACTGCGGGCTTGTAGGCCTGTTGTAAGGCAGGTCCTCACCAGACATCACCGGCAAAAACGTTGCCTATGGGCACAAACCCACCGTCGCTGTACCAGACAGGACTGGCAAAAAGTGCTCTTCAGTGACGAGTCGCGGTTTTGTCTCACCAGCGGTGATGGTCGGATTTGCGTTTGTCGTCGAAGGAATGAGCGTTACACCAAGGCCTGTACTCTGGAGCGGGATCGATTTGGAGGTGGAGGGTACTTCATGGTCTGGGGCAGTGTGTCACAGCATCATCGGACTGAGCTTGTTGTCATTGCAGGTAATCTCAACACTGCGTTACAGGGAAGACATCCTCCTCCCTCATGTGGTACCCTTCCTGCAGGCTCATCCTGACATGACCCTCCAGCATGACAATGCCACCATCCATATTGCTCGTTCTGTGCGTGATTTCCTGCAAGGCAGGAATGTCAGTGTTCTGCCATGGCCAGCGAAGAGCCCGGATCTCAAACCCATTTAGCACATCTGGGACCTGCTGGATCGGAGGGTGAGGGCTAGGGCCTTTCCCCACAGAAATGTCCGGGAACTTGCAGGTGCCTTGGTGGAAGAGTTGGGTAACATCTCACAGCAAGAACTGGCAAATCTGGTGCAGTCCATGAGGAGGAGATGCACTGCAGCACTTACTGCAGCTGGTGACCACACCAGATCCTGACTGTTACTTTTGATTTTGACCCCCTCTTTGTTCAGGCACACATTATTCCATTTCTGTTAGTCACATATCTGTGGAACTTGTTCAGTTTATTTCTTAGTTGTTGAATCTTGTTACCTTCATACAAATATTTACACATGATAAGTGTGCTGAAAATAAATGCAGTTGACATTGAGAGTGTCAGGAATTTCCTCGTCGCTTGACGATATAGCGAAATCATCATCAGAAAATGAGGACCAATATGCAGCGGAGCTGAGATGGTTCATTTTGAACTTTTAATAAATTCCCAAAATGAACATACAAAATAACAAAAAAAACGAACGCACGCTACACTGACAGTCCTGTTAGGTTTTCACACACTAAACACGGAACAATCACCCACGAATAACAAACACAAACACACCCTCATATATGGGACTCTCAATCAAAGGCAGATAGACAACACCTGCCTTCAACTGAGAGTCCCAACCCCAATCAACACAACATAGAAACACACTCACCAGACTACACATAGAAATACATAAACATATGTAACAGTGTAGGTTCCGTCCCTCTCTTCGCCCCAACCCGGGCTCGAACCAGGGACCCTTGCACACATCGACAACTGACACCCAAGAAGCATCGTTACCCATCGCGCCACAAAAGCCACGGCGACCAATGATCCGGGTCAACAGCATCAATGATCCGGGTCAACCCTACTTCAAGTCTCAGAGCGAGTGACGTCACTGATTGAAACGCTATTAGCGCGCACCACCGCTAACTAACTAGCCATTTCACATCGGTTACACTCACCCCCCCTTTGACCTCCTCCTTTTCCGCGGCTTTTGTGGCGCGATGGGTAACGATGCTTCGTGGGTGTCAGTTGTTGATGTGTGCAAGGGTCCCTGGTTTGAGCCTGGGTTGGGGCGAAGAGAGGGACGGAACCTACACTGTTACACATAGACCATCAACCAAAAACCTGGAAATACTAAATCAAACACCCTTTAAACAAACACACCACCCTGAACCACATAAAACAAATACCCTCTGCCACGTCCTGACCAAACTACAATGCTAATTAACCCTTATACTGGCCAGGACGTGACAGAGAGGACGTTTCATTTTTTGCTGAGTTTAGTTGTCAATGGTTTTATTGGTACTTGGGTCAGTCTCCTTGCCCCTTCCAGCAGCCAAATTGAAGGTATTGTGACGTTTTAATGAAAACGACCTATAGCCATAGAAATATAATAAATGGAACGGACTTGGAACCTCTAAACCTGGCATTTTGACTGGTAAACTCATGGTACAATCGCGATGTGGCTGCCTGGTATTGTGACAATCATCTCCATGTTATTTTGGAATGTTCTATCAACTAATGCTGGATTGCCATGGTAATGTAGAATGTGGGTCATGCTAACTGATGTGGGTCATGCAATGGAACGCATTTTTTTTTGTAATTGACTCAACAAATCACAGTACAGATTTAAGGGTACACTTCCTGCTTTTACTTCCTGGCTTACTTCTCATTATGCCATCATTGACTTAAATGGAGATGCGATTTTAATTAATTATATTTATATTATAGTACATCCTCCCCTAGTCTACTGTAGTTCCAATAAAGTCTGGGAACACGAAGAACCCGGTAAATTAGAGCGTTGAGTCTAAGCCCTTCTATTTGTGGCGCAAGAAAATACCCTTTTTCCCTGAGGAAGGAATTGGAAATAGTACGGGTAGAATATAATTCAATTTGCATATTTGTAGAATTGACCAGACAATTGTTAATGACAATAAGTGTTTAAATGGTTACTGTATCATAAACAATGACGTCTTACAAAACAAATGACTGATTATGGCAACGAACCCTGCCGATACTTTTGAGAAGTTTGTATAGATTGCGCTGCAAATGATTGAACAGATAACGTTAGGCTACGTGTGCCTTTCCCCTCATGTGTTCAGGAGGTCAGAGGACTGGACAGCTCCTTTCCTAAATCAGACGGGAGGAGCCAAGCGTGGACCACTATGCTGTCTACTCTATCACACAAAAACCTCACGTCTGAATAGCTACACCGCCGTCTTTATTCCACTAAATATAGTGCCATGCTTGGACGCATCCAATATGACTGACTAGCTAGGTGAACAACTAAGCGATATAGGTAAAATGTAAAATGTTAAGCAAAGTTATTGATTTAACAGTAAAGATTTAGGTTAATATCGTAGCGTTTTAGGATATAGTTCTGCTTGTCGCATTTTCGTTGGTGCTCGTGCGTAATTGGGTATCCTATGCTATTTAGCGCGTTGTGTGTAGGTTATTCTTTCAGAACAAGGGCTTGACGAATTTTAATTCAGGTCCGATGTTGCATGCACGTATAATCAACTTTTCAACAATGTCAACCTGTTCTTTGGAGGCGAGGGACTGGTCGTGCTGAGCGCAATAGGTTATCCTACTAAACCCTGTAGTTATTTTTGACAGAGAAATTAGAAACTGAGCTGCGACTTGATAAATGCTTATTTTTCAGGAGAAGAAGCATGCTGAAAATCAGGATGTGCCTCACAACATTTGGGTTATTTCTGGTCTTGAGTGTTGCCATCACTAAAGGTAATTTATCACATCATCCATTATAGTTTCCATTATAGCAACAGTACCCTCATTACATAGAGGCTGTCATTGAGATTTAATAACTTAAAAATAAATCACTTACTAGCTGCGAGTATTTTCCTTTTCAATGATTGTTCTGTTTTATATTTGAGGTCTTTGAAAAGGCAATTCATAGCTAATCTCGTGTTTTCTCTTTCACATATCCAAGCTATTGAATGCAGCGCAGGGTGCAATCCTGAAAACGGCTACTGTGAAAAGCCTGAGGAATGCAGGTAATTAAATTCCCCTCAAATTATATAATAGATCATCGGAAGTATGTTAAATATTTGTAGCAACCATGTTTCATCAACATAAGCAGTCCATTTTCATCTTATTTCACCCCATTTCCACATGGTCAAGTCGTCACAGACCAAACAAGAAATTATGTTTTTCATCCTGCTAATTCCAAGTTTAGATGTATTGTTTACAAATATATAAAAATCAACTTTTCCCAATCAATGATACAGTAATACACCCTGTGGAAACATCCAATAATATAGTCCAGCTGGGTGAGAAAAAACATGTGTGAAGCATAACAATGGTCTCTTCATCTGAATCATGTGTTCAGATGCAAACCAGGCTGGCAGGGGGTAACATGCAGGCAGTGCATGCCCTTCCCTGGCTGTCTTCATGGCACCTGTGAGAAAGCATGGCAGTGCATCTGTGAAGAGGGCTGGATGGGGAGCCAGTGTGACCAAGGTGAGTCCAGTCCACTTTTCTCTCATGTCAGCCCTGACCATGTGAATAAGGTAGGATCCCATGAGATACTGCTGAATGATTCACCGATAGCACATACTTAGTTTAATCTTCAATATACTGTATATTTATGTACATTTTTATGACTTTACCTCGTGCTGAAAGAGAAAGCATCTGTTTGAGGTTGGAACGATAATAGTATTTCCTGTCTCTGATGGCTCTATGTGCTCCACCATCTTAAAGACACCATGGTTGGGAGGTGTCAAATGTAGTCTACTTGTCACTGGTTTGTTTGTTTACAATTTACATTGTGGCAATAAAATCATAACAAGCTCTGTGTGTGTGTGTGTGTGTGTGTGTGTGTGTGTGTGTGTGTGTGTGTGTGTGTGTGTGTGTGTGTGTGTGTGTGTGTGTGTGTGTGTGTGTGTGTGTGTGTGTGTGATGACCTCTCCCAACAACATTCTATCAACTTTTTCCAGACACCAACCAGTGCTCATCTAAACCATGCACTGACAACTCCACATGCATCCAGACTGGCCAGGGAGGATACCTCTGCATTTGTCTGCCTGGTTACACAGGAGAGAGCTGCCACCTGAAAAAGGGATCATGTCTAACAAACGGGTATGAAAATCTGACATGGTTTGCATTATCTTAATTAAAACCTTAATCTCTAAAGCTTTTTCAATACCAGATTAGGTGCCATTGAATCCATTGGGGGATCAACCCTTCTGCCTTTCAAATGGACACAGGCTTGTCTCTGGAGACTGATAGGTATACAGCCTTCCAGCCTCCATAGTCTCACTGAATCCCACTATGATTGCTCTTTGTTACACAGGCCTGTTATTGACTTTGAGAGGACCCCGACCCGAAATTCATTACAGCTCTGTCTGTGTGTCCTTTCTCTTTAGTTGACAAGCAATCATTTCAGTTCTATTTAAATCCTCTAACTGAAAATGACTTTTGCATGGAGATGTATATTACCTTTCTTTTTGGGGATTCTGAGAATGACTCCTTAACACTGAGCCCACATTGGAGCTCATTAATCATGGATCTTCATTAAGATTTGAAAGAAGGGCCCATTACTGTCTAGTGAATGTCTAGAGTGAATGTCTAGTGCAAGCAGCCATTTTCATTGAACTCACTGTGTATAACAGCATAATGATTAAAAAGGCATCCTGTTTGAGCGGCTGTGAGCATGTGGCTGTGAGCACAGTACTGGCTAACAACAAAACATATCATTTGAATGGCCTTACACAACCTCTGAGATGTGACCGATACATTTCTTTTTTTTTTTAAAAACCTCTTGAGCTCTTGTATGTTGCCATAATCCCTTAGAGAGAAATCAAAGTGAACTGGTTTACCCTTCAGCTCTCCCTGCCAAAACGGTGGCACCTGCTCTGACGCCGGTGGCTTGGCAGCCTACCCCTCCTGCGCCTGTCCCCTCGGATTCGCTGGAGACTTCTGTGAGATTGACACGGATAGCTGTAATCCCAACCCCTGCCTCAACGGGGGCAACTGCACCGACTACGGCCCTGCATTCACCTGCTCCTGCCCCGTGGGCTTCAACGGCCCCACCTGTAACAACACCCATGTGGACCCCCTCTCCCCCTGTGCTAGTACCCCCTGTGGGAACGGGGGCACCTGCGTGGTGGGGAGCCAAAAGAACAGGGCTGGGATGTACCATTGTCTGTGCCTCCCAGGGTGCACTTTCACTGGGCATGAATGCACACCGACCCAGCAGCCACACAGGCCCAAAGCCAAACTCAGGCTGGCCAAACTCTCCCCACCACACTACAGCCTACCAGCCCACGCCTTCCATAAACTACTAAGGCCCCCCGAGAGGGACCTTCTCAAGATCAGCCTGAAGGAGACGGTTCACTCGGCCTCTGCCGCCAGCCTGGTCACCCGCAGTCAGCTCATCTGTTTCGGGATGCTGGGCCTGCTCACCTGCCTGGTGATCCTGGGAACTACAGGTATTATCTTCTTCAACCGCTGCGAGACGTGGATGGCCAACGCCAAGTACAGCCATCTGGTGCGCCAGCAAAGAGAGCATCTGTTGAGAGCCAATAACAGCGAGGATGAGGGGGGCCACTCTGTCAACATCATCCTCCCTGAGAAGATCAAGCTCACCAGCTTTGGGAAACATTACACGTCAATCTGACATGTGGGTATTTTGACTGACCGTCTGCATGAGGAGTGTGTTTGAATGTGCAAGGACACCTACAAAACAAATGGAGAAGGTCATGGATTTAAAATAGATTTTAAAGAGAAAACTGAGGCTCCCTCTCTGAAAAATGCAGTTATTCTGTTCTAATGTAATCCACTATATGTGGAACTTTCTTCAAATAAGAGGATTGATGCTAAGATGTACAGGCACTATGCCTGGAGAAGAAGGACAATAATGTATGCCTGCCGAATGTTCAGGACATCCACAAGCTGTCGTTTTATTTCTTTCAGATGTTAACTTATAACATAAAAGTGCTTATAAAGCAAAATAATATTTTTTAAAGCAAAATAACCAAAACAACTGATTTTGATTCTTCGAAGATTTTGATCTGAACTAATTCAATATTTAACTTTCCATTTTTATACTGTAGTTAATTATGCATGAAATTGTGTACAAATTTCAGACTTTAAGTCAATTACAGTGGTTATCATAAAGCCCCAAGTTTATCATTGTATTACAAATCCTATTAGATATGCTGATATTTTGGACTAGAACCAGTGCTTTTGATGGTTAGGTTCTATTACTATTCAGATTGCTGTTGATATTTGTCTTCTACATATTATTGTTAGTGGATAGAATACATCTGCTTTTACAGTATTCAAGTGAACCACATCTTTGCATTTATACTGCTTTTTAGTTTTTGATCTCTCTCTCTCTCTCTCTCTCTCTCTCTCTCTCTCTCTATATATATATATATATATATATATATATATATATATATATATATATAATATATACACAAATATTATCAAAAAAATATGTCTGGAAATATCAGCAAGTATTGTCAATCTGTAATGAGCATAATACAATTGTTACGAACCACCAGTAGTGGATGTTATAGTACCTTAGATATTCATCCCATTTTATGTCTAATTAGTATTCTTTTAAAGCACCAATTAATTCAACTCTATAATTCAGCAAGTGTATTTACAAATATGAATGTGACTGCAAACTCCTGCTTTGAACAAAACTCCATCCAATTTCTGGTAAGATTTCATACCACAACACAAACATCGACCCCTGCAGTTTGTTTGAGGGCAAAATAGGATTAAAATGTGGGTGGCTTTAATTTACTTTTCCAGGCCAAGAAAATGTGGGTTGGAGCCATTAATCACTGGAAATGTCAACAACAAAAATAGGATGTTGTGTTTGTGTGTTTGGGGCACCAGCAGGAAGTTGGGTACCCAATTTTCACTCTAAAGTAGTCTGCCACATGAAATTTCAAACCATAAACATTGTATAAAACACAAGTGAGCAGTTTGGATGTCGTATTGGTAACATTCGGTTAGTTATAACCCACCGGGCAAAGACCTGACGTCAACATCAAATCAACATCCATATTTACTTTTAACTACGTTTAATTAAATGTGATTTCACCTTGAAATACTGTCATTGATTTGTGTTTGAAATATAGGTAAAAATGTTGACAAAACATTTATAAAAACATTGATATTCGTTGTCAGGTATGTTAAAATAGGTCTTTCATAGAATGTTAATTCAGTGTTTTTGCCAGATGGGAAAGGGCCTCTTATCCATCTTCAGTACATGTTACAGGGCTATGGGAAAGGGCCTCTTATCCATCTTCAGTACATGTTACAGTGCTATGGGAAAGGGCCTCTTATCCATCTTCAGTACATGTTACAGTGCTATGGGAAAGGGCCTCTTATCCATCTTCAGTACATGTTACAGGGCTATGGGAAAGGGCCTCTTATCCATCTTCAGTACATGTTACAGTGCTATGGGAAAGGGCTTCTTATCCATCTTCAGTACATGTTACAGTGCTATGGGAAAGGGCCTCTTATCCATCTTCAGTACATGTTACAGTGCTATGGGAAAGGGCCTCTTATCCATCTTCAGTACATGTTACAGTGCTATGGGAAAGGTCCTCTTATCCATCTTCAGTACATGTTACAGTGCTATGGGAAAGGGCCTCTTATCCATCCTCAGTACATGTTACAGTGCTATGGGAAAGGGCCTCTTATCCATCTTCAGTACATGTTACAGGGCTATGGGAAAGGGCCTCTTATCCATCTTCAGTACATGTTACAGTGCTATGGGAAAGGGCCTCTTATCCATCTTCAGTACATGTTACAGTGCTATGTGCTTTTACTGTGATTTGGTAGAATATTGCTTATTGTGTTTTTCTTGATCTTTGCTAATAAAAATATAAACCAGTCTTCCTTTTTCAAATAAGATACATTTATCAAATACCGTATCTACAGCCTGACAGCCATCCCAAATGTATATTTCAACTTACAGGTCCAAATATATGTTTTGTTCTCAAGAAGACAAACCTGGATTAAAAAAAAGGTTAAATTAACTTCCTATCCTGGTCAGTTCGTATGCATTCTGGGCCTGTATCCTCAAAAGCCTCTCAGAGAAGAAGTGTTGAACTAGGATCTGTCCATATCATATTATTAATTAGGATATAAAAGGCAAAACTGATTCTAGATCAACACTTTGTGAATACAGGCCCAGATCATTGTGTGGGTTCCTGTATTGTATCCGTATCCCGGAACAGATTTTACAGAATGGTGTTTGCCACCACCTCGTGGAGAATATATCACCCTGTATCAACCAATCAACCAATGAAATAAACACCACTGGACTTTTATAAATTAGCATACAAAACCTGTAAAGTTATTTACAAACTTAAATATTGACATATTCATGTATACCTTACAAATGAATACCCGACCTTATTATATATTTTTCAGCCACATCTAACATACAGTATAATCTACATAATAGAATATTTTAAAATACATTTAATAAGCATCTGACTAATCGGTTATTTGGTTATTTGCAGTGGTGTAAAGTACTTATGTAAAAACACTTTAAAGTACTACTTAAGTAATTTTTGGGGGTATCTTTGCTTTACTTTAGTATTTATATTTTTGACAACTTTTACTTTTACTTCACTACATTCCTAAAGAAAATAATGTACTTTTTACTCCATATATTTTCCATGACTCCCAAAAGTACTTGTTACATTTTGAATGCTTAGCAAGACAGGAAAATGGTGCAATTCAGGACCGTACATGCAGCCTCCATTTAAACCAGGGCACTCCAGGTCTGTTCCTGGAGAGAGACCCTCCTGTTCTCTCCAACCCTGTTCCTGGGAAAAATGTCTTCAGGAATAAGGCTGGAGTGAAAACCTGCAGGAGGGTTTCTCTCTAGGAACAGGGCTGGAGTGAACACCTACAGGAGGGTATCTCTCCAGGAACAGGGTTGGAGTATAAACCTGCAAAAGGGTATCTCGCAAGGAACAGGGCTGGAGAGGCCAGCTACAGGAGGGTACCTCTCCAGGAACAGGGTTGGAGTGAACACCTACAGGAGGGTATCTCTCCAGGAACAGGGCTGGGGTGAACACCTACAGGAGGGTATCTCTCCAGGAACAGGGCTGGGGTGAACACCTACACTTACATTTTAAAAACATGTAAATGGTGCCGTCTGGTTTGCTTAATATAAGGAATTTGAAATGATTTCTACTTTTACATTTGATACTTACATATATTTTAGCAATTACATGTACTTTTGATACTTAAGTATATTTAAAATCAAATACTTTTTTACTTTTACTCAAGTAAAATTTTACTGGGAGGACTTTCACTTTTTTCTATTATTAAGGTATCTTTACTTTTACTCATGTACGACCATTGGGGACTTTTTCCACCACTGCCTACAGGAGGGTACCTCTCCAGGAACAGGGCTGGAGAGGCCAGCTACAGGATGGTACCTCTCCAGGAACAGGGCTGGAGAGGCCAGCAACAGGAGGGTACCTCTCCAGGAACAGGGCTGGAGAGGCCAGCTACTGTACAGGAGGGTATCTTTTTTATTTTTTTTATTTTTGTTTAACCTTTATTTAGGTAGGCAAGTCAGTTAAGAACAAATTCTTATTTACAATGACGGCCAAAAGGCAAAAGACCACATGTGGGGATGGCGGCTGGGATAAAAAAATTACAAGTATAATATGTAACATATAGGACAAAACACACATCACGACAAGAGAGACAACACAACACTACATAAAGAGAGACAGACCTAAGACAACAAGGAACAGGGCTGGAGATGCCTGGTTTAAACTGTGGTGTGGAGTATGTCCAGTAGGTGTCATCAGCCGTCCAAAAGAAAAGATCACAGCAGGCTACATGTTTTATAGGACTATGGGGATGGTTAAGAGATATACAGCCAGCCTTGAGAGACAAGCCAAGTTGGGCAGGTAGCCTAGCGGTTAAGAGAGTTGGGCCAGTAACTGAGTCAGAGAATGTTTTCTCTGCTACTGCACGGCAAGCGGTACCGGAGTGCCAAGTCTAGGACCAAAAGGCTCCTTAAGAGCTTCTACCCCCAAGCCATAAGACTGCTGAACAATTAATCAAATGGCCACCGGACTATTTACATTGACATCCCCCCCCCCCCCCCCCCATTTGTTTTGTACACTGCTGCTACTCGCTGTTTATTATCGATGCATAGCCACTTCACCCTTACCTACATGTACAAATTACCTCGACTAACCTGTACCCCCGCACATTGCCTCAGTACCGGTACCCCCTGTATATAGCCTTGTTATTTTATTGTTACTTTTTATAATTTTTACTTTAGTTTATTTGGTAAATACTCTTTATTGAGCTGCACTGTTGGTTAAGGGCTTGTAAGTAAGCATTTCACTGTAAGGTCTACACTCGTATTCGGCGTTTGTGACAAATAAAGTTTGATTTGATTTGAGAGGTCACTGGTTCGAGTCCCCAAGCCGTCTGTCGATGTGCCCTTGAGCACGGCGCTTAACCCTATTGCTCCTGTAAGTCGCTCTGGATAACAGCGTCTGCTAAATTACTAAAATGTCAAATGGGTAGAGAGGAAGGAAAATGCAAATATATTGTAGACATTTTTACTCTTACAGTAGCAACAACCTCACTCCCATCTATCCATCTATAGATAATATGATGGTGGTAGTGATGATGATGCTGATGATGATGGTGATGACCACAGAATCAATATACTGTACTGAGATTCATGACAATTATATATATATATTCTTTACTTTTATTTCACTACAAATTCTTATTTACAATGACGGGAGCCCACACTATATGTGTGAAGAAAAAAAAAAGGGATGACAATATCATAAAAAAATCCACAACAATAACGATTCCTCTGCACAGTGCACACATTGATGTGCGGTAGGATTTCTGATGTAATATTGACAGACTTGATGAAACATTTTAAGGCCTGCCATAAAGTTACTGTATAGAATGACGCTACTGTAGCTAGTTTGTGTGAGAATGCATACCCTCACAGTCAGTGGCACGCCGGTACACTGCTGCACTTCCATACACACCAGGTAGTAGGCCTAGTCGTACACAGTAGTGTAAATGTCTGAGGGATGTCCTGTACTGAACTCCATAGCCATCGGTGTTATTCAACAACAAAATCGGAGGAATGAAAGAAGCCAATGTGACCGTGGCCGTTCTGTGCTCTCTTGTCCTCCTAACTTAGCCAGAGGCCCCCCATCCCACCAGAGGGTCCGTCATTTTGGAATTATGGCCGTGGAGAGAGGGGCCTTGTTACCTTCAAAGGGCCTCGGGAAAAGCCAAGTGACGTCTCAGCACATCTATCATGGAGCTGTGTTCCCGTACAGTCATAAAACAGGCTCAGAACCACTCCGTGACTTCTGACCCGAGCTATTCCCTCAGCACGATGTTACTGGAAGCCATAGCCCATGGGCAACATGCACGACTCAAAGCATTCCCTCGTGTTTTCCTTTTCAGGGGTATATACGTGGCTAAATTCTATACATCATTTTAACAGGTACCCCTTGTCCACAGTGCACATAAATAGTGATGTGTTCCAGATGACGGCTGAGGGGAAAAAGGCCCTCAGCCGTCAGCTATCAATATGTCAGTGAGCTCGAAAAGGACCTGACACTTCACCTCTCCGTCTCGAGAGAGAACAACAGCCAGGCCTTTTTGTTACCTCTGGGTTCAGATATTGTGAACAGTTATATTTTACACTGAGAACAATTTATGCATTATATCAGATACAGCGCCATACAAAAGTATTCAGACCCCTTGGATTTTTCACATTTTATTGTGTTACAAAGTGAGATTCAAATTGATTTAATCTGGGGGGATTTTGTCAACAATCTACACAAAATACTCTCTAATGTTAAAGTGGAATTTTTTTTGTATTTTTTTTAGATAAATAAAACATGTATAACTAAAGTATAGTTGTTGCATAAGTATTCAGATCCTTTGTTTAGGCAAGCCTAAATTAGTTCAAATGTGGCTTAACAAATCACATAAGTTATATGGACTCATTCTGTGTGAAATAATGGAGGTTGACATGTTTTTTTTATTGACTAACCCTTCCTCTGTCCCCCATACATACAACATCTATAAGGTCCCTCAGGCAAATATTGAATTTCAAGCACAGATTCAACTAGGGAGCTCAAAAAGCTCAACCAGGGAGCTTTTTGAAAGCCTCAAAAATAAAGGCAGTAATTGGTAAATGGGTAACAATAACAAATCAGACATTGAATATATCTTTAAGCATGGTCAAGTTAGTAATTATGCTATGGATGATGTATTAAACCACCCAGACACATCAACGATGCAGTCGTCCTTTTGAACTGAGCTGCAGGACAGGAATGAATCTGCTCAGGGATGTAACCATGAGGCCATTAGTGATTTTAAAGCAGCTACAGAGTTCAATGGCTGTGATGGGAGAAAACTGAGGAACGATCAACAACATTGTAGTAAGTCCACAATAATGAATAGTGAAAAGAAGAGTACAAATATACAGAATAAAGTAATACTGCAAAGAAAAACACAGCAAAGGAATACACGTTTTAACCTAAGTGCAAAGCCTTATGTTTGGGGCAAATCCAACACGACACATCACTGAGTAACTGCCTCCTTACTTTCAAGCATGGTGGTGGCTGCATCATGGTATGGGAATGCTTGACATCTGAAAATACTGGGAGTTTTTCAGGATAAAAAGAAACAGGATGAGCTAAGCACAGGAAAATACCTATGCAACGACTATATTATAGTTATTACATTTTTATTCATCTTAAAAAATATATAGAATGTATCTTACATTTTGACATTAAAGAGTATTTTGCATAGATTGTTGACAAACTGTCAATTAAATACATTTTAATCCCACTTTGTAACAAAATAAAATGTGAAGAAATCCCAGGGGTATGAATGTTTTAGCAAGGCACTGTATGCTTAGGAATCTGTACAGCTGGGTAGGGGAGTTGCTTTAAAAAGAGAACGATAGCTGTACATTATAGATGCAGCTTCCAACTTCAGTAATGAATGTTTTTGGCACGTCCAACTTGTTTCTAACCAACTAATAATTACTGTTAAATCAGCTTACTCTAAACTGCAGACTCACATGAAATGGGATATCATCTTGAAACGTACTTACTTAATCCTCAACGTGCCTTAAGGCACACAAGTATGCCGCTCAAAAGACCTGAAATGCCCTACTGTATGGAAGTTGTACTATGAAGACAAAGTAACTCTATCAATGCATTAGAGCTGCAGCTTTAAGCTTCAGTATATGAAATGTTTTTGACAGATTCAGCGCACTCTATACCGCAGGCTTAAACAAAATGGGATAATAAGGGTATTTCTAGAAACTGTACAGTAACAACTAAAACAAGCTATAACTATGTTATAATATGTGTTTAACTTCTATTTACACTTAAATGACTATACAGTGATGATAGAAAGTACACATGACCTTGCAAATTCTTCACAAGTTGATTTATTTATATTGGAGCAAGTTCTGAGGCTCAGAATTTAAATCAAATCAAACTTTATTTGTCACATGTGTCGAATACAACATGTGTAGACCTTACAGTGAAATGCTATACAAGCCCTTAACCAACAATGCAGTTCAAGAAAGAGTTAAGAAAATATTTACAATTAAACTAAAGTAAAAAATAATGTAAAAAGTAACACAACAAGATAACAATAACAAGGCTATACTCAGGGGGTACTGTTACCGAGTCAATGTGGAGGCTATATCCAGGGGGTACTGTTACCGAGTCAATGTGGAGGCTATACTCAGGGGGTACTGTTACCGAGTCAATGTGGAGGCTATACTCAGGGGGTACTGTTACCGAGTCAATGTGGAGGCTATATACAGGGGGTACTGTTACCGAGTCAATGTGGAGGCTATATACAGGGGGTACTGTTATCGAGTCAATGTGGAGGCTATATACAGGGGGTACTGTTACAGAGTCAATGTGGAGGCTATATCCAGGGGGTACTGTTACCGAGTCAATGTGGAGGCTATATACAGTGGGTACTGTTACCGAGTCAATGTGGAGGCTATATACAGGGGGTACTGTTACCGAGTCAATGTGGAGGCTATATACAGGGGGTACTGTTACCGAGTCAATGTGGAGGCTATATACAGGGGGTACTGTTACCGAGTCAATGTGGAGGCTATACTCAGGGGGTACTGTTACCGAGTCAATGTGGAGGCTATATACAGGGGGTACTGTTACCGAGTCAATGTGCGGGGGTACAACTTAGTCGAGGTGATGTGTACATGTAGGTAGGGGTAAAGTGACTATGCATAGGTAATAAACAGCAAGTAGCAGCAGTGTAAAAACAAATGGGGGGGGGTGTTAATGTAAATAGTCCGGGTGGTCATTTGATTAATTGTTCAGCAGTCTTATGGCTTGGGGGTAGAAGCTGTTAAGGCGCCTTTTGCTCTTAGACTTGGCACTCCGGTACATCTTGCCGTGCGGTAGCAGAGAGAAAAGTCTATGACTAGGGTGACTGGAGTCATTGACAATTTTTGGGGATTTCCTCTGACACCGCCACTCAGCAAAAAAAGAAACTTCCTCTCACTGTGAACTGAGTTCATTTTCAACAAACTTAACATGTGTAAATATTTGTATGAACATAACAAGATTCAACAACTGAGACATAAACTGAACAAGTTCCACAGACATGTGACTAACAGAAATAGAATAATGTGTCCCTGAACAAAGCGGAGGGGTCAAAATCTAAATTAACAGTCAGTATCTGGTGTGGCTACCAGCTGATTTACAGTGCATCTCCTCCTCATGGACTGCACCAGATTTGCCAGTTCTTGCTGTGAGATGTTACCCCACTCTTCCACCAAGGCACCTGCAAGTTCCCGGACATTTCTGGGGCGAATGGCCCTAGCCCTCACCCTCCGATCCAACAGTCCCAGACGGGCTCAATGGGATTGTCAATGGGACAGTCTGAGCACTGATAAAGGGATTGTGCATTCCCAGATGTAACTCGGGCAGTTGTTGTTGCCATCCTGTACCTGTCCCACAGGTGTGATGTTCGGATATACCGATCCTGTGCAGGTGTTGTTACACATGGTCTGCCGCTGCGAGGATGATCAGCTGTCCGTCCTGTCTCCCTGTAGCGCTGTCTTAGGCATCTCACCGTACGGACATTGCAATTTATTGCCCTGGCCACATCTGCAGTCCTCATGCCTCCTTGCAGCATGCCTAAGGCACGTTCACGCAGATGAGGACCCTGGGTAATTTTCTTTTGCCGTTTTTCAGAGTCAGTAGAAAGGTCTCTTTAGTGTCATAAGTTTTCATAACTGTGACCTTTATTGCCTACCGTCTGTAAGCTGTTAGTGTCTTATCGACCGTTCCACAGGTGTATGTTCATTAATTGTTTATGGGTCATTGAACAAGCATGGGAAACAGTGTTAAACCCTTTACAATGTAGTTGGAGTCGTGTTTGGCCACACAGTCATGGGTGAACAGGGAGTACAGGAGGGGACTAAGTATGCACCCCTGAGGGGCCCCAGTGTTGAGCATCGCAAGATCAGCGTGGCGGACGTGTTGTTGCCTACCCTTTCCACCTGGGGGAGGCAGGTCAGGAAGTCCAGGATCCAGTTGCAGAGGGAGGTGTTTAGTCCCAGGGTCCTTAGCTTAGTGATGAGCTTTGTGGGTACTATGGTGTTGAACGCTGAGCTGTAGTCAATGAACAGCATTCTCACATAGGTGTTCCTTTTGTCCATGTCGGAAAGGGCAGTGTGGAGTGCGATTGAGATTGCGTCATCTGCGGATCTGTTGAGGTGGTATGCGAATTAGAGTGTGTCTAGGGTATCCGGGATGATGCTGTTGATGTGAGCCATGACCAGCCTTTCAAAGCACTTCATGGCTACTGACGTGAGTGATACGGGGGGGTAATCATTTAGGCAGGTCACCTTCGCTTCCTTGAGCACAGGGACTATGGTGGTCTGCTTGAAACATGTAGGTATTACAGACTCGGTCAGGGAGAGGTTGAAAATGTCAGTGAAGACTTGCAAGTTGGTCCACGCATGCTTTGAGTACACGTCCTGGTAATGCAGGAGTTTTTCCCTACAAAAGGGCTTTATTACAGACGGAAACACTCCTCAGTTTCATCAGCTGTCCGGGTGGCTGGTCTCAGACAATCCCACAGGTGAAAAAGCCAGATGTGGAGGTCCTGGGTTGGCATAGTTACCCAGGGTCTGCGGTTGTGAGGCTGGTTGGACGTACTGCCGAATTCTCTAAAATGATGTTGGAGGCACCTTATGGTATAGAAATTAACATTAAATTCTCTGGCAACAGCACTGGTGGCCATTCCTGCAGTCAGCATGCCAATTGCACGCTCCCTCAAAACTTGAGACATCTGTGGTATTATGTTGTGTGACAAAACTGCACATTTGGTCTTTTATTGTGCCCAGCACAAGGTGCACCTGTGTAATGATTATGCAGTTTAATCAGCTTCTTGATATTCCATACCTGTCAGGTGAATTAATTATCTTGGCAAAGGAGAAATGCTCAAGTTATTTCATGGTTTTGATGTCTTCACTATTATTCTACAATGTAGAAAATAGTAAAAATAAAGAAAAACCCTTGAATGAGTAGGTGTGTCCAAACTTTTAACTGGTACTGTATATCATTATTTAAAAGTAAAAAATGGACGTTGCAACTGCATATTTCCCTTTTAAAGATGCATACTGTACGTGTAAAAAATGTATTGATGTATCACTAGCTCTTGACAGCATGAGCCTTAACGTAGCAGAACCCTAATAAATACTGAAACACCTTTCTGAACACAGTGATCAAAGCTAGATCTGATCAACCCTCAGGAGAAATGTCCCCTGATTAAAAATAGATGTTGATTATTATTTTAAATGCAGTGTGCACTCATTTGCCCTTTTCGTGGAAAAGGAAGCCTTAATCTCGACCCTTCTGCAATAAATTCTAGGAATTAAGGACATGTTCATGACAACAAACATCAGAATGCTGAATGAGGTCTTTGTTTCACTTGAAATTCCTGCAAAATGTCCTGTTTACATAAAAAGCTACATTTATTGCAAGTATCCAAATACCTTTTTTTTGGTTGGATTGTTTAAGTGTTTATACTCATTACCAGGCGAATTAAACTGGAATTTATGGGACATTCTGAATGCATAAACATGTTGCTTGCTGTTTTTGACATGGCGAAGTATACACATTCAAAGTAATCTAGCAAGTTGATTGGAGAAAAGTGTGCTGACTCTCAAAGAAAAGTTTGTAAGACTTTACTTAAAGCCTGCAGGTATACCGCATTGTGATACAGTTAGAATGTGTTATGAGACTTGTCAATGCATTCTTGATCCCAGCCTCATTATCATCTAATAATGATCCTGACTAAATAACAGCCATTTACTGATCCTGACTAAATAACAGCCATTTACTGATCCTGACTAAATAACAGCCATTTACTGATCCTGACTAAATAACAGCCATTTAACGATCCTGACTAAATAACAGCCATTTACTGATCCTGACTAAATAACAGACATTTACTGATCCTGACTAAATAACAGCCATTTAATGATCCTGACTAAATAACAGCCATTTAATGATCCTGACTAAATAACAGCCATTTAACGATCCTGACTAAATAACAGCCATTTAACGATCCTGACTAAATAACAGCCATTTGTAATCTGTAAAAGGTGGAGACATATTATAAGCATTTTAAACCTTACGGGTCCCGTGGGGCCCGGTTGGTAGAACATTATGCTTGCAGCACCAGGGTTGGGGGTTTGATTCCCGTGTGGGACCAGCACAAAAAAAGTATGAAAATGTAAGCACTCACTACTGTAATTCGCTCTAGATAAGAGTGTCTGCTAAATGACAAAAAAAAAATATTTAAAAAATATATTATATGACATAAAGGCTTGTGCATGATCATAATGCAATATTATATATACAGTATCTGTAGAAACCAGCTGCCAGAAACCAGTGCAACCATACCAGTCTATGGTTTCAATACCTTGACCGCATTAACAGTTAACACCACATATTGGAGTAGCAACATGGACCAGGATCAATGCAGAACATTCTTTATTACATAACTTGTAGTGTCATCCTTGCCAGTGGATCTGACTGGGATGTAGTGAACCAATCAAGCCACTGGGGGCAGTAAATAGTGATTGCATTTTATTACGCTACACTAAAGTGCCTAAGGCAGTGCTTGATAGTGTCAAATGAATTTATGTTCATTCATTAACTGCAGGACATTCCGTAGTTACAATAACACTATTTATATCCATTTGTTTGGTCTCTGTCATTCCATCATATGTCATCATCATCATCATGCATTGTTCAACCACCACGTGTAACTGCAGCTCACACTCATGTTAGCACTGTTTGCTTATATGCTAAGGTAGCAACACTTAAAATGATCCGGTTTATTAACATTACTGATGGATTATCGGTCAGTCATAACCAATATTCAACAATACCACAACTTTAGAATTTAGACAGATTTAATCATGATCCTGTCTAAATGTTCAATACATAACCATCTAAGAAATGATGATGAAACTACGTTAGCAACATTGATACAACAACGCTGCATTGTGTTACAGTGCCATACTACTGTCACACCGTGACATCTAGAAAATGTTCATATTCAACCCTTTTTTGCAATTCTTAACCAATATTGCTTGGTCTTATACTGTATTGTGCAATCACAGAACTACTACTTAATGAACGTGCCTAAGGGGGTGTTGAAGAATGCATCTTTGTCTATTTGACATGTTCTCACAGTCGCTTACCATCCTTAATGTGTGGTATCTGTGAACGATTATATGTTGAAACATGCCTCTTTCTTTTCCTTTTAAATATCTTTATGGAGGAATGTATTAGCCAGTACAGGTATTATATAACTCGACAAAATCAAAGAACAATTGAAAACTTAAACAGCTGTGGCGGCGGTTGGTCGAGCAGGTCACCACCCTCAGCACATATGCAGTCCCCTGCTAGCGTGGGATGGATTCAAATCGAATCCCGGTCCCACCACATTTCTATAAACTGTATCCTCTTATCTGTCTTCTTCTTAATTGAATGTATATTCCTGCCAATAAAAGCAATAAAATATCAATTTTAACCCCCCCAAAAATTACACAGCTGGTTGGATCAAAATCTCAAGGCCTCCTTTTTTCTCATGGGTGTATTACTAGGGCTAGGAGCGAAACAGAAACTACTTGTGCACAGCTGTTTGTAAGGATGAAGCATGGGGCGAAGCTAACAAAAACATCATGAGGGCACATGATAATTAAAAGGACAAATTTGAAAAGGGAGTTCAGGCACAGGAAATGCCCTCTGGCAACAAATGATTGAAGCCAACTTTAATCCAAGATATTAGGGCTTTGTGAGTCAAGGGGTCAGCGCTTGCCAAGAATAACAACACACTAATCCATGGTGGTTGCCGAAAAAGAAATATGACAGTGGCAATCACTCACTCATCTTTTTTTCTCTTGCTAGGATCATGATGCATAATTTCCCACATGAGAGCACTGATGCAGAGCAGTGAAGCGTGGTGCCTGTTACACTAAGTTCATCCCAGTTCAAAGGATGACTCACTTCAAGAGCACTTTTAGGAAATTGCTGTAAAGCTGTAGCCTGGCTGAAATGTATCACTTGAAAATTGGCCAAATCCTCATGACTTTGGCTTGAGGTCTAGACTAGTGTACCAACAAGCTCTCACAGTCTCACATCAGAATTACATTTTGGTTACTTCTCCTGTATCGTTCCAAGGTTAAGTTTAGGCATTACCTCAGAATGGTTAAGGTAAAGGTTAAGGTTTGGAATAGGCTTAAAACAAAAAATACTTTCTATCGCTGGATTTGAACATTGAACCTTTGGCTTTTTGGAACTAGAGGCAGATGCTTACTGTACATCCTTCCACCATCTCCATCCACTTTGCCAAGGTAAAACCAAAGCCTACTTGAAGGTAACAGCGCTCACTGTTGCCCCTAATGGCCGGTCATCTCACGACGTCGAATACTGACTTGTATCACAGGTGACCGTTTGACCTACCTGAGTGCACTGCTATGAGGTCATCACAAACACACTGTGTCCTTTTTGATCCTTCACTTTGAATTCCTCTATTCTGCCTGTATATGTTTTGTCTTTTGGTGTCAGCACCATTTCACAGGTCAAATTCCTGGAACATGTAAATTAATTTGACGAACTAAGGTGTTTCTGATTCTCTAGTCTGCTACGTGACTGTACATTCTGTTTGGATTCTCAGTACTGGACAGATAGCTAATAAGGTAATGGATTACTATTAAGCTGTGTTTTATAAGATTCATAGAATCATCTAGCCTTAGAAGTCCAGTAGCAAGGCCTTTGCTCCAGCCAGGGAAACAAACTTGACTTTCACCAGACCAGATACTATTCTTTAGATACTATCCTTTACAGATACAATCCTTCTCATTCAAAGATGTAGGCTACTCATTGGATATAAGATGAGAAAGAACAAAAGGCTATTCCCCAATGAGAAGACTGCAACCGCATGATGAAAAACCTAATAGAAATCCTAATGATTAGAGACTAAAGAGTCGTGAGTAACAAGGCCAGGCTCGGGCACTATATCTTTAGCAATTCCGTTTGAGAATTATATAACCGCACTGCTTCAATGCAAAATAAGTCATCAGAACAACAGCGAGGATACTGAAGAGACGTTCGCCCAAATTAGAAAGCAACCTCCCGCCCACGCCTCCCCAGAGCCAAGTGTTCCTGCCGGGGGTTCATCTGAGTTAAATCTCCACACAGTAAACAATCATCACACCCACATGAGAGATAATAGGAGAATATAGAGAAAGGTTCTTCCAAAAAAGTTATCAGAATTTAATTACAAGGTAGACAGAAAGTACAAAATATTTCATACTCATTTATTTTCTAAAGAAAACTGACAATATTCCCTTTTACGTCATGTAGAAAAATTACAGTTGATTTTACAGTACAAGTGCCCATACATACTCAAGTAGTACAAAATTGGAGGTGGTGGTTAGCACCTGGAGAAAACCAGCCCAATTGAACCACTGATTATAGTTATTTATTGAAATGTATCTCCCTGAAACATCCCCTAGAGTGCTTTATAACAGGATACAGGATACAGGATACAGGTTAAGAGAAACTCTGCACAATAGCATGATGTCCTGTTTACTCCCACTCCCGCTCTTCGGCGCTCGACGTCGCCAGAGGTCTCGTCATTACGCACACCTGCCACCATTGTTATGAGCACCTGCGCCTCATGACACTCACCTGGACTCCATCACCTAACTGATTACCTTCCCCTATATCTGGCACTCCCTTAGGTTCAGGTGTTATTGACTCTGTTTCATGTCTGTACACTTTTCCTGTTTCTTGTTTTGTACTATGTTCTGTTTTTTATTACATGTGCTCTCCCTGTACTTCCTGACTCCCAGCGTACATGTTACAGAATAAAGCCTCACCAAGGGGAAGCAACAGGGATTCTTTTTTTTTTTTTTTTACTGGTGACGTCGGGTCCAAGTGCCGCTGCCGAAGCAACCGGGGATGCCTCGGCCGGCTCGACAGGTTCTCATGCCTCGGCCGGCTCGACAGGTTCTCATGCCTCGGCCGGCTCGTCAGGTTCCCATGCCTCAGCCGGCTCTACAGGTTCTCATATCTCGGCCGGCTCGACAGGCTCCCATGCCTCGGCCGGCTCGACAGGTTCTCATGCCTCGGCCGGCTCGACAGGTTCCCATGCCTCAGCCGGCTCTACAGGTTCTCATGCCTCGGCCGGCTCGTCAGGCTCCCATGCCTCGGCCGGCTCGACAGGTTCTCATGCCTCGGCCGGCTCGTCAGGTTCCCACACCTCAGCAGAAGTGACCGGCCCACTCCTGGTCCTTGGGACCGTCCCTCTGGTCGGCGTCGTCTGGCGGCTGGAGCTGTGCATCAGGGAGAGGGTACTGTCACGTCTACTCCCACTCCACCCTCTCTGGCGCTCAACGTCGCCAGTTGTCTCGTCATTACGCACACCTGCCAAAATTGTTGCGCGCACCTGCACTTCATGACACTCACCTGGACTCCATCACCTTCCTCATTACCTTCCCCTATATCTGGCACTCCTTTAGGTTCTTTCCCCAGTCAGAATTGTTTATGTTTTTCATGTCTATACGCTACTCGTGTTTATTATATTGTTCGATGTTCCGATTATTATTAAACTCACCACCTGAACTTGCTTTCCAACTCCCAGCGTATGCGTTACACATGACATAGAAATAAATTCCTTTTAGTTGCAGTAAAACATTTGATAAATTCTCTAGTGATGATTTCTATTCTTTTAACATTAACACTCATTTATAGTAACATTGCATTTTAGTCGATGTTACGCGATCAGAAGGCTTTTATCATTGTGATTAATTTATCCAGTACAGGAACATCCCGCTCTAATGTATAACCTCCCCTATAGGTCAAAGGTCAACCACAGCACTTACAAGGCTTTTACCTTGGTTACCTCTGTTGGCCTAGTGACCTAAACAGACTGAGCGGCCCACTCTCAGTGTTAACTGGGCTGACAAGGGGTGTTGTAACCGCCATGTCTCTCCCCTGGCTAAAATGTCCTTTGGTCACCGCTATAGTAACTTTCCAAACGACGTGAGCGGAGTCCAGTGTCCCGCGTCTCACCCCGACAGGCCCAGCAGCATGGATTTAAACACTACTACTTATCGGATCTTAACCTCACTGACTCCTTTGGGACTGATAGAAATCCTGTTGTGCCAGAGAATTACATTAATCTCCTGGCTTGGAATCCGAGTAAGCACATGGATTGGAACATTTGAGGCAGATTTTACAGTCCGTCCCTCGCTTTTGGCACTCGCTCCGTCCCTCGCTTTTGGCACTCAACTGCTATACACACAGCGGATGTGCCTGAGATGGGCAGATCGTGCCCTGATGTAACACAGGGATGATGAGATATGGGGCACTCCGTTTCCTACTCATTAGTAGGAAGAGCAGGACATTCGCAGTGGGTTTTTCCTGGAGGGGAAGTCCATTTGGGGATTTGCCAGAGGATACATGTTTCTTGCTAGTCTGTAGGTATTCTTGGACCAATCGCATTTCTTCCACATCTTATCTCTCTGAATTTTATATACCGTGCCTCGGTGTTTGCATTACAATTCAATTTGTGCTCAATTTCTGTTCCTAAATATATACTAAATTACAATATCATTCATTTTAAACTATAGTTATTTACTCACAGCCAGGTAAGACACTAACTAAAGCGGGATCATCTACAAATCTCATGATTCATCTTTTTGAAGAACGACTCCTACTATCACTGACATGCATCATCAGAAACGGGATCAAAACACACCCCTGGGGGATCTTATTATCTGTGGTGATTTAACAGACTGCGGGTGCTCATATTGTTTTGTGCCTGATAACACGTTACCTGAAATTCCACCCACACAGCAAGCGATAAATGCTTTCTGAAGCTTACTAACAGGGTATCTACCGCCACTGGTATATTTTGCTCTAAGTGTGAAGCAATTCAGTTGTTTTGCACAATCTATATGTCACCTGTCTTAGTGATGTTTTGGAACTCCCTGTACTGCTGTCTTAGTGATGTTTTGGAACTCCCTGTACTGCTGTCTTAGTGATGTTTTGGAACTCCCTGTACTGTTGTCTTAGTGATGTTTTGGAACTCCCTGTACTGTTGTCTTAGTGATGTTTTGGAACTCCCTGTACTGCTGTCTTAGTGATGTTTTGGAACTCCCTGTACTGCTGTCTTAGTGATGTTTTGGAACTCCCTGTACTGTTGTCTTAGTGGTGTTTTGGAACTCCCTGTACTGCTGTCTTTGTGATGTTTTGGAACTCCCTGTACTGCTGTCTTAGTGATGTTTTGGAACTCCCTGTACTGTTGTCTTAGTGATGTTTTGGAACTCCCTGTACTGCTGTCTTAGTGATGTTTTGGAACTCCCTGTACTGCTGTCTTAGTGATGTTTTGGAACTCCCTGTACTGCTGTCTTAGTGATGTTTTGAAACTCCCTGTACTGCTGTCTTAGTGATGTTTTGGAACTCCCTGTACTGCTGTCTTAGTGATGTTTTGGAACTCCCTGTACTGTTGTCTTAGTGATGTTTTGGAACTCCCTGTACTGCTGTCTTAGTGATGTTTTGGAACTCTTTGTAATGAAACCATGGTTCCAACTTCCAACGGCTTGTCATGATTTTCTCATGTTGTTTTGACCCAGCTTCCTCTCTACCTTCTATATAAAAATCTAAATTAGATTTAAGTGCAAGAACATTTACCTCCCTCTGACCTTGAACATGGAATGGTATGTACTTTTCAACAAAAATTACAAATCATAAATCCATATTTCAGTCAGAACTCCTTACCAGCGAGCTGCTCTGCATAACCAGAATATCACACCCAGACTCCAACCTGTGCCTTCTGGGTTTTCACTCGCAATGGGGAAGACATAATCCATATCCGTTTCAAAGTAACTCAATAGCTGTGCAATTTAATGTAAACTGTTAGGAGAAGCACACTGGTGGTGGCGGTGACACTTGACAGGCATTACAAGTGAGGATTGGAAGCAGATGTCAGTTTCCCACCCAGAAGAAAAGGCCCAGTCACTGTGGCCCGGGCTCCTGCAGTGACTACAGCACAAAGCACAGCCGCGGAGACCATGCCGGACTAAAGAGTCGATGTGGCGAGTAATTGGACGTTTTCAACGTATACGTTACATATAAGGGACCGTGTCCTCGTAACAGCACAACGGATATCACTGAGCGTTGTGTTCATGCTCCATTAATCATCTATGCTCTAGGATTTATTTTCTTCTCCATTTTGATTGATTCACCCCTAAAAGACTGCTTTGTGCATAGTGATATGTACAACACGCCTGTAATACTGTCTTCTTTTATGTGGCAGCTCCCATTTTCAACTAGATTTCAAGTGAGTCATTCTAGTTTAAATTTCAAGTGAGTCACATGGTACATTAATTCCAGTAAAGGATATTGTGATCGGTCACTACTCTCTACTGGAAATGTACGATTAACCATCACTGCTTGTAAACAACTTGAACCAGAGTGGATAACAGAAATAGATGCCACAAGAACATAGCCTGCCGTACTCACTTACTATATCTTCTTCTGGCAGATCCTCAGGTTTTCCAAACTATATTAGCTCCTAATTTGATATTATAACTGATGTTTTACATCTACTTTGTGTCTTTGGCTTTAAGAATGAGAGACGTGTTAGAATCGTTGCTTAAATGAAAGCCAGATGTTATGAACGTTCCAAAACTCAGTAAGCATTCCACTGCAAACGTAATGGTAGATTCCTAGAAAGAGTCTCAGGCCGGGATTCAATCAGAGGCACGTTGTAGAGCGCTTGACATTTTAATGTAATTTACAATAGAGTTGATATCTGCAGCGTTTACTGTGAGTGGGATCTCTGCCAATAGCTGCATTGTCACATGTCAGGTGCATTGCTCTATAACACACCATGGATTGAATCCCAGCCTAAACCTCTTGGATATTTTTATTTTACCAGACAGGTCAGTTAAGAACAAATTCTTATTTACAATGACAGTCTAGGAACAGTGGGTTAATTACCTTGTTCAGGGGCAGAACGACAGATTTTTACCTTGTCAGCTCAGGGATTTGATCAAGCAACCTTTCAGTTACTGGCCCAACACTCTACCTGGCACCCTAAACAGCAGTTATATTTCCGTATTAATTACCCTTATTGCCTACAGGTTCCATGTGTAGCTAATTAAAAGTGACACAGAAACAACAACCATGTTAAAGTGGGAGCAACTCAAACCATCGATTTTCATTCAATGCATTGAGTCTCCACACATTTTGGATTTGTTACCACAACCTTCCAGCCATTTACATGCCAAAATAATGACCATGGTGGATCACATCCCTCTCAGCTGTCCCGTCTCCTCCGAGGCACTCAATACTGCTTTGCCGCAGAGATCTCCACAGAGATCTCCACAGAGATCTCCACAGAGATCTCCACAGAGATCTGAGACACCTCCATCCACAGTTAAGGTTCCCTTTTATTTTCATTTTTCATGTTCTTGAATCGGGATGCCACCCCATTTGTTTTTTGCAGCAGACTTTGTATGACTTTCAATAAGCAGTACAACCATCCTTGAGACTGCGCTAGCAGTTTGCATTACATGAAAAGAAGGAATAGGACAATGAATAGATTTCAAGACCCACATCCACTTACTAATACGGACAACCACGTGGAAGACGGGAATGGGCTCTGTCACCTTTTTTCTCTGTTACTCACTGATTAAAAAAAATATGTTCACCAAGATATGTACCAATAGTCTTAAAGCTAGTGAGAGTAAAAGCAAATACAATTTCAACTTGTTAGTAGGAGCCAAAGGGTTGACTGAAGAGGTAGGTTTTCAGATTGCGGCAGCGACTCTGCTGTTTTGGCGGTGGGGGGTGAGAGTTCGTTCCCCCACTGAGGTGCCAGGACGGAGAGGAGACATGACCGGGGCGAGTGTGTGTCAGTCCCTCACATTGATGGGAATGCCAAGCGGCCAAAGGTGGTGGAATGGAGTGTTCCCGGCTGGGGTGTAATAATAAACAAGCAATAAAGCATTTCACCCATCGGCTTTTAAGTACCGTGTTACCTAACATTGTTCTCACTCCGTAATATTCATGAAAGTACTGCCATGAAGCATAAAATGTGATGAACTTAATGAAATTGAGCTCAAGCCAAAAAACAAAACCTATTAACGTATTACCTACATGGATTTAATTTAAAAATGATTTACTGTGTTCTGTCAGCTTCTAAAGAAAACACCACTGCTGTTAATCACTAGGACACTGCTATGTAATCATGTCCTCATTTGAACCGAGGAATGAAACATCAGGTGTGCTCTGCTGAGTTCTGCTTCCACTCGGCTCCCTTCTGCTACTTGGTCTGCATTCTTAATTCCACATTTGAGCTTGTGACTGGTCGAGTCTATCCAGCCTGTCATTGTGCTGTCTCACTGGCATCATGGCACGGATGCTAGATCACTGACATGCTGTGAATGGGCATGATGCTAAGGAGGAAGGTTATTCTCTCTCCCTCGCTCTCTCTCTCTCTCTCTCTCTCTTTAATTGCATAAACAGTGGATTATGTTGCCCTGTCATTGACCGCCTAATGAAAAGTGGCCAGATGACATGGTAAATAAAAGGGGCTTAATTCCCTCGGCAACTGTGCGCACCTGAAAAATAAACAACAACACACAGAGTTTTGCCATGGTATACAAAGTACAGTCATTATCAACACATATAAATCCAATGGAGACTCTCTGGTACTTTACTCAAATAATTCATTGAACACAATTGGTAAATACATGGTAACAAATGGGACATAGTGATGCTTGTGTCAATAAATCTCAAAAGACACAAAAGTGTAATTACTATGCAATTATTAGGTAATTACCGTTTTTACAAGTTATTTTTACATTGTGGGCTCTCTGGAGGTCAAATCAAAATCAAATCAAAGTTTATTGGTCGCTACACAGATTTGCGGATGTTATCGCAGGTGCAGTGAAATGCTTGTGTTCCTAGCTCCAACAGTGTAGTAATAATACCTAGCAATACAAAACAATACACACATAATCCAAACAGTAAAAAGAATGAAATTAAGAAATATCAGAACGAGCAATGTACAGAGTCCGGAATATAAATATACAATGGACAGTATATGAATAGAAAAGGTTTGTACAGCAGTAGTTATATAGGATGAGCCATGACTAGAATACAGTATATACATATAAAGTAAACATTATTAAAGTGACCGGTGTTCAATGACTCTACGTACGTCAGTGGCGGTCGGTGCCATTTAAGTTGAGCGAGGACCATTTTTTATTTATGAGCCTTATTTCTATTACAGCTTATTGGATACCTGCCATTCATATTCCATTCACCCAGCTCAATGTAACATCGATAGGTTTAGGCTACTACATGATATTAACATTTTCCCAGTTGGTTGTAGCACTTGGAAGAGTTCCAGTGTTGGATAGCCATAGCCAGCTAGTTAACATAGCATCCCTCTCTGTTTGAGCCGTGTGTTTGAGTGGTCTAAACTACCTAGCTGCATTCGCTAGCTAGATAAGTGAAAGTGAGAAAAAAAAAAAAAAAAAATATAGCTAGCTCTCTCTCTCTCACTTCTCCTTAATTTGTTAAAAACTGTTCAACTATTGTCTTTCTCGCTCTTTGAGTCAACTACTCAAGACACTTCAAGCACTGAGGTGCTAGCTAGATGTAGCTTATGCTTTAAGTAATAGATTCATTCTCTGATCCTTTGATTGGGTGGACAACATGTCAGTTCATATTGCAAGGTCTCTGATAGGTTGGAGGATGTCCTCCGGAAGTTGTCATAATAACTGTGTAAGGGGGTGAGAAACACGAGCCTCCTAGGTTTTGTATTGAAGTCAATGTACCCAGAGGAGGACGGAAAATAGCTGTCCTCTGGCTACACCATGGTTCTATCCCAGAGAGCGCTGTTGAGGCTACTTTTTATTTATTTTATTTGACCTTTATTTAACTAGGCAAGTCAGTTAAGAACAAATTCATATTGAAAATGACGGCCTACCCCGGCCAAACCCGGACGACGCTGGGCCAATTGTGCGCCGCCCTATGGGACTCCCAATCACAGCCGGATGTGATACAGCCTGGATTCAAACCAGGGACTGTAGTAACGCACTGAGATGCAGTGCCTTAGACCACTGCGCCACTTGGGAGCCCTGTAAGATGAGCTACTGTAGACCTTCATCGCAAAACAGTGTGTTTTAATCAACTATGTGGTGACACGTGAACATATTAAGTGCAGTTTCACTATTTGTATTTTTATGAAATTCACTGAGGAGGATGGTCCTCCCCTTCCTCCTTGGAGGAGCCTCCACTGATGTACATTGGGCAAAGCATTCTCTAAGGTGCAGGGTAGAGGACCAACCGGGGGGTAGCCGGCTAGTAACAGAGACTAAGGTTCAGGGCAGGGTACAGGGCAGCTAGTAGTGACTGTTTAACAGTCTGATGGCCTGGAGATAGAAGCTGTTTATCAGTCTCCTGGTCCCAGCTTTGATGCACCTGTACTGTCTCCTCCTTCGAGATGATAGTGGGGTGAACAGGCCATGGCTCGGGTGGCTGAAGTCCTTCCTGGTCTTCTTGACCTTTCTTTCAGCCTCAATAGCATGAGATGAGCTTTAAAACAGCACGTTTCTCTCTAACCCATGGCAAAAAAGTGTAGAATTGCAAGAAATTTGCTTTAAAACTTCAAGATTTTCTTGTAGCCTCATGATAAAATGTGTAGCCTGTAAGTCGGGTGCCCTGGGGCCCCAAATGCGGTGAAAATTTGGTTAAATGATAAGCTTTACGATCTATATATAAGAATGATAAGCTTTAGGGTGTATTTTTAATAATGATCAGCTTTAGGGTGTATATATAATAATGATAAGCTTTAGGGTCTATATATAAGAATGATTAGCTTTAGTGCATTCGGAAAGTTTTCAGACCCCTTGACGTTGTCCACATTTTGTTACGTTACAGCCCTATTCTAAAATTGATTAAATAAAAAACAATCCTCAGCAATATACACACAATACCCCCTACTGACAAAGCGTAAAACAGGTTTTTAGATTTTTTTGCGAATTTATTAAAATAAAAAACTGAAATATCTTATTTCACATAAGTATTCAGACCTTTTGCTATAAGATTCGAATTTGAGCTCAGATGCATGCTGTTTCCATTGATGATTCTCGAGATGTTTAAACAACTTAATTGGACTCCACCTGTAGTCAATTCAATTGATTGGACATGATTTGGAAAGGCACACACCTGTCTATATTAGGTCCCACAGTTGACAAGGCATGTCAGAGGAAAAACCAAGTCATGAGATCGAAGGAATTGTCCGTAGAGCTCTGAGACACGATTGTGTTGAGGCACAGATCTAGGGAAGGGTACCAAAGAACACAGTGGCCTCCATCATTTTTAAATAGAAGACGTTTGGAACCATCAAGACTCGTCCTAGAGATGGCCACCCGACAAATCTGAGCAATCGGGGGAGAAGGGCCTTGGTCAGGGATGTGACCAAAAACCCGATGGTCATTCTGACAGAGCTCTAGAGCTCCTCTTTGGATATGGGAGAACCTTCCAGAAGGACAACCATCTCTGCAGCACTCCACCAATCAGGCCATTATGGTAGAGTGACCAGACGGAAGCCACTCCTCAGTAAAAGGCATATGACAGCCCGCTTGGGGTTTATCAAAAGGCACCTAAAGACTCTCAGACCATGAGAAACAAGATTCTCTGGTCTGATGAAACCAAGATTGAACTCTTTGGCCTGAATTCCAAGCGTCACGTCTGGAGGAAACCTGGCACCATCCCTATGGTGAAGCATGGTGGTGGCAGCATCATGCTGTGGGGATGTTTTTCAGCGGCAGGGATTGGGAGACTAGTTAGGATCGAAGGAAAGATGAATGGAGCAAAGTACAGAGAGATCCTTGATGAAAACCTGCTCCAGAGCTCTTGGGACCTCAGACAGGGGCGGAGGTTCATCTTCCAACAGGACAATGACCCTAAGCACACAGCCAAGACAACACAGGAGTGGCTTCGGGACATGTCTCTGAATGTCCTTGAGTGGCCCAGCCAGAGCCCAGACTTGAACCCGATTGAACATCTCTGGAGAGACCTGAAAATAGCTGTGCAGCAACGCTCCCCATCCTACCTGACAGAGCTTGAGAGGATCTGCAGAGAATGGGAGAAACTCCCCAAATACAGGTGTGCCAAGCTTGTAGCGTCATACCCAAGAAGACTCAACAAAGTACTGAGTAAAGGGTCTGAATACTTATGTAAATGTGATATTTCTTTCTTTTTCATATAAATAAGCTAACATTTCTAAAAACCTGTTTTTCCTTTGCTA
Organism: Salmo trutta; assembly: GCF_901001165.1. NCBI lineage: Eukaryota > Metazoa > Chordata > Actinopteri > Salmoniformes > Salmonidae > Salmo > Salmo trutta. Next base: position 35,715,534 of record NC_042989.1, read on the forward strand.
TTGTGGGGTATTGTGTGTAGATTGACGAGGGGGGGAAACAATTTCATCGATTGTAGAATAAGGCTGTAACGTAACAAAATGTGGAAAAAGTCAAGCAGTTTGAATATTTTCTAAAGGCAGTGTATAATAATGATGAGGGATAGAACAGTAATTCAACGGATGTTTTTAGACCTTCATCACCGCCTGTAGTCTTTTCTGAGAAACCTTTGAGGAACAATCTGATTGAGATCCAGATGTTTTTTGTCCAAGAATGTAGGCTACATGAAATCCAAAAATAGCAAGGCTGCAGGCATTTACTCTCTCTCTCTTTCCATCTGCCTACTTCAAAAGGTTTCAACTATAAGCAGCAGTAGCTTCTTAAGTATACAGATGTGGGATCTTAATTTGAGCCAGTTTGCTAAAGCAGGAAAATAATCCCGCAGCAACAGGAAATATGAAATATTATGTGTATTATAATTAATTGACATTTTTGTAGGGGTGATTGCTTTCTCACAAGCAACATTTTTTTTTCAAGTGGAAATACAAACATCAGAAGCATTTTTAACACTCAAACACACTATAAGTTTGGCATTTCGCTACACCCGCAACAGCATCTGCTAAATATGTGTATGTGACCAATAAAATTTGATTTGATTGGAATTCCTGCAATGAAAATCAAAGTTCTCCTGCAACGGGGTGATCAAATTAATATCCTACATCAATATATACTGCAGCGAGCGCCATCCCTTATAACACCAGCTATTTCCAACGGCAGACTACTGTGTAAGTGACGTAGTCAACTAGTTAATAAAATCATTTGATGGATGGCAGGTGTTCATACTCTTTCTAGCAGAAGTCTAGCCCTTACAAAACTTGAAAGAAGGACAGATACCCGCCCACTATTGAAAGCTTGCACAGTTTCTTTGGACCCGCAGGCCTTTGTGACAAAACTTGTAACATTATCGTAAATTAAAATTGCTTTCATCCCAAAATCACCCTGCTTTCCTGGAAAACATGAGAGGCCAGGAAACCACACGAGACAAACATATACAACCGTTTCAAAATGTCAGGATGATTCATTGACTGGAAATTAAAGTTTTGAATCTTTTGACTCTGGTATGTGCCTTCAGAAAGTACTCACACCCCTTGACTTTTTCCATATTTAGTTGTGTTACAGGCTGAATTTAAAATTGATTAAATGTATTTTTTTTGGTCACTGGCCTACACACAATACCCCTTAATGTCAAAGTGGAATTATGTTTCTCAACATTTTCACAAATGAATAAAAAAACAAAAGTTCAGGATTAAACATTTGCTTAACAAGTCATATGATAAGTTGCATGGACTCACTCTGTGTGTAATAATAATGTTTAATATGGTTTGTGAATGACTACCTCATCGCTGTACCCCACACATACAATTATCTGTTAGGTCCCTCAGTTGAGCAGTGAATTTCAAGCACTGACTCAACCACAAAGACCAGGAAGGTTTTCCAATGCCTCGCAAACAATGGCACCTATTGGTAGATGGGGTAAAAAAAAAAAGCAGACATTGAATATCCCTTTGAGCATGGTGAAGTTATTAATTACACTTTGGATGGTGTATCAATACACCCAGTTACTTCAAAGATACAGGCTTCCTTCGTAACTCAGTTGCCGAAGAGGAAGGAAACCACTCAGGGATTTCACCATGAGGCCAATGGTGACTTTAAAACATTTACAAAATGTAATGGCTGTGATAGGAGAAAACTGAGGATGGATCAACAACATTGTAGTTACTCCACATTACTAACCTAATTGACAGAGTGAAAAGAAGGAAGCCTGTACAGAATAAAACATTTTCAAAACATGCATCTTGTTTGCAACAAGGCATTAAAGTAATTCTGCAAAAAATGTGTCAAAGCAATTCACTTTTAGTCCTGAATACAAAGAACTGTGTTTGGGCAAATCCAATACAACACATTACTGAGTACCACTCTCCATATTTTCAAGCATAGTGGTGGCTGCATCATGTTATGGGTATGCTTGCAATCATTAAGGACCGGGGAGTTTTTCAGGATAAAAAACAAATGGAATGGAGCAAAGCACAGGCAAAATCCTAGAGAAAACCTGGTTCAGTCTGCTTTCCACCAGACACTGGGTATGAATTCACCTTTCGCAAGGGCAATAACCTGAAACACAAGGCCAAATCTACACCAGAGTTGCTTACCAAGAAGACAGTGAATGTTCCTGAGTGCCCGAGTTACAGTTTTGACATAGATCTGCTTGAAAATCTATGGCAAGACCTAAAAATAGTTGCCAAGCAATGATCAAAAAACAATTTGACAGAGCTTGAAGAATTTTGAAAATAATAACGGGCAAATATTGCACCATCCAGGTGTGGAAAGCTCTTATTCAAAAGATTAGCCAACTGGCTCTATTGCTTGTTCTGGAGCTGGATTTGTCACAAGCATTGATTTAGGGAAAGCTTTACCACAGATGGAAACTGGCTTCGGCTGTGGTACAGCAAAACCAAGCCAGCCGTGTTCATGGTTCTCACAGGGGAAGTGAAATGATAGCCTACAATGACTTTGCTCATGATCATGCACACTACAGATGACATAAGTTCCTTGAATGTTCTTTCCGGGAGCCTTTTCATTATCTGGATAGACACTTGTGGTTTCTAGCTAACGTTACACCAATCAAAGCAGTGAAGGGTGTAGTGAAGTAATACTTTAGTGGTCAAAACCATTCATCTTGGGGCAATGGGGGGAGAGGGTTTGCAAAATGCTATCATATCACGTAATTATACCATTTCTAAAATGTTCATGTATGAAGTGCATTCGGAAAGTTTTCAGACCCCTTGACTTTTTCCACATTGTGTTACGTTACAGCCTTATTCTATAATGGATTGAATAGAAAAATATCCTCATCAATCTACACACAATTCCCCATAATGACAAAGCGAAAACCGTTTTTAAGAAATGTTTACAAATGTATTTGTCAACAGTGTGCACAACTGGTTAACTGAAGTCAAGTGCAGGAGAGCAGAGATGAGTTAACAGGCACACTTTATTTGGCAGAAGGAAATCAGTCGAACGCAACTGCGCAACAACACTCCCGCCAAAGGCAAAAGCGAATAGCGCAATCGTCACACAAATAATGTACAGCATACAATACCACGGGTTCCAAACAAGACCCGGTGAAAAACCAGCATGAAGTGTCACACATGACACGTAACGAACAATTACACACACAGACATGGGGGGAACAGAGGATGATATACACGTAGAGTGATGAGGGGATGTAAAACAGGTGTATGGAAAAACAAGACAAAACAAATGGAAAATGAAAGGTGGAGCGGCGATGGCTAGAAGACTGGGGACGTCGACCGCCGAGTGCCACCCGAACAAGGAGAGGAGCCGACTTCGACGGGAGTCGTGACAGTATTAATAATAAAAAACAGAAATACATTATTTACATAAGTATTCAGAGACTGAAAATTGAGCTCTGGTGTATCCTGTTTCCATTGATCATCCTTGAGATGTTTCAACAACTTGTTTGGAGTCCACCTGGGGTAAATTGAAATGACTGGACATGATTTGGAAAGGCACACACTGTCTATATAAGGTCCCACAGTTGACAGTGCATGTCGGAGCAATTACCAAGTCATGAGGTCGAAGGAATTGTCTGTAGAGCTCAGAGACAGGTTTGTGTCAAGGCACAGATCTGGGAAAGTGTACCAAAACCTTTCTGCAGCACTGAAGGTTCCCAAGAACACAATGGCCTCCATCATTCTTAAATTGAAGAAGTTGGGAACCACCCAGACTCCTCCAAGAGCTGGCCGCCCAGCCAAACTGAGCATTCAGGGGAGAAGGGCCTGGGTCAGGGAGGTGACCAAGAACCCGATGGTCACTCTGACAGAGCACTAGAGCTCCTCTGTTGAGATGGGAGAATCTTCCAGAAGGACAACCATCTCTGCAGCACTCCAATCAGGCCATTATGGTAGAGTGACCAGATGGAAGCCACTCCTCAGTAAAAGGCACATGACATCTGACTTGGAGTTTGCAAAAAAAGCACCTAAAGACTCTCAGACCATGAGAAACAAGATTCTCTGGTCTGATGAAACCAAGATTGAACTCTTTGGCCTGAATACCAAGCATCACATCTGGAAGAAACCTGGCACCTTACCTAAACTGAAGCATGGTGGTGGCAGCATCATGCTGTGGGGATGTTTTTCAGCGGCAGTTATTGGGAGACTAGCCAGGATCGAGGCAAAGATGAACAGAGAAAAGTGCAGAGAGATCCTTGATGAAAACCTGCTCCAGAGCACTCAGGACCTCAGACGGGGTCATAGGTTCATCTTCCAACAGGACAACGACCCTAAGCACACAGTCAAGACAACACAGGAGTAGCTTCGGAACAACTTTCTAAATGTCCTTGAGTGGCCCAGCCAGAGCCCGAACTTGAACCCGATCCAACATCTGTGGAGGGACCTAAAAATACCTGTGCAGCAACGCTCCTCATTCAACCTGACAGAGCTTGAGAGGATCTGCAGAGAAGAATGGGTGAAACTCCCCAAATACAGGTGTGCGAAGCTTGTAGCGTCATACCCAAGAAGACTCTGTAATCGCTTGAATAGTCAAATACTATTGAAAATGTGAAATTTCAGTTTTTCTCTTTTAATAAATTAGTAACAATTTCTAAAAACTGTTTCTGCTGTGTCATTATGGGGTACTGTGTGTAGAATGATGAGGGAAAAAACAATTTAATATATTTTAAAACAAGGCTGTAACCTAAGAAAATACTTTCTGAGAGCACTGTATATACAGTTGAAGTCGGAAGTTTACATACACTTAGGTTGGAGTCATTAAAACTCGTTTTTCAAGCACTCCACAAATTTCTTATCAACAAACTATAGTTTTGGCAAGTCGGTTAGGAAATCTACTTTGTGCATGACACAAGTAATTTTTCCAACAATTGTTTACAGACAGATTATTTCACTTATAGTTCACTGTATCACAATTCCAGTGGGTCAGAAGTTTACATACACTAAGTTGACTGTGCCTATAAACAGCTTGGAAATTTCCAGAAAATGATGTCCTGGCTTTAGAAGCTTCTGATAGGCTAATTGACATCATTTGAGTCAATTGGAGGTGTAGCTGTGGATGTATTTCAAGGCCTACCTTCAAACCCAGTGCCTCTTTGCTTGACATCATGGGAAAATCAAAAGAACTCAGCCAAGACCTGAGAAAAAAAATTGTAGACCTCGACAAGTCTGGTTCATTCTTGGGAGCAAATTCCAAATGCCTGAAGGTACCATGCTCATATGTAAAAACACCATGGGACCATGCAGCAGTCATACCGCTCAGGAAGGAGACGCGTTCTGTCTCCTAGAGATGAGCGTACTTTGGTGCGAAAAGTGCAAATCAATCCCAGAAAACAGCAAAGGACCTTGTGAAGATGCTGGAGGAAACAGTTACAAAAGTATCTATAAAAAAGCCAGACTACGGTTTGCAACTGAACATGGGGACAGAGATTGTACTTTTTGGAGAAATATCCTCTGGTCTGGTGAAACAAAAATAGAACTGTTTGGCCATAATGACCATCGTTATGTTTGGAGGAAAAAGGGGGAGGCTTGCAAGCCGAAGAACAACATCCTAACCGTGAAGCACAGGGGTGGCAGCATCATGTTGTCGGGGTGCTTTGATGCAGGAGGGACTGGTGCACTTCACAAAATAGATGGCATCATGAGGGAGGACAATTATGTGGATATATTGAAGCAACATCTCAAGACATCAGTCAGGAAGTTAAAGCTTGGTCGCAAATGGGTCTTCCAAATGGACAATGACCCAAGCATACTTCCGAAGTTGTGGCAAAATTGCTTAAGGACAACAAAGTCAAGGTATTGGAGTGGCCAACACAAAGACCTGACCTCAATCCTATAGAAAATTTGTGGTCAGAACTGAAAAAGCGTGTGCGAGCAAGGAGGCCTACAAACCTGACTCAGTTACACCAGCTCTGTCAGGAGGAATGGGCCAAAATTATTATGGGAAGCTTGTGGAAGGCTACCCGAAACGTTTGACCCAAGTTGAACAATTTAAAGGCAATGCTACCAAATACTAATTGAGTGTATGTAAACTTCTAACCCACTGGGAATGTGATGAAAGAAATGAAAGCTGAAATAAATCATTCTCCCTACTATTATTCTGACATTTCACATTCTTAAAATAACATGGTGATCCTAACTGACCTAAGACAGGGAATTGTTACAAGGCTAGAATGTCAGGAATTGTGAAAAACTGAGTTTAAATGTATTTGGCTAACGTGTATGTAAACTTCTGACTACAGCTGTGTACAGTACCAGTCAAAAGTTTGGACACACCTACTCATTCAAAGGTTTTTCTTTATTTTTACTATTTTCTACATTGTAGAAAAGTAGTGAAGACCTCGAAAATAGAATCAAGTAGTAACCAAAAAAGTGTTAAAAAAATGAAAATCTATTTTAGATTCTTAAGAGTACCCACCCTATACCTTGATGACAGCTGCATACTCCTAGCATTCTCTCAACCAGCTTCACCTGGAATGCTTTTCCAACAGTCTTGAAGGAGTTCCCACATATGCTGAGCACCTTTACTGGTGTGGGGGTTTAAACAGCAGCCAAAGATATTTCAGAGTGAGCACAAAGCAAAGGCGGATGTACTCTTCTGCCCTATGTGCTCTGGCGTAACGAAATGATGGCTGTGTGACAAAAAATGCTAACAGGATTATCCTCTTGCTACGCACTCTTTCGGAAGTCACCCCACTACTTATTATGACGCCATATAACAGGAATTGGAACTTTTGGCCGTCACAAAACCCAGCACACTTCTACCTTCCTCAACGGACTTGCTCCTTAATCTGTCTTAAAGGGGAATAGAAACACTAGGATTTAGAACACCACCTAACTGAAAAGGAACTTTTGGCCGTCACAAAACCCAGCGTACTTCTACCTTCCTTAACAGACTTGCTGTTTAACCTGTCTTAAAGGGGAATGAAAATACTAGGATTTAGAACACCATCTAACTGTTACTGTAAATTGAACACCTCTTTGCATAGTTTTACTTCCTAAAGTGTTTCCATTCCCCTTTAAGCTTACTGTACATGCTCTTTAACCGCATTTATCTTATTCACTCTGTCCCCTCTTGCCTTTTACTTGCCACCTGGCCACTGGTGAAGGAGGGGTCACTGGAGCACAGACGACCCGGCCTGGTGGCACAGACAACCCAGCCACCGTCCCCGCAGGAGGCCTTCTGCTTCTTGGTAGGCCGTAATTGCAAATAAGAATTTGTTCTTAATTGACTTGTCTAGTTAAATAAAGATTAAATAAAGAAGCAGCCCCCACCCCTCCTTGAAATCCCCCCCCCCCCTCCCCCAGTTAGCCTCACAACACACAGCACATGATGTCCTCTCCCTCTCTCTGCCTGGAGATCAACCAGACCTGAACCGAGGGTCTGGCACTCCCCTGTGGGGCCTACACTCCTCTGATTGATGTGGAAGCTGCAGGAACCTCATATTTCTTATATTAATATCCAGCAGATGAAAGGGAACCCAGTGAAAATGGTTGGAGCTGGTGATGCATTTCATTATTCCTTTGAAACAAGAGCAGCGCAGGCCCACTGAGCTAAGTTGTAATGCATGGGGGGGGGGGACCTTATATATATGACCTTATATTACCCCGTACAGGGAATTTCTGAATCTTGAGGAGAAATTTGTGACAGACTTTTTTAATGACTCAATTTCACCCTCAAAGTGAAGAAAAATTCTTAGTAAATTATTGCAATGCCTTAAATAAAGCCAGTTTGAATGGAGAATGTCAAATCCTATAATTAGATGTTTATGTTATAAAGTGCTGTAGGCTAATTTAAAATGAGCATAAAACAAATGCCAACACTTACAGCATCATTTTTGGGGGTATTTGCCAAAGGTAATGTATCAAACCACAGCCTCTTAAGCCTTTCAGCTTGTCCTGATGTCACATGTAATTATTGCAAAACACTTTGAAAGAATTTGACACGGGAGTAAAGCCAATCCCTGAAAGTTTACAGGAAACAAGACTTTTGTATTTGCTGTAGATATCTCTCAATGTAACTATGAGGCTATGATATGTTAAAATATACAGTATGTCAATTTAAATATGTGATTTACATTTACTGCCTTGCTCAAGGGGACATTGACAGATTTTTAGTCGACTCTGGGATTCGAACCAGCAAACTAAAACCAGCAAAACAGCAAACTTTCTCTAAACCGCTAGGCTACCTGCCACCAGATTAGGCCTATAATAACACATACTGGATTAGTCAACTCCATCTGAACCCATCAAATGGTTTATTTTGTGGGTTTACACACCATTGGTAATTTGTGTCAAACTCGGATAGCCTTTCCTGAATCACAACATGTACTGACTTGTATGACCTGCAAATCCAAGTAGTGTTTCACCTTATTATCCGGGTCACCGCCGTAACATGTTTAGCCCCCCCCCACTAAGGTCACAACGAGCCAAGCACTTATCCAATTAACACTGTCCTCCGTGACCTTATGAGGACAACTGATTATCTGGCTAATCATACCCAACATAATGACCTGTACATAAAGGAAATAGATTATTTGGCTGTTTATACCAAACATAATGACCTGTACATAAAGGAAATAGATTATTTGGCTGTTTATACCAAACATAATAACCTGTACATAAAGGAAATATATTATTTGGCTGTTTATACCAAACATAATAACCTGTACATAAAGGAAATATATTATTTGGCTGATCATACCCAACATAATGACCTGTACATAAAATAAATAGAAGAAAACAGGTACATATTGATTGGCAAATATGAACTGATTGGCAAGGCACACTTTCAGCCACAGTGTTAAAATCAACAGCCACAGTGTTAATATCAATCAAATCAATCAATCAAATGTATTTATAAAGCCCTTCTTACATCAGCTGATGTCACAAAGTGCTGTACAGAAACCCAGCCAAAAACCCCAAACAGCAAGCAATGCAGGTGTAGAAGAATATCAACACCCCGTGTTAAAATCAATAGCTACGGTGTTAAAATCAACAGCCAGAGATAAAATTAACAGCCACAGGAGACAAAGGACTGTGAGACATGGATTTACATCTAGACACATGAAAAGTAGGAAGTATACAGAGGGTACGGGGCAACAGAGGGCGAACAGCAGAGGGGCTAATGATTTTGGAGAGGGGGGAAGGTCTCGGCTTCTGGGGGTGTAGCTGCGGGGCTATAGCGGCGTGCCAGCGCATCCGACTTAACATCCTTGGGTACCGGTCGGTGTTAAGGAAGCGAAGTGGCCCGGGCCGTACTGAACCCCTCCCGGAGGTCCTGGTACTCCGTGGGAATGGCGGAGAGGTTCGGGGCACTATCCAAGCCCCCAGGAAAACATCCTGGGGCAGGCAGAGCTGATTTCAGGCAATGAGCGTAGCAGAACGGGCTCCAGCCCATGATGGCACCAGTAGACCAGTCAATCGAGGGATTGTGTCGTTGGAGCCAAGAGAATCCCAATTCCACAGGAATCTGCGGAGACTCAATTAGCAGGAATTGGATCGTCTCGCTGTGGTTCCCCGACAATCATAGGTTTATGGGGGTGGTATGGTGGGTGACCCATCCTATAGAACGCCCGTCCAGCGCTCTAACATCTATGGGAATGGAGAGGGGTTGAGTGGGGATGCCCAGCTCGGACATCAGGGTAACGTCCATAAGACTCATATCGGTCCCCAAGTCGATGAGTATCCGGAGAGACTTGGACTTGTCGCCCCACAGCAGGGTGGCATGGAGAGGAGGGCGAGTAGGGGGAGGGAGAAGCAAAATTATCCTTAAGACCCACCAGAGTACTCATTCCTACCAATGAGCTAGGTCTCTTGAAGGGACAGGTAACCACATAATGACCAGCCGTACCGCAATACAAACACCTCTGGGTGTTAAGTCTGCATACGCGTTCGGAAAATCGGCTGTTTTCGGAGGCTCTTGGTGGAACTCGGGTAAGCTCGGATCCTCTTGGGGACAAAGACACCGGGGACATCCGGAGATCATCAGATGCAAGGTGGGATCCTTGAGTGAGCGATTGCAACCGCAATCAGGCCTCTTCTCCCTCCTACGTTGCCGTAGCCGACCATCGATCCGGATGGTTAAAGCGATGAGTGAGTCGAGATCCGTCGGTAGTTCCCTGGATGCAAGCTCGTCCTTTACTTCCTCTGATAATCCATGCAGGAACGTGTCAAAGAGCGCTTCCAGTTTCCAGGCACCCTCCGCTGCTAGCGTGCGGAAATCCACCACATAGTCCGCCACACTGAGGGAGTCCTGCTGAAGCTGGAGTAACTTCCCAGGCAGCCTCTCTCCCTGACACCGGAGCCTCAAAAAAAGGTCTTACCTCTGCCACGAATACCTCCAGACTGAGGCAGACGGCGAATTGTTGCTCCCACACTGCAGAGGCCCAGGCAAGTGCCCTCCCGGCCATCAGTGAATAATGCACGGTATCTTCGAGCGGTCTGAGGGGAACGAAGAAGCCTGCAGCTCAAAAACGAGGGAGAACTGGGAGAGAAAGGCTCGGCAGGTTCTGGAATCTCCATCGTAGCGCTCCGGGGGAGGTAAGCGCGGTTCCCGGGATACCGGGGTGACGGCGCTGCTACCAGCCGGGTTACTGAGGGGCTGGGAGGTTACCGTCGTGGTAGGCTGCCTAATAGGCAACCCATGGAATTTCTCCCGCAAAGCGTCCAATGCTACAGTGGTTTGTCCTTTAAAATTTGCAGCGTACTGCGGCGCAGCTTGCATGGTGCAACAGAATTCTATGGCACGTTATTTAAGTGTGAACCACTGGTGCCATTAATGCTAGTTAGTGCTAGTTTGCCCACCAGAGAGCATCTTTGAGAAGCATTTGATAGCCTTCAATAGAGGCTGTGCTAGAGAATGCAGGCATGCGGGAGAACAAGGTTCAATTCCCCAATGGGGAGAAAGGAGTAGGCTGTCCTTGTAAATAAGAATTTGTTCTTAACTGATTCCATGTATGTTATTTCATAGTTGTGATGTCTTCACTATTATTCTACAATGTAGAAAATAGTAAAAATAAAGAAAAACCATGGAATGAGTAGGTGTGTCCAAACTTTTGACTGGTACTTGCTTAATTAATTTCATTAATATTATGGTGTTTCTATTCCAAGAAAAACTAAAAACCCTATGGGTTTCCGTTAGGATGGAACGGAATATATGGTGCTGTACAATGTGACGGTTGAGAGTATTTAGCTAAAGAATCCCTGTGTTGTGCAGGCACACGGGAGACCGGGGATCAATTCCCCGACGGGGAGGAAGGAGTAGGCTGTCCTTGTAAATAAGAATTTGTTCTTAACTGACGTGCCTAGTTAAATAAAGGTTACACTAAGAGCATAACATTCCTACACCCTAATTTTCTAATTCTAGCCTAACCAATGCCCAAACGGAGATTCAGTGAAAATAAAGACCAGTCCCCATGCTTGTCTCAGAGCAGCGCGAAACTGTGCTGAAATAGTTGTAGGCTATTGCTTCAAATCCAATTGCTTCTAACTTCAATATGTTCTTTAAATAATAAGACCTACACCACTTTTAACAGCACATTACTCAACACTAGTGAGACTCATGTCGCCTACGGTAAGCCCACAGTATATCGAAGAATATGACGTGACTCTCCGCCAATAATTACATATAGAGAATTGGAGGATTGGAGGATATTTCTGTAATTCAGTGATATTTATTCCCATAGTAATTCGTTATGGATCCATAACTAAATAAACATCGACATATTGAAAGAGTATTTTTATTATTATTTTATTAACGAAAGCATGAAGATGCCATTATTAGTTACATTATTTTAGTTTGAACTTGCAGACTAGCACTAAGAACAGAAAAACGTTTCCCTAGTCAGCGCCATTATTAGTGCAATGCCCCTTAAAGTGTTGCCAGTGTGGCAGGGTGGGGGTCCACCCCCCTCCCTCCTCCGCCCTTCCCCATGGGCTAGGTCGGTCTTCTGTGTGCGGCTCTGCGGCCCATCCCATGCCCTCTGCCCTCGTGCCTTGAACCTTGCGCGCTTTCAGTGGATACAGCAGGGGAACTGCAAGGCAATCCCACTGTGAGCCACTTAGGAGCAATGAATAATATAACCAATATATATAGTCCTTTCTCATAACAGGGTTAATAATATATCTGTGAGAATATCCAACAGGCTTTTATATCATTCTAAATTAGTAATAATAATAATAATCACTTTGTTTAAAAAATAACAATATTTTGGAGATGATTTTGTCTTCAAATAACGCAAAATGAGCGAGAAAAGGCCATTCTTGAACATGGGGTGAGACATTGTTACTAATTTGTAAATAAAACCAGTTTGCTATTTAGAATGATTTATTTCTGTTTTTAGAGGGAGAGAAACCAAAAACGTACAATCATCTCATGGGTCTCCCAGTCAAAGGAAGCACAGGTATTTTTTATTTATTCATTTTATTTATTTCACCTTTATTTAACCAGGTAGGCAAGTTGAGAACAAGTTCTCATTTACAAATGCGACCTGGCCAAGTTAAAGCAAAGCAGTTTGACACATACAACAATACAGAGTTACACATGGAGTAAAACAAACATACAGTCAATAATATAGTAGAAAAATAATCTATGTACAAAGTGAGCAAATGAGGTGAGATAAGGGAGGTAAAGGCAAAAAAGGCCATGGTGGCAAAGTAAATACAATATAGCAAGTAAAACACTGGAATGGTAGATTTGCAGTGGAAGAAAGTGCAAAGTAGAAATAGAAATAGTGGGGTGCAAAGGAGCAAAATAAATAAATAACTAAATACAGTAGGGGAAGAGGTAGTTGTTTGGGCTAAATTATAGATGGGCTATGTACAGGTGCAGTGATCTGTGAGCTGCTCTGTCAGCTGGTGCTTAAAGCTAGTGCGGGAGATTGGTGTTTCCAGTTTTAGAGATTTTTGTAGTTCGTTCCAGTCATTGGCAGCAGAGAATTTGAAGGAGAGGCGGCCGAAGGAGGAATGGGCTTTGGGGGTGACCAGTGAGATATACCTGCTGGAGCGCGTGCTACAGGTGCGTGCTGCTATGGTGACCAGCGAGCTGAGATAAGGGGGAACTTTACCTAGCAGGGTCTTGTAGATTACCTGGAGCCAGTGGGTTTAGCGACGAGTATGAAGCGAGAGCCAGCCAACGAGAGCGTACCGGTCGCAGTGGTGGGTAGTATATGGGGCTTTGGTGACAAAACGGATGGCACTGTGATAGACTGCATCCAATTTATTGAGTAGGGTATTGGAGGCTATTTTGCAAATGACATTGCCGAAGTCGAGGATCGGTAGGATGGTCAGTTTTACGAGTGTATGTTTGGCAGTATGAGTGAAAGATGAATTTTTGCGAAATAGGAAGCCAATTCTAGATTTAACTTTGGATTGGAGATGTTTGATGTGAGTCTGGAAGGAGAGTTTACAGTCTAACCAGACACCTAGGTATTGTAGTTGTCCACATATTCTAAGTCAGAACCGTCCAGAGTAGTGATAGTGGATGGGCGGGCAGGTGCAGGCAGAGATCGGTTGAAGAGCATGCATTTAGTTTAACTTGTATTTAAGAGCAGTTGGAGGCCACGGAAGGAGAGCTGTATGGCATTGAAGCTCATCTGGAGGGTAGTTAACACAGTGTCCAAAGAAGGGCCAGAAGTATACAGAATGGTGTCATCTGCGTAGAGGTGGATCAGAGACTCACCAGCAGCAAGAGCAACATCATTGATGTATACAGAGAAAGAGTAGGCCCAAGAATTGAACCCTGTGGCACCCCCATAGAGACTGTCAGAGGCCCGGACAACAGGCCCTCCGATTTGACATACTGAACTCTATCAGAGAAGAATTTGGTGAACCAGGCGAGGCAATCATTTGAGAAACCAAGGCTGTTGAGTCTGCCGATGAGGATGTGGTGATTGACAGAGTCAAAAGCCTTGGCCAAGTCCATGAATACGGCTGCACAGTATTGTTTCTTATCGGTGGAGGTTAAGATATTGTTTAAGACCTTGAGCGTGGCTGAGGTGCACCCATGACCAGCTCTGAAACCAGATTGCATAGCGGAGAAGGTGCGGTGGGATTCGAAATGGTCGGTAATCTGTTTGTTGACTTGGCTTTCGAAGACTTTAGAGAGGCAGGGTAGGATAGATATAGGTCTGTAGCAGTTTAGGTCAAGCTGCTTTCCAATCTTTGGGAATCTCAGATGACACAAAATAGAGGTTGAACAGGCTAGTAATAGGGGTTGCAACAATTTCGGCAGATAATTTTAGAAAGAAAGGGTCCAGATTGTCTAGCCGGGCTGATTTGTAGGGGTCCAGATTTTGCAGCTCTTTCAGAACATCAGCTGACTTGATATGGGAGAAGGAGAAATGGGGAAGGCTTGGGCGAGTTGCTGTGGAGGGTGCAGTGCTGTTGACCGGGGTAGGGGTAGCCAGGTGGAAAGCATGGCCAGCCGTAGAAAAATGCTTATTGAAATTCTCAATTATAGTGGATTTATCGGTGGTGACAGAGTTTCCTATCCTCAGTGCAGTGGGCAGCTGGGAGAAGGTGCTCTTATCCTCCAAGGACTTTACAGTGTCCCAGAACTTTTTTGAGTTTGTTTTGCAGGAAGCAAATTTCTGCTTGAAAAAGCAGAAAAAAACGGTGACGTCGACCGCCGAACGCCGCCCGAACAAGGAGAGGAACCGACTTTGGCGGAAGTTGTGACAAAATCATTCTCTCTACTGTTATTCTACTTCCCTTTCTTAGGCCAATTAGGATCACCACTTTGTTTTAAGAATAAACGCGGTTGACAGTGAGAGGACGTGTCTTTTTTTGCTGAGTTCATTCTGCATACGATTTTTTTAGACGCCAAACCCACCACTTGTGTGCGTGGCCAAAGACCTCTATTTTCATGTCATCCAACAAACGTAAACACCTGGAGTTTGTTAAACGGCATCGGCATCGGCTATGGTCAGAGGACATGAAAATAGAGCTCTTGCCCACGCACACCAGTGGTGGGTTTTGCATTGAAAAGAGGAATTATAAGCAGAAAAGAACTCCATACCTAAAATATGGAAGTGAATCTTTGATTTTATGGGGTTATTTTGCTTCCACTGGTCGTAGGGCCTCTGTTAAGGTCAACAGCATCATGAACTTGTCATGACTCCTACCGAAGGTAGGCCCCCCTCCTGCTCGGGTGGCGCTCGGCGGTCGTCGTCACCGGCCTACTAGCTGCCACTGATTCCCTTTTTGTTTTCCCCCTTTTCGTTATTAGGTGCACCTGTTCTGAGTTGGGCTGATTAGCGGGCTTTATTAGCCAGTAGGCCCGCCTGCTCTTTGTGCGGGATTGTTTCATTGTTTGCTGTGTGGGGTGACACGCTGTTTGTTGTACATTTTCAGTGGTGCGTGTGTTTTGCGCAAGCTGTGTTTTGTCCCTTGTGTTTGGGGCACTTTGTTTTGTAGTGCGCTCTGAGCGCTGTTTGGGTTGGCTTGACATTTAAGCCATTGTGCCTATTAATAACCTCTCTGGGCTAGCGTCCCACTCTATTCAACAGCTAGTGGAATCGCGTGGCGCGAAATACAAATACCTCAAAAATGCTATAACTTCAATTTCTCAAACATATGACTATTTTACACCATTTGAAAGATAAGACTCTCGTTAATCCAACCACATTGTCCGATTTCAAAAAGGCTTTACAGCGAAAGCAAAACATTAGATTATGTCAGGAGAGTACCCAGCAAAAAATAATCACACAGCCATTTTCAAAGCAAGCATATATGTCACATAAACCCAAACCACAGCTAAATGCAGCACTAACCTTTTATGATCTTCATCAGATGACACTCCTAGGACATAATGTTATACAATACATGCATGTTTTGTTCAATCAAGTTCATATTTATATCAAAAAACTGCTTTTTACATTAGCATGTGATGTTCAGAACTAGCATACCCACCGAAAACTTCCGGTGAATTTACTAAATTACTCATCATAAACGTTGATAAAATACATAACAATTATTTTAAGAATTATAGATACAGAACTCCTTTATGCAATCGCTATGTCAGATTTTAAAATAGCTTTTTGGCGAAGCACATTTTGCAATATTCTGAGTACATAGCTCAGTCATCACAGGCTAGCTATTCAGACACCCGCCAACTTCGAGGCTCACTAAACTCAGAATTGCTATTAGAAAAATTGTATTACCTTTGCTGTTCTTCGTCAGAATGCACTCCCAGGACTTCTACTTCAACAACAAATGTTGTTTTGGTTCCAAATAATCCATAGTTATATCCAAATACCTCCGTTTTGTTCGTGCGTTCAGGTCACTATCCAAAGGGTAACGCGCGAGCGCATTTCGTGACAAAAAAAATCTAAATGTTCCTTTACCGTACTTAAAAGCATGTCAAACGCTGTTTAAAATAAATGTTTATGCTATTTTTCTCGTAAAATAGCGATAATATTCCAACCAGACAACGTTGTATTCATTCAAGAGGGAAAAAAATGGCGAGGTCTCGTGAATGCGCATCTCCAGTCTCTCTGTCACCAGGCAGTCCACTGACAAACTCTGCTCCTGTTATCTGCCCGGAGACAGGAGACGCGTCAATCCGGTTTCTGAAGGCTTTAGTTGAGCCAATGGAAGCCTTAGAAAGTGTCACCTAACAGCACAGATACTGTCATTTCGATAGAGATGCAACAGAAGGACTACAAATTGTCAGACAGGCCACTTCCTGCTTGGAATCTTCTCAGGTTTTTGCCTGCCATATGAGTTCTGTTATACTCACAGACACCATTCAAACACTTTTAGAAACTTTAGAGTGTTTTCTATCCAAATCGACTAATAATATGCATATTCTCGTTTCTGGACCAGAGTAGTAACCAGTTTAAATCGGGTACGTTTTTTATCCGGCCGTGAAAATACTGCCCCCTATCCCAGACAGGTTAAAGCCAATACCCTGAATCGCTGCTTCCTGCACTTGATTCCTCGACAGCAAATACCCACGCCTTACAGAATCCCGCACCAAGATGGAGTCAGCAGGAGCAGCTGACAACCCCCTTCCTTCGATGGAGGAACGTGTGCTCCATCACACCTCAGTCCTCCATCGGATTGGTTCCGCGATGGACCAAGTGATGGAGAGGATGGACCGATGGGAGAGGAGTGGTCTCCTCTCTCACCCTCCGGCTCCTCCGACTCCGCCACCTTCTCATCCCACTGCGTCCGGCTCCGGCGCGCTTTGTCTTGCGCCCCTGAGGGAGTATGATGAAGCGGCAGCTGGGTGCCAGGGATTTCTGCTCCAGCTCGAGCTGTACCTGGCTACCGTGAGACCTGCTCCCTCGGGGGAGGAGAGTGTGAGTGTTCTTGTTTCCTGCCTGACGGGCCGAGCTCTGGAGTGGGCCAACGCAGTCTGGAATGGTCCGGACTCGGCGAGGGACCACTATCCGGAGTTCAACCGCCGCTTTCGGGCCGTGTTCGACCATCCTCCGGAGGAAAGAGCGGCGGGTGAGCGGCTGTTCCACTTCCGGCAGGAGACGAGGAGCGTGCAGGACTTTGCGCTGGAGTTCAGGACCTTGGCCGCTGGGGTGGGGTGGAACAACAGGGCCCTGATAGACCATTACAGGTGTAGTCTCCAGGCGGACGTTTGCAGGGAGCTAGCGTGTCGGGACACCGCTCTCTCTCTCGATGAGTTGGTCGACATGCCGATCCGACTGGACAATCTGCTGGCTGCCCGCGGGCGTTCGGAAAGGGTCCTGTCCATTTCACCTCCGTGCACTCCCGCCACTACCCCTATGGAGTTGGGGGGGCCGTACTGAGGGGTACCGGAGGAGGTGGCTCCTCCTGCACCAGCTGTGGTCGGAGAGGACACACGGCCGACCGGTGCTGGAGGAGTCAATCTGGGAGTCGAGAGGGCAGGCAGAACACTTCTCGGTCACCCCAGGTGAGTCAGCACCAAACTCACCCAGAACCCCCTTTTGGTCACATGTTCGTATTAATTTTTTTTCCTGATTTTTCTCCCTCTTCCCAGCATAAGGCGCTAGTCGATTCAGGCGCAGCTGGGAACTTTATGGATCGTGGACTCGCCATCAAGCTGGGCATTCCGCTGGTGCCGATAGATTCCCCCTTCCCCGTGCACTCCCTAGATAGCCGGCCATTAGGGTCAGGGTTGGTCAGGGAGGCCACGGTTCCAGTGGACATGGTAACGCAGGGGAATCATAGGGAACAGATTAGTCTCTTTCTTATCGATTCGCCTGCATTTCCAGTGGTGCTGGGGATTCCCTGGCTGGCTGATCACAATCCCCGGATTTTGTGGAAACAGGGGGTTCTCCAGGGGTGGTCAGAGGAGTTTTCAGGGAGGTGTATAGGAGTTTCCAAAGGTGCCACGTCGGTGGAGAGTCCAGACCAGGTTTCCACCGTGCGCATTCCCCCTGAATACGCCGATTTGGCGATCGCTTTCTGTAAAAAGAGGGCGACTAAATTACCACCTCATCGACAGGGGGATTGTGCGATAGATCTCCAGGTAAACGCTGCGCTGCCCAAGAGTCACGTGTACCCGTTGTCACAGGAGGAGACGTTGGCTGTGGAGACATATGTCACGGAATCTCTGGGACAGGGGTACATTCGGCCCTCCATTTCACCCGCCTCCTCGAGTTTCTTTTTTTGTGAAGAAAAAGGAGGGAGGTCTGCGTCCGTGCATTGATTACAGAGGTCTAAATTCTATCACGGTGGGGTTTAGTTACCCGCTACCTCTCATCGCTACGGCAATGGAATCATTTCACGGAGCCAGATTCTTCACAAAACTGGACCTCAGGAGCGAGTATAACCTGGTGCGTATTAAGGATGGAGACAAGTGGAAGACAGCATTTAGTACCACATCGGGCCATTATGAGTACCTCGTCATGCCGTATGGGTTAAAGAATGCTCCAGCCGTCTATCAATCCTTTGTAGATGAGATTCTCAGGGACCTGCACGGGCAGGGCGTGGTTGTCTATATCGATGATATTCTGATATATTCCACCACCCGCGCCGCGCATGTGTCCCTGGTGCGCAAGGTGCTTGGGAGATTGCTGGAGCATGACCTATACGTCTCCTTCCTGGGTTATCGCATTTCCACCACGGGGGTGTGGATGAAGTGTGACTGCGTTAATAAGGCCGTGCGTAATTGGCCGACTCCAACCACGGTGAAGGAAGTGCAGCGGTTCTTAGGGTTTGCCAATTACTACCGGAGGTTTATCCGGGGTTTTGACCAGGTAGCGGCTCCCATTACCTCACTTCTGAAGGGGGGGCCGGTGCGTTTGCGGTGGTCGCCTGAGGCGAACAGCGCCTTCAACAGGTTGAAGGTGCTGTTCACCGAGGCACCCGTGTTGGCGCACCCGGACCCCTCTCTAGCATTCATAGTGGAGGTGGACACATCCGAGGCTGGGGTGGGTGCCGTGCTATCACAGCGCTCGGGTGTGCCGCTGAAACTCCGCCCCTGCGCTTTCTTTTCGAAGAAGCTCAGTTCGGCGGAGCGCAACTATGATGTGGGGGACAGGGAGTTGTTAGCGGTGGTAAAAGCCTTGAGGGTGTGGAGACACTGGCTTGAGGGGGCTAAGCACCCCTTTCTCATCTGGACCGACCACCGGAATCTGGAGTATATCCGGGCAGCTAGGAGACTGAATCCGCGTCAGGCAAGGTGGGCCATGTTCTTCACCCGGTTTAGGTTCACCATTTCCTATAGACCAGGCTCCCTTAACACAAGGGCCGACGCGCTGTCACGTCTCTATGACACGGAGGATCGGCCCATCGATCCTACTCCCATCATTCCGGCTTCTAGGCTGGTGGCACCGGTGGTATGGGAGTTGGACTCGGACATCGAGCGGGCGTTAAGGGTGGAGCCCGTGCCATCACAGTGTCCCGCGGGCCCCATGTACGTGCCGCTTGGTGTCCGTGATCAATTGATTCGGTGGGCCCACACACAACCCTCTTTGGGTCATCCTGGTGTAGCGAGGACAGTGCAAGGTCTCAGGGGGAAGTACTGGTGGCCCACCTTGGCTAAGGACGTGAGGTTCTACGTCTCTTCCTGTTCGGTGTGTGCTCAGAGTAAGGCTCCTAGGCATCTCCCGAGAGGGAAGTTACAGCCCCTCCCCGTTCCACAACGGCCTTGGTCTCACCTGTCAGTGGACTTCCTGACCGATCTCCCTCCGTCTCAGGGGAACACTATGTTTCTGGTTGTTGTGGATCGGTTTTCATAGTCCTGCCAACTCCTCCCGTTGCCTGGTCCCCCTACGGCTGCAGACTGCGGAGGCCCTATTTACCCACGTCTTCCGGCACTACGGGGTGCCGGAGGACATTGTCTCTGATCGAGGTCCCCAGTTCACGTCCAGGGTATGGAAGGCGTTTATGGAGCGTCTGGGGGTCTCGGTTAGCTTGACCTCAGGTTATCACCCCAAGAGTAATGGGCAGGCGGAGAGGGTGAACCAGGAGGTGGGCAGGTTTCTGTGGTCGTATTGCCAGGACCGGCCAGGGGAGTGGGCGAGGTACATTCCATGGGCTGAGTTGGCCCAGAACTCACTTCGTCACACTTCCACTAACCTTTTCAGTGTGTGTTGGGTTACCAGCCAGTCCTGGCACCATGGCACCAGAGCCAGAAAGAGGTTCCTGCGGTGGAGGACTGGGTGCAGCACTCCAAGGAGACCTGGAGAGCCGTCCAGGAATCTCTGAAGCAAGCCAGTGGACGGCAGAAGAGGAGTGCTGACCGCCACCGCAGTGAGGCCCCCGTATTCGTACCGGGGGAAAGGGTCTTGCTCTCGACCCGGAACCTGCCCCTCCGCTTGCCCTGCCGGAAGCTGGGGCCGCAGTGTGTGGGGCCCTTCAAAGTCCTGAGGAGGATAAACGAGGTGTGTTATAACTCCCTTCCTATTACCGTATTAACCCCTCGTTTCATGTGTCTCTCCTCAGGCCGGTGGTAGCTGGTCCCCTGCAGGAAGGTGAGGTGCCGGAGGTCCCTCCGCCCCTCTGGACATCGGGGGCTCCCCGGCGTACAGCATAAGGGCCATTAACCTCTCCCTCACCGTCAGCAAGACCAAAGATCTGATCGTGGACAACAGGAAACAGGGGGCGAGTGCACACCCCCATCCACATCGAGGGGCCTCAGTGGAGAGGGTCAAGCGTTTCACGTTCCTCGGAGTGCACATCACTGAGGACTTAACATGGTCCCCTCACACCAGCACAGTCGTGAAGAAGGCACGGCACTGCCTCTTCTCCCTCAGGAGACTGAAACGATTTGGCATAGCCCCTCAGATACCAATGAACTTTCACAGCTGTACCAGCGAGAGTATCCTGACTCGTTGTATGATATGGCAACTGCACCGCTCTCAACCTGAAGGTCCTACAGGATGTACATGCCAAGTGGTGCCTGAGAAAGGCGCGAAAAATTGCCAAAGACTCCAGCCATCTGAGACATGGACTGTTCTCCGGCAGGCGGTACATCAAGGCTCAGACCAACAGACTTATAAACAGCTTCTATCTATCTATCTTCTACCCCTGGTCATAGACAGATTGGTTGTTTAGCAACAAAACTGACATGTGTGTGCAACTATGGGGCAAAACAGAAGGGGTTGGCTTATATTGTTTATTTTGTCTCCAAATGTTGAAAATATAAATGCATAAATACATATGCACAATGAGCGCTTGTTGTCTCTCAAATGTTTACAGTTGTTGGTTAGCTAGTTAGTGATTTTTTTCATATTAGCATAGACATGAGATCAGTCAAAACACCTCCAAACAAGACATGATATACATGGCCAAAAGTATGTGGATACCTGCTCGTCTAACATCTCATTCCAAAATCATGAGCATTATCATGAGCATTATCATGAGCATTAATATCTTCTGGGAGATGGGAGGCTCTAATAATGTTTACATATCTTACATTACCCATCTCATATGTACAGTGGGGAGAACAAGTATTTGATACTCTGCAGATTTTGCAGGTTTTCCTACTTACAAAGCATGTAGAGGCCTGTACTTTTTATCATAGGTACACTTCAACTGTGAGAGACGGAATCAATGACCTGAAGAGAGCTGGGACCACAATCTCAAAGAAAACCATTAGTAACACACTACGCCGTTATGGATTAAAATCCTACAGAGCACGCAAGGTCCCCCTGCTCAAGCCAGCGCATGTCCAGGCCCGTCTGAAGTTTGCCAATGACCATCGGGATGATCCAGAGGAGGAATGGGAGAAGTTCATGTGGTCTGATGAGACAAAAATAGAGCTTTTTGGTCTAAACTCCACTTGCCGTGTTTGGAGGAAGAAGAAGGATGAGTTCAACCCCAAGAACACCATCCCAACCGTGAAGCATGGAGGTGGAAACATCATTCTTTGGGGATGCTTTTCTGCAAAGGGGACAGGGTGACTGCACCGTATTGAGGGGAGGATGGATGGGGCCATGTATCGTGAGATCTTGGCCAACAACCTCCTTCCTTCAGTAAGAGCATTGAAGATGGGTCGTGGCTGGGTCTTCCAGCATGACAACGACCTGAAACACACAGCCAGGGCAACTAAGGAGTGGCTCCGTAAGAAGCTTCTCAAGGTCCTGGAGTGGCCTAGCCAGTCTCCAGACCTGAACCCAATAGAAAATCTTTGGAGGGAGCTGAAAGTCCGTATTGCCCAGCGACAGCCCCGAAACCTGAAGGATCTGGAGAAGGTCTGTATGGAGGAGTGGGCCAAAATCCCTGCTGCAGTGTGTGCAAACCTGGTCAAGAACTACAGGAAACGTATGATCTCTGTAATTGCAAACAAAGGTTTCTGTACCAAATATTAAGTTCTGCTTTTCTGATGTATCAAATACTTATGTCATGCAATAAAATGCTAATTAATTACTTAAAAATCATACAATGTGATTTTCTGGATTTTTGTTTTAGATTCCGTCTCTCACAGTTGAAGTGTACCTATGATAAAAATTACAGACCTCTACATGCTTTGTAAGTAGGAAAACCTGCAAAATCGGCAGTGTATCAAATACTTGTTCTCCCCACTGTATATATTGTATTTTATACCATCTATTGCATCTTGCCTATGCCGCTGGGGCATTGCTCATCCATATATTTATATGTACATATTCTTGTTTCATTCCTTTACATTTGTGTGTATTAGGTAGTTGTGAAATTGTTAGCTTACTTGTTAGATATTACTGCACTGTTGGAACTAGAAGGACAAGCATTTCACTATACTCGTATTAACATCTGCTAACCATGTGTATGTGACCAATAAGATTTGATTTGATTTGGGAAGGCTTTCCACTAGACGTTGGAACATTGATGCGGGGACTTGCTTCCATTCAGCCATAAGAGCATTTGTGAGGTTGGGCACTGATGTTGGGCAATTAGGCATGGCTCGATGTCGGCAGTCAGCGTTCCAATTCATCCCAAAGGTGTTTGATGGGGTTGAGGTCAGGGCTCTCTGCAGGCCAGTCAAGTTCTTCCACACCGATCTCGACAAAACATTTCTGTATGGACCTCGCTTTGTGCAAGGGGGTATTCTCATGCTGAAACAGGAAAGGACCTTCCCCAAACTTTTGCCACAAAGTTGGAAGCACAGAATCGTCTAGAATGTCATTGTATGCTGTAGTGTGAATATTTCCCTTCACTGGAACTAAGGGGCCTAGCCCGAACGATAAAAAACAGCCTCAGACCATTATTCCTCCACCAAACTTTACAGTTGGCACTATGCATTGGGGCAGGCAGCGTTCTCCTGGCGTCCGCCAAACCCAGATTTGTCCGTCGTACTGCCAGATGGTGAAGCATGATTCATCACTCCAGAGTCCAATGGCGGTGAGCTTTACACCACTCCAGCCGACACTTGGCATTGAGCATGGTGATCGTAGGCTTGTGTGCGGCCGCTCAGCCATGGAAACCAATTTCATGAAGCTCCCGACGGACAGTTCTTGTGCAGAAGTTGCTTCCAGAGGCAGTTAGAACTAGGTAGGGAGTGTTGCAACTGATGATAGATGACAGACGATTTTTACTCGCTACGCGCTTCACCACTCTGTGGTCCTGTTCTGTGAACTTGTGTGGCCTATCACTTCACGGCTGAGCCGTTGTTGCGCCTAGACGTTTCCACTTCACAAAAACAGCACTTACAGTTGACCCGGCCAGCTCTAACAGGGCAGAAATTTGATGAACTGATTTGTTGGAAAGGTGGCATCCTATGACGGTGCCATGTTGAAAGACACTGAGCTCTTCAGTACGGGCCAATGCTACTGCCAATGTTTGTCTATGGAGACCGCATGGGTGTGTGCTTTATTTTATACACATGTCAGTAACAGGTGTGTCTGAAATACTCAAATCTACTAATTTGAAGGGGTGTCAACACACTTTTGGCCATGTAGTGTATCAGTAACAAGATACAACGAGCTGAAAAGAGCCACCTACGATTCCCCATAAGGCAGCTTCTTGTCATTGTTGCTAGCTAGGGGTGTAATGGTATCCGTATTTGTACTGAACCATTCAGTATGGGGACCTCGTTAGGTTTGCACTGTGAACCCAAATTAATACATAAAATAAGTACAGTTGAAGTTGGAAGTTAACATACACCTTAGCCAAATACATTTAAACTCAGTTTTTCACAATTCCTGACATTTAATCCTAGGAAACATTCCCTGTCCTAGGTCAGTTAGAATAACCACTTTTTCTTTTAAGAATGCGAAATGTCAGAATAATGATTTATTTCAGCTTTTATTTCTTTCATCACATTCCCAGTGGGTCAGAAGTTTATATACACTCAATTAGTATTTGGTAGCATTGCCTTGAAATGGTTTAACTTGGGTCAAACGTTTTGGGTAGCCTTCCACAACCTTCCCACAATAAGTTGGGTGAATTTTGGCCCATTCCTCCTGACAGAGCTGGTGTAACTGAGTCAGGTTTGTAGGCCTCCTTGCTCGCACACGCTTTTTCAGTTCTGCCCACAAATTTTCTATAGGATTGGGGTCAGGGCTTTGTGATGGCCACTCCAATACCTTGACTTTGTTGTCCTTAAGCCATTTTGCCACAACTTTGGAATTATGCTTGGGGTCATTGTCCATTTGGAAGACCCATTTGCGACCAAGCTTTAACTTCCTGACTGATGTCTTCAGATGTTGCTTCAATATATCCACATAATTGTCCTACCTCATGATGCCATCTATTTTGTGAAGTGCACCAGTCCCTCCTGCAGCAAAGCATCCCCACAACATGATGCTGCCACCCCCGTGCTTCGTAGTTGGGATAGTGTTCTTCGGCTTGCAAGCCTCCCCCTTTTTCCTCCAAACATAACGATGGTCTTTATGGCAAAACAGTTCTATTTTTGTTTCATCAGACCAGAGGACATTTCTCCAAAAAGTACGATCTTCGTCCCCATGTTCAGTTGCAAACCGTAATCTGGCTTTTTTATGGCGGTTTTGGAGCAGTGGCTTCTTCCTTGCTGAGCGGCCTTTCAGGTTATGTCGATACAGGACTCGCTTTACTGTGGATATAGAAACTTTAGTAACTGTTTCCTCCAGCATCTTCACAAGGTCCTTTGCTGCTGTTCTGGGATTGATTTGCACTTTACGCATCAAAGTACGTTCATCTCTAGGAGACAGAATGCGTCTCCTTCCTGAGCGGTATGACGGCTACATGGTCCCATGGTGTTTATACTTGCATACTATGTTTGTACAGATGAACGTGGTACCTTCAGGCGTTTGGAAATTGCTCCCAAGGATGAACCAGACTTGTGGAGGTCTACAATTATTTTCTGAGGTCTTGGCTGATTTCTTTTGATTTTCCCATGATGTCAAGCAAAGAGACACTGCGTTTGAAGGTAGGCCTTGAAATACATCCACAGGTACACCTCCAATTGACTCAAATGATGTCAATTAGCCTATCAGAAGCTTCTAAAGCCTTGACATCATTTTCTGGAATTTTCCAATCTGTTTAAAGGCATAGTCAACTTAGTGTATGTAAACTTCTGACCCACTGGAGTTGTGATACAGTGAGTAATAAGTGAAATAATCTGTCTGTAAACAATTGTTGGAAAAATTACTTGTGTCATGGTCAAAGTAGATGTCCTAACCGACTTGCCAAAACTATAGTTTGTTAACAAGAAATTTGTGGAGTGGTTGAAAAACGAGTTTTAATGACTCCAACCTAAGTGTATGGAAACTTCCGACTTCAACTGTATATTTACAAAATAAAAACAGAAGGCCTATAGGCTATACCTACGCTGCGTTGTAGGCATCTGCCTCTTTAAGTAACTGAACTTAATGACTATCGCCCCATAGCACTCACCTCTGTCATCATTAAGTTCTTTGAGAGACTAGCCAAGGATCGAATAACCTTTACCTTACCTGCCACCCTAGACACACTTCAATTTGCTTACTGTCCCAATAGATACACAGACGATGCAACATCCATCGCTCTGCACACTGCCCTATCCCATCTGGACAAGAGGAATACCTATGTAAGAATGCTGTTTATTGACTATAGTTAAGCATTCAACACCATAGTACCATCCAAGCTCATCATTAAGCTCGAGGCCCTGGGTCTGAACCCCGCCCTGTGCAACTGGGTCCTGGACTTCCTGACGGGCCGCCCCCAGGTGGTGAAGGTAGGAAACATCACCTCGACTCCGCTGATCCTCAACACTGGGGCCCCACAAGGGTGCGTTCTCAGCCCTCTCCTGTACTCCCTGTTCACCCATGACTGTGTGGCTAAGCACACCTCCAACTCAATCATCAAGTTTGCAGACAACACAACAGTTATAGGCTTAATTACCAATGATGACGAGATAGCCTACAGAGACGAGGTGAGGGCCCTCGGAGTGTGTTGCCTGGAAAACAACCTCTCACTCAATGTCAACAAAACAAAGGAGATGATCGTTTACTTCGTGAAACAGCAGAGGGTGCACCCCCTATCTACATCGACGCAACCGCATTGGAGAAGGTGGAAAGCTTCAAGTTCCTTGGCGTTCACATCAATGACAAACTGAAATGGACCACCCACACAGACAGTGTGGTGAAGAAGGCACAACAGAGTCTCTTCAACCTCAGGAGGCTAAATAAATGTGGCTTGTCACCTAAAACCCTCACAAACTTTTACAGATGCACAATTGAAAGCATCCTGTCGGGCTGTACCACCACCTGGTACGGCAACTGCACCATTCGCAACCGCAGGGCTCTCTAGAGGGTGGTGCGGTCTCCCCAGTGCATTACCGGGGGCAAACTACCTGCCCTCCAGGACACTTACAGCACCCGATGTCACAGGAAGGACAAAAAGATCATCAAGGACATCAACCACGCGAGCCACTGCTTGTTCACCCCGCTATCATCCTTAAGGCGAGGTCAGTACAGGTGCATCAAAGCTGGAACCGAGAGACTGAAAAACAGCTTCTATCTCAAGGCCATCAGACTGTTGAACAGCCATCACTAGCACATTAGAGGCTGCTGCCTAAAGGATAAGACTAGAAATCACTGGCTACTGGGATGGAACACCAGTCACTTTAATAATGTTTACATATCTGGCATTACTCATCTCATATGTATATACTGTTTTCTAAAATATTCTACAGTATCTCATTCACTTAATAATGTTTACATATCTTGCATTACTTATCTCATATGTATATACTGTATTCTATACTATTCTACGGTATCTTAGTCCGTTCCGCTCTGATATCGCTCGTCCATACAGTATGTATATAGTCTTAATTCCATTCCTTTACTAGATTTGTGTGTATTGGGTATATGTTGTGTAATTTGTTAGATATTACTTGTTAGATATTACCGCACTGTCGGAGCTAGAAGCACAAGCATTTCGCTACACCCGCAATAGCATCTGCTAATCACGTGTATGTGACCAATAACATCTGCTAATCACGCGAATGTGACCAATAACATCTGCTAATCACGTGTATGTGACAAATAACATCTGCTAATCACGTGTATGTGACCAATAACATCTGCTAATCACGCGAATGTGACCAATACCATCTGCTAATCACGCGAATGTGACCAATAACATCTGCTAATCACGCGAATGTGACCAATAACATCTGCTAATCACGTGTATGTGAAAAATAACATCTGCTTATCACGTGTATGTGACCAATAACATCTGCTAATCACGTGAATGTGACCAATAACATCTGCTAATCACGTGAATGTGACCAATAACATCTGCTAATCACGCAAATGTGACCAATAACATCTGCTAATCACGCAAATGTGACCAATACCATCTGCTAATCACGTGTATGTGACCAATAACATCTGCTAATCACGCGAATGTGACCAATACCATCTGCTAATCACGCGAATGTGACCAATAACATCTGCTAATCACGCGAATGTGACCAATAACATCTGCTAATCACGTGTATGTGACCAATAACATCTGCTAATCACGTGTATGTGACCAATAACATCTGCTAATCATGTGTATGTGACAAATAACATTTGCTAATCATGTTTATGACAAATAACATCTGCTAATCATGTGCATGTGACCAATAACATCTGCTAATCACGTGCATGTGACCAAAAGTTGATTTGAAGTCAATCTGAGCTGAAAAAAATATAAAAGGTGACCAGAACCACAGCACTCTCCTGTCCAGAACCACATCACTCTACTGACCAGAACCACAGCCCTCTCCTGTCCAGAACCACAGCACTCTCCTGTCCAGAACCAGAGCACTCTTCTGTCCAGAACTACAGCACTCTCCTGTCCAGAACCACAGCACTCTCCTGACCAGAACCACAGCACTCTCCTGTCCAGAACCACAGCACTCTGCTGGACAGAACCAGAGCATCTTCCAGAGATACAGACTGTCTACTTCACTGAGAAGAACCAGCAGAACACCTCCAAGTTGAAACAGGAAGCGCATCACCATACATGAGAGAAGAAGAACACAACAGGACAACAAATGCTTATGCAGCTGCCAACGGCTCAAATATGTTGACACATTTACACCGACATTACCTCAGTATAAATGAGGAAGAGAAAAAAAAACAAATAAACAATAACACAATATTGACTCCCCTCTGCATTCAAGCAGCCCTTGGCAGCTCATTCTGACCAGGCCAAAGATATTAGAAGAGCGATATGTAGGCTATTTTGTTTATATTCTTTTGTAGTCTTTGGTTTATAGCCGCGGATATGCGCCCATAGGTCCCTCTTGCACCCATTTCAGCAAACAGGTAGGCTAGTACCCACTCTATATTATTATTAAATGATTATAATTTATTTAGATGTGACAGATTTCAGAAAGAGGAAGGAGTGGCCATATATGTCAAATCTAATTTCATGGCGTCCCAATCTTTACATTTTTCTGTTCCTAAGAAATTTGAGCACCTGGTTGTAGATGTGTCCATAAACCAGAATACACGTTTATTTGTTGCTGGGATTTACCTGAAGGGTTTTTACATGACATGTTCTACTCTGATTTAGTCACTATCTCCTGCATTCCTGACCCTTAGTTGGCTCTAGGACATTTCTCCTTCATATGTATTCCCTTGGCAGATAAACATGCCCCTTTTAAACAATTCAGAGTCAAAGATAGATCTAACCCTTGGTTTTCTTCGCGGCTATCTGAGCCCATTTAGACGAGAAATCAGGCCAGGGCCAAAGCAAGGAAAACTGACTCAGGAGTGGACTGGCAATCTTTCAGACAATTGAGAAACAGATGTACTCTCTCAATTAAGAAAGCTAAATTAAGCTACTTTTTAAGCTCTATCTCTGACTCTGCTGGGGATTCTTCAACATTTGGAAAAACAGTAAATGCACTGAAGTGTACACATTCCTCTTCTTCCCTGCCTAAGCAAATTCTGTCTGACTCTGGCATCATAACTGAGAAGAATGGGCAAAGTGATGCTTTCAATCACCATTTTATCTTGGCACGCTTTTTATTTGTGGTTTAATTGACCCTGGTCAGTCAACCGACTGCTCTTCCCTCTGCCAGCCTCTAGCTGACTCAACATTTAACCCGTCAACCTCTACTGAATCTTTGTTTTCATTTCATCAATTTACTAGCACACATTTATGATGTGCTATAGATGCCTTGCTTAAAACCTCTTAAATGTAATGGCAAAATGTAGATTTCCATCTAAATAGACATACTCAAAAGTAACTGCTATTCATGTGTAATTACATGATTCGGACATTCACAAATACTTTGTATATTTGGAAAGAAGGTATCTGGGAGATTATGAGGAAATTATAAGAAGATAGGAGTTACATTGTTCAGAATAAACAAGATCAAGCACACACAAAAATATATTATGAAAGGTATCCAGCAGTGGTAAATTCTGGGTCTGGTATTTTTTACAGTTTACATTAACAGTATTGACTTGTCTGTAAAAAATTGTAACCTGCACTGTATGCCTATGATATTGTTGTGTATGCTAATGCCCCCACAGTTGACCAGGTTCTATCTGAACTACAGTCTGCCTTCATTATATTAAAGAAAAACTTTATTGACCTGAAATTAATATTGAATGTAGGTAAAACTAAGTATATTTTGTGCTCTAGAGCGCATAAAAAATAACTCTGATTTAAGCATATGTAATTTGAATGGGGTCCGTATTGATAGTGTCCCTGCTTACAAATATCTGGGCATCTGGAATGATGACAAGTTGTCT
Source organism: Salmo trutta (assembly GCF_901001165.1). NCBI lineage: Eukaryota > Metazoa > Chordata > Actinopteri > Salmoniformes > Salmonidae > Salmo > Salmo trutta. The sequence continues at coordinate 35,746,187 of NC_042989.1, forward strand.
TTTTAAAAGCATATTGATGAGTAAGTTAAGAAGCTGAGAATAAAAATGTGTTTCTATAAAAAAATAGGTCCTGCCTCTCGCTAAATCGTAGAAAGCAGATTATTCAGTCAACGTTCCTATCTATCAAGGCACAAGGCGAAACCCAGATGCAGACACAGGAGGCAGATGGTTGGAGTCTTACAATGTTTATTAATCCAAAGGAGTAGGCAAGAGAATGGTCGTGGACAGGAAAAAATGTCAAAACCAGATCGGAGTCCAGGAGGTACAGAGTGGCAGTCAGACTCGAGGTCAAGGCAGGCAGAATGGTCAGGCAGGCGGGTACAAAGTCCAGGAACAGGCAAGGGTCAAAACCGGGAGGACTAGAAAAAGGAGAATGCAAAAAGCAGGAGAACGGGAAAAACGCTGGTTGACTTGGAAAAATACAAGACGAACTGGCACAGAGAGACAGGAAACACAGGGATAAATACACTGGGGAAAATCAGAGATACCTGGAGGGGGTGGAGACAATCACAAGGACAGGTAAAACAGATCAAGGTGTGACACTATCAGTCCTAGACTATGGCAACATCTTCTATATGAACGCATCAGCCACTTCATTAAAGCCGTTAGATGCAGTTTATCAGCGCACAGTGCTTTATATATTACCATCAGTATGTGTCACGTTCGTCGTACTGATGGGACCAAGGCGCAGCGGGAATGTGTGAACTCATCTTCTTTTATTGAAGGACCGTGAACACAAAACAAAATAACAAACAATGACGACGAAGACAGTCCTGTCAGGCTAAACGCTAAACACGGAACAACTACCCACAAAAACCCATGAAAAAACACCCCTACTAAATAGGACCTTCAATTAGAGGCAACGAGAAACAGCTGCCTCCAATTGAAGGTCAAACCAATAAACTAAGCATAGAAATAGATAAACAAGACACAGACATAGAAATAGACTAACATAGAACATTGCCCAACAAACCCCGAAACACATTAAACAAACACCCCCTGCCACGTCCTGACCAAACTACAATAACAAATTACCTCTTTACTGGTCAGGACATGACCGTATGTATATATTCCTGCTACCAGTCACTTGTCAGCCCTGTTTACATGTATATACAGTATTACTACTAGTATATTACGATCAGTATTTCTATATTCCTACTACCAGTCACTTGTCAGCCCCGTTTACATGTATATTCACCTATCATGCCTACATGAACACTCTTACACACACACTCACACTAACACACTTACACTTATATACACGCTCACCACCACACACACACACACACCACTTATGTTATTGCCATACTGTTTACTATTATTATTATTATTATTATTACGTTTCAGATATGACTTTGATGCAGACAGCGTCGAGGAAACAAAATTATTTATTTCTAAAACAGGGGCAGGCAAACAACAGGTCAAAGGCAGGCAGTGGTTAATAATCCAGAGAGGATGCAAAGGGTTTAGAACGGCAGGCAGTCTCAGGGTCAGGGCAGGCAGGACGATCAAAACCAGGAAGGACTAGAAAACAGGAGCAAGAAACAGGCAGGAGTAGGGGAACAAATGCTGGTAGGTTTCACGAACAAAATGAACTGGCAACAGACAAACAGAGAACACAGGTATAAATACACAGGGGATAATAGGGAAGATGGGTGACACCTGGAGGGGGGTGAAGACAAGCATGAAGATAGTTGAAACAGATCAGGGTGTGACACATGGAGTGAATGCTTACCACCGCTACACCTGGCTATCAGCGGAGACTTGTCTGACAGCCTCATTTACTGCCTTTTTTTAAACATAGCTGATATGTCTGACTTGCTTAAACAAATGTGGTTTCTAATGACAATTGAGATGTACAAGCTATGGCATAACGGAACTATGAGCAGATAAGAGGCAATCTGTAATTTCAAATATGATAATGAGCGAGCTAAGACAGACGTAGTCAATATAACTATTTGTTCAGCACTTTCGAAATGTACAGCAACATAATTCAGAACATGGGCCGTTCTTACAGTATTCTCCCTGTAAACCAAGTCAGAACCATAGGATAAATAAAGGGGCATATAAGCAGAAAATGAAAGCTCTTACAATATTTGATGATGACATTTGTTTAAAACAGGCTATAGGCTACATGTGCACCACGAAGTCAGAGCAGTAGGCTAAGTTATGAGGGGGAAAGGGACCAAATTATTGGGGTGAGGCACATGAGGAACTAACAGCTTACTACACAACATACACTTAGTATTGCTTTCTTAGCTCCCGCATACATATCTCCCTGGTATATTACATCATTTATGCAGCAGCTTAAAATACATTTTTGGACTCACCTTGTTATGCTGTGCTCACTTTAACAGGAAGGTGGGGCAGTGGTTCTTCTTGTATGCAAATTTTGTCATCAAACTCTGGCATTTTCTGGATTTATGGTACTTTCAAGACAACTGGGTACTCTGAGAAAACAAGGTCGAATCATGAAGTCAATGATCTTAAGGTTGGAAGTCTAGAAAAGACTCAAATTCCCGACTTGGAATTCTGAGTTGGATGACTTTCAACCCAGTTTGAGGTCCTGAGCGCTCTTGTCACGTCCTGACCAGTAAAAGTGGTTATTTGTTATTGTAGTTTGGTCAGGGTGTGGCAGGAGGTGTTTGTTTAGTGTGTTTCGGGGTTTTTGGTTTATGTTCTATGTTTTCTATTTCTATGTGGGTTTTCTAGTTTTTCTATATCTATGTTAGTTTTGGGAACGATCTCCAATTAGAGGCAGCTGGTTGTTGTTGCTTCTAATTGGAGGCCATATTTAAGTGGGCTTATTTTCTCTTGTGTTTGTGGGTGGTTGTTTCCCTGTATAGTCTGAGCACCTTACAGGACTGTTTTTCGTCGTTTGTTTTGTGTAAGTGTATTTTGGGGGGGGGTTTTCAATAAAAGGAAGATGAGCATTCACGTACCCGCTGCAGTTTGGTCCCATCACTACGACGAGTGTGACAGCTCTGGAGCAGGTTTTCATCAAGGATCTCTCTCGCTCCGTTCATCTTTCCATCGATCCTGACTAATCTCCCAGTCCCTGCCACTGAAAAACATCCCTACAGCATGATGCTGCCACCACCATGCTTCACATTAGGGATGGTGCCAGGTTTCCTCCAGACGTGACGCTTGGCAATCAGGCCAAAGAGTTCAATCTTGGTTTCATCAGATCAGAGAATCTTGTTTCTCATGGTCTGAGAGTCTTTAGGTGCCTTTTGGCTGTCATGTGCCCTTTACTAAGGAGTAATATATACATGTAAACAGGGCTGACAAGTGACTGACAAGTACCTGAAACGTGATAATAATAATAGCAAACAGTATGACAGCAACATAAGTGGTGGGTGTGTGTGGTGGTGAGTGTGTATATAAGTGTAAGTGTGTTAGTGTGAGTGTAAGAGTGTTCGTGTAGGCGGGATAGGTGAATATACATGTAAAAAGGGCTGACAAGTGACTGGTAGTAGGAATATAGAAATACTGATGGTAATATACTAATGGTAATATACTCATGTAAACAGGAGTAATAGTGACCACTAGCAGAATCAATAGATAAATACTAATCATAATGGCAATCAGTAATCAATGAACAGCGGCATAGTGGTAGTAATAAATGTACTTAATAATCATTTAAGCAGCAGCGTAGGTGTGAGGGGGAGCAGTCGTGGTTAGCCATTTAACAGTCTTATAGACGGGTTGGCTGACAACGTCATGAAAATGATGTGTGCGCATCGATGTGGCTGGAAAGCGTTGTTATGATTCTGAATGGTCAGATAACTAGCAATTGGGGAGTAACGGTTCACCAAACTCATGGTTCGGTATGTATTGCGGTTTTGGGATCACGTTTCAGTTTCAGTACAGCGGGAAAATCAAATGCCATTCACAATGTTCCTGGCATTGTCTGTTGTGACAGGATTGTTATATTGGGCCTCTTAAGTTTCCACTCTGATGCTGCGTTTGCAACCATGTGGGAAGTGGGAATTGACCAGTTGTGAAGTCGGAAATACCAGTTCAAATTAAATTCATATCAAAATCAAATAAAAGTGTATTTGTCACATGCTTCATAAGAAACAGGTGTAGACTAACAGTCAAAATACTTACGGGCCCTTCCCAACAATGCAGATACAAATAGAAAAATAATAACACAAGTAAAAAATACACAATCAGTAACGACAACTTGGCTAGATACACGGGGTAGCAGTATCAAGTCGATGTAAGTATGAAGTAATTGAGGTAGATATGTACATATAGGTAGGGGTAAAGTAACTAGGCAACAGGATAGATAATAAACACTAACAGCACTGTATGTGATGAGTCAAAAAAGTTAGTGTAAAAAGGGTCAATGCAGATAGTCCGGGTAGCTATTGGTTAACTATTTAACTAACTATTTAGCAGTCTTATGGCTTGGAGGTAGAAGCTGTTCAGAAGCTGTTGGTTCCAGACTTAGTGCATTGGTACCGCTTGCCATGCAGTAGTCTATGACTTGAGTGGCTGGACTCTTTGACAATGTTTAGGGCCTTCCTCTGACACCGCCTGGTATAGATGTCCTGGATGGCAGGGAGCTTGGCTGTACTAGGCCGTACGCACTACCCACTGTAGCGACTTGCGATCGGATGCCAAGCAGGTAGTCAAGATGCTCTCAATGGTGCAGCTGTAGAACTTTTTGTAGATCTGAGGGCCCATGACATATCTTTTCAGCCTCCTGAGGGGGAAGAGGTGTTGTCGTGCCCTCTTCATGACTGTGTTGGTGTATGTGGACCATGATAATCCCCATCGATGTGGATGGGGGCGTGCTCAACCCTCCGTTTCCTGTAGTCCACGATCAGCTCTTTAGTCTTGCTGCCAGGTCTCTGACTTCCTCCCATTAGGCCTCTCATCGTCGTCGGGGATCAGGACTACCACCCAGTGGCATGTATTCATGGATGCCAACGGAAGCCAGGCTTCCCCAAATATTTGACCAATAAAAAATAAAAAATTAAAATTAATTTAGCTTTGCAAGTGGCTGAATGTCACCGGAGAAAATCATCTGAGAGACAGAAAACAGTGCCCCTCTGTCTCAGTATGTGTAGCCCATGTATCTCGGGGCTACCGAGTGGCGCAGCAGTCTAAGGCACTGCATCACAGTGCTAGCGGCATCACTACAGACCCTGGTTCGAAAGCGATTCTGATCTAACCCTATATTGGGCCACTGGCCTGAGACGACTGAAGTTCAATATGTAGCCTAGATGTAGGATCACATTAACTAGCTAGCTAGCTTAGCTGGTTCATTGTTGCCCTTGCGAGGAAGTTAGGCTAGCAAGAATTTTAGCTAGGTAGCCTATGACAGCAAAATCTTAAAGCGTGTACTGTATGACAGATCCATAGACTGTTTTGCCAACATGAAAGCGAGGAGGATGGCATGGTCTACAAGCAGTGCAAGACAAAATAATATATATTTTATTTGTGCACTCACCCCCCCCCCCCCCCCCCCCACACACACACACACACACACACAGGTGGGTGTGGTAACTGGTATGTCTAAAGTTTAGTAAAGATGTTAAGTACAGTGGGACCTTTTGTAAAAGGGCTTTATAAATTAAAACATAGCAATGTATCAACAACCAACGTGACATCAAAGAGGGCCAACCAATTTTCTGGTAGAGAATGCAGTGATGAGTGCTAAACCTGTTGGCGATATACATAACATCTCAAGGACAATCAATGGAAACAGGATGCACCTGAGCTCAATTTCGAGTCTCATAGCAAAGGGTCTGAAAACGTATGTAAATAAGGTATTTCTCCTTTTTATTTTTAATAAATAAGGCTGTAACATAACATAATATGGAAAAAGTAAAGGGGTCTGAATACTTTCTGAAAAGCATTGTATAAGCTTGTTTTGTTCCAATGTTCGTAAATAATGTAATTGCAAGCAAACACTCTATAGACTCATAACATGGTTAAAACTATAATTTTGATATCATGAATGGCCAGTTCTTGCATCCATAACTCTGTCTATGAATTTGAAATTGCTTACATTTTTCTCTTCATTATTGTTTGAACTATACTGTAGATTGCCCCTTTAAGGATTCTTCAATGACGGAATGCAATCTACAATTGTATTGATTTACATAATGTCTTGGGGTAAAGATAAGACTCATTGCAATGACTGTGTACTCAGTACAGTAATGTACTCAGGCAAAAAAATAGGTGTTTTTTTTCTACCATATTGTGGATTTGATCATTCATCAGATTTACCCATAGAAAGTTTCAGTAAATGGATCGATCAGTGTTTCTTTATCTGTGCTAAGTTACACAAACGTCTATTTTTAGAAGTGAAGTTTGTCTTTGTGATTTATTACTAATCTGATTACAAGAACGCCTGTCACTCTTTTCTTCAACCTTCAATGAGATTTATTGTGTCAGCTATTGTTGCCTGCAAGTCACCTTAGGCAAGTGAGTGCAGAGCTGAAAGCTTCCTCATTGTTCGAGAGGTTCTAATTTTGCATCGTGGCTTACCTTGAGTAGATCATAAAAAAATGACATATTTTCACATTTTTGAGGTTTCTTAAGACTTCCTTTCCGATGATCAAATTGTCCTATTGAATTTAAACAATATAACCTAGTTAATTTAATAGCACAGTGATACTCTATTCTGCACCAAAATGACATAACACCTTGAATAGGTTGTGTTCTTATAAGCATCCTCTTGACCTAAAATGCCCTTTAGTAAATTATTCAGACAACAGACTGCAATTCAATTAAATAATTGTAGCTGGATTTGGGAAGTTGCTGGGCCCTGGACACTGCTCATAAATAAAATGTACATGACAAAACGTTAATTCATTCATTTTATATCTACCATCAAAAACCATGCTGGAATAATCTGTCCATTGATGCTCCAAGACTACTTTGAGTCTGGTATATCGTTTAAAACTTCAATCAAATGGATATACACTACTACTGTACCTCTGTGAGTTGTACTGTAGGTACAGTGGTTGTGTCCTTCAGGCCTCATTCAGGTACATCACAGGCATTTGTTTTCTTATCGTGTTTTTGCGGGAACAAAATGTAACTTCAGATATAGTCTGGGATGTGAACTGCTACAGTTGTTTATGTTCTGCGATTTTGAGCATTCAGGTAACAATTTTGAATACTTTTAGGACAAGGAACAAAACATAAAGTTAAAGAGAGAAAAGATTGTTAACTCATCCCTGTTATATCCTGGTAAGAGATATCAGTCCTTTATTTCCCCTAGTTATTCAACAACATACTGTACTGCTACCACCCACATTGCTGATTACAGTTTATATACCTGTCTGTAATTGTTAGTAGAGTAGTGCCAAGCTAAGTGAAATGTCCCATTTTCTTACAGTACAATAGCATTAAAACAATGTGTTGCCAATTAAAACTGTTTAGTTACATATCTGATGTATGTGTTTGTGAAGGTAATGAGAGAAGATGTACGCTCAACCGTAAACAAGAAGAAACAGCACACCATCCTGTCTTTTGACCAATGAGATGAGAATGTCTTATTTAACGAGATGAGAAAGATTAAAATAACTTGTTAATCCTCAGTGACTTGACTGGCTGCCGGTTGCCGAGCTACGCGGAGCCCACTGGGTAGTTCATTTGAGTTGAAGAGGAACACTGCTCCTCTTTGATTCAGAGTGGGGAAGAGACACCATTTTTATTTAATACAGTATGAGGGAGTTATCAGGGGAATGAATCTACACGGGGAATGGAAGCCAGCATTGGTGGTTATAGTGACTTTCCTTATGATATTCCGTCAGTTGTGGTTTCTGAATCACTTCTGTCTCAGTATGCGGGAGGCACTGGCTGTTTTTCCAGTTCGGCATTGTCCTCAGATGAACCACGTGAGGCTGCCAAGAATCCTGCACAGTTTATAGAAGGTAACTGGGTTAGAAGCCAACTTTTTTTCTACAACAAAAAAACCTTCCTATGGCAAAAGAGGTAAGTTTTTTTTTTTCTTTCAATACACTTTTGTTCAGCCTCTGTGGGAAAGTGGGGAAAGATTTAGGTGATACACAAAGCAGGTATGGGGAGGGTGGGGAGGGAGGGAGGGAGGGCATTATGACGGCGAGGTAATGAGGAGTCCTGTGTGGTGGAAACCCAGCTAACAGGGACGTCCTGAGGACAGTCTGCGATGTTCCCATTAGGTCCCTTAAGGGTTTTGGCGTGATATTATCCCTCTGACGTTCTGAGAATGTTCTAAGAATGTCACGTGGTTGATCTCAAGGGAATGTTCTCATGGGGACCTTTGTCTAGGTTCCCTGTAAGTTCCCAGGACATCACTGAGTACCATTTAGGACATTCATTTTACTAGTCCTTAGGACGTTGCATGGTGGTCCCAAGGGAACATGATGGTCCCAAGGGAACGCGATGGTCCCAAGGGAACGCGATGGTCCCAAGGGAACGCGATGGTGCCAAGGGAACGCGATGGTCCCAAGGGAACGCGATGGTCCCAAGGGAACGCGATGGTCCCAAGGGAACGCGATGGTCCCAAGGGAACGTGATGGTCCCAAGGGAACACGAGTGGGATAATGTCGCTCCGAAACCCTCAAGGGACCTAATGGGAACGTCACCCCCCCCCCCCCCCCAGAGATGCCCTTAAAATAAGGTAGAATAAGGAAAAATCCAATCTGCAGGCAAGATCCTAATTTGCACACTGAGAGGACATTATTGCTGTCGACAGAGGGAACACAAAAACAGATGCATTTTGGTACATGCTCAAGGCAACAGTGAGAATTTCTTGCATAGAGAGAAGGCGGTGTCATGGGCACAGCTCTTGTTGCATTGGCTTAAGTTAGTACTGTTCTAGTCTGGTCCAGTCCAGGCACGATGATTCAACAGAGACAGTGTAGTCGTTTGCCCCCTGACTTGACTCCATCTTTGACACGGCTCATGGTTATCTTATGTCGACATAAATTGTAACACTGGGCTTTATCCATGGCATCGGAATAGAATTGAAATGTCTGGAACAGAAGACATGTCCATGTCAATTAGAAATAGACTAAATCAGATATATAGAACGGCGGAAAGTTCAATGCATGTCTGGATTACTAAATCAAACTTCACAGACATTTCCTTAAAGAGTGATAATAATTTGAAAGTTGCTATAATTGCTAGTCAAAGATTAATGAATGCCTTTATACATTTTATTGATCTGATCAGGGGCATCGGGGTCATTTATTGCATCATCCAGACAATTTAAAGCTGTATTTCACATCTTTGAAACAGAGCTGCATTACGTTATGATGCCCCAATTCTCTCATTCAAATTCATCTTGTCGAACAAACTGCACAGAGGACATTGAGCAATAAGAGAAACTGTTCGGAACGGAGGTCTGATGAACATTACTTCTGCTGTTTGGATTCATTTAATCAATGTCTGGATTACCCAGAAGTTGCAACTATTCAGCGAAGTGTTTTTAGTCCAACAAAATACTTTATATATAGTAGTATTGATACAATACTTTTATCATGTTCAACCTACATTGACTCCTACGTCAGCTTTGTCCCTATGCAGTTAGGATTAGTGACTTTATTTGCCATTTAAAGACATTGAGTTACAGTAAGAAACCCAGAGACAAATACAGTATCTATGACACATGGACTACAACTTGTATCCACAGGGGTCTTCATGCCTGGTTTACAGCTGTTAAGTCCGAGGTCAGATAGTGCTCTTTTGTTTACAGTTAATGCTGGTTAAAATTTTATTCAGTAACTGCCCGCATGTGTTTTGCAGGCCTAGAATGCATTTGTTGAGGAATGGGGGCACAAATCACATACAGACTGGAAGTCAATCTCTGAAAAAGATGCCAATAAATAATAGTAAGAGAACGACCATAGCAGGTAGACTATAAATAACATCTGGAACAGCTAGGTAGATGATAAGCAATAGTCACCTAGACAGATGCAGTATGAAGCAGCATTGCAACTCTATCCATCTCCATAGGAAATATATCATTTCAGAAATGAAACCGTTGAAACTGAACACTGCAGTGTTGCTTTTCTTTCTGTTTCTGTATGGGTGTGTGATCTTGCTCTCAGACTGTGCTTCACTACTAGTTACATGTCCTCAGAATGATAGCCAGGACCACAGATTGAAATAGTATATTGAAACTTTAGGTCCATTATTGACAGATGACTAATTGCGGAACTTTCCATAGCCTGCCGTCCTTGATCAACCAATATTAAACTATTCTGTTTCAGCAAAATTAAGTTTCCAGTCAGAGGCATATTCAGTATCTCTAGGAACAATATTTACGATTCGTCGGGTTAAACGAGTCCTTCGCTATCAAATAAACTTTTAAAACACATTATTATCCAGGGTCTCCTATTTTCCGCAGGTGGGCTGCCATTGTAGTCCATTTTAGACTGTGCCGTCACGCGAGAGTAAGCTACCACGTAATCTCCCTCTTCTACAGGCGTAAAATGTGAGACCCTGGATAAAAACGTGTTTTAAATGCTTGATCAACCAAAGTTTAGGTTTGATTGATCTAGGAGGCCAGGTTACAGAAGCTTCCACAATGAGCCATCCGCAACAATGGCTCGTTGCGGTACGACGCAAGGCCAGGACGTCCTACTGCATTCAGAGAGCAGATACTGAGTAAAAAGTCAGAGAATCTGGTGATCTCAGCAGGGACTCAAACTGGCCATCAGTGTGTCATGGGCCAATGGGCAACAGGTCCCATTAACTGGGCCTGGCTCTGTTGAAGCACAAACATTGTTCATGAGCAGAAGGTTTCAGGCCATCATACACTATATATACAAAAGCATGTGGACACCCTTTAAAATTAGTGGATTTGGTTATTTGAGCCACACCAGTTGCTGATAGGTGTATAAAATCCAGCACACATCTATGCAATCTCCATAGACAAACATTGGCAGTAGAATGGCCTTACTGAAAGAGCTCAGTGACTTTCAACATGGCACCGTCATAGGATGCCACCTTTCCAACAAGTCAGTCAACTGTGTTGTTATTGTGAAGGAGAAACGCATAGGAGCAACAACGGCTCAGCCGCGAATTGGTAGGCCACACAAGTTCACAGAAAGGGGTGAAAAGGAGTGCTGAAGCACATAGCGAGTAAAAATCGTCTGTCCTGGGTTGCAACACTCACTACTGAGTTCCAAACTGCCTCTGGAAGCAACGTCAGCACAATAACTGTTCGTCGGGAGCTTCATGAAATGGGTTTCCATGGCCGAGCAGTCGCACAGAAGCCTAAGCTCACCATGTGCAATGCCAAGCGTTGGCTGGAGTGGTGTAAAGCTCGCCGCCATTGGACTCTGGAGCAGTGGAAACACGTTCTCTGGAGTGATGAATCACACTTTACCATCTGGCAGTCTGACGAACAAATCTGGGTTTGGCGGATGGCAGGAGAACGCTATCTGCCCCAATGCATAGTGCCAACTGTAAAGTTTAGTGGAGGAGGAATAATGGTCTGAGGCTGTTTTTATGGTTCGGGCCCCTTAGTTCTACTGAAGGGAAATCTTAACGCTACAGCAAACAATGACATTCTAGATGATTCTGTACTTCCAACTTTGTGGCAAAGGTTGGGGAAGGCCCTTTCCTCTTTCAGCATGACAATGCCCCCGTGCACAAAGCGAGGTCCATACAGAAATGTTTTGATGAGATCGGTGTGGAAGAACTTGACTGGCCTGCACAGAGCCCTGACCTCAACCCCCTCAAACACCTTTGGGATGAATTGGAACGCTGACTGCGAGCCAGGTCTAATCGCCCAACATCAGTGCCTGACCTCACTAATGCTCTTGTGGCTGAATGGAAACAAGACCCTGCAGCAATGTCCCAACATCTAGTGGAAATCCTTCCCAGAAGAGTGGAGGCTGTTATAGCAGGAAAGAGGGGACCAACTCCATATTGAAGCACATGATTTTGGAATGAGATGTTCAACGAGCAGGTGTCCACATACTTTTGGACATGTCGTGTATCACACTGCTAAATATCGCATGAGCTTGGTCAAAACTCATAACGAGGGCAAACTACTTCTCCTTTTCCATCAATCATATCCCTTCCGAGTGGCGCAGCAGTCTAAGGCACTGCCTCTCAGTGCTTGAGGCATCACTATAGACACCCTGGTTCGAATCTGGGCTGTATCACAACCGGCCTTTGATTCGGAGTCCCATAGGGCGGTGCACAATTTGGCCAGCGTCATCTGAGTTTAGCCGGTGTAGACCGTCATTGTAAATAAGAATTTGTTCTTAACTGACTTACCTGGTTAAATAAAAAAATGTCAGGGGTTCAAATGGGGAATTCCCACACCCTTGGAAGGTGAAAAGATTCACTAAGCAATTTAAAAAATATATAAAAATATTGCTAGCCTGGTTATTGGTTGTCATACCATACATGACATACCTCTAGAGCAGTGGTTCCCAAACTTTTTATAGTCCCGTATCCCTTCAAGGTGCAGAACGGGGGGTGTTTGGTGGGTGGTTCTGTCATAAGCGTCGATGAAAGGGGACCAAAGCGCAGCGTGTTGAGTGCTCATCTTCTTTTATTAACGTAATAAAGTGAACACAAACAAAAAAATAACAAAACGACAATCGACAGTTCCGTAAGGTACACGGACTATACGAAAAAAAACACCCACCCACAAACCCAAAGGAAAAAAGAGCTGCCTAAGTATGGCTTCCAATCAGAGACAACGAAAGACACCTGCCTCTGATTGGAATCTATACTCGGCCACACATAGAAAATAAACATAGAAAATGAAAACTAGAACATATCCCCTGGAAACAAACAAACCCCAAAACACACAAAAACAACACCCCCTGCCACGCCCTGACCAACTACAATGATAAATGACCCTTTTTACTGGTCAGGACGTGACAGTTGGGTTGGAGAGCGTCTCAGTCTTAAATCATTTTCAACACACAGTCTGTGCCCGTATTTAGTTTTCATGCTAGTGAGGGCCGAGAATCCACTCTCACATAGGTACGTGGTTGCAAAGTGCATCTTAACAGCGCGATTTGCCAAGGCAAGAAACTCTGAGCGCAGCACTATCCAGAAATCTGGCAGTGGCTTCTGATTAAATTCAATATTCACAGAACAGCTTCTTGCAATTTCGATGAGGATCTCTTGTTCAGATATTGGTAAGTGGACTGGAGGCAGGGCATGAAAGGGATAACGAATCCAGTTGTTTGTGTCCTCCATTTCAGGAAAGTACCTGCGTAATTGCGCACCCAGCTCACTCAGGTGCTTCGCTATATCACATTTGACATTGTCCGTAAGCTTGAGTTCATTTGCACACAAAAAAATCATACAATTATGGAAAGACCTGTGTGTTGTCCTTGTTAATGCAGACAGAAAAGAGCTCCAACTTCTTAATCATAGCCTCAATTTTGTCCTGCGCATTGAATATAGTTGCAGAGAGTCCCTGTAATCCTAGATTCAGATCATTCAGGCGAGACAAAACATCACCCAGACATGCCAGTCGTGTGAGAAACTCGTCATCATGCAAGCGGTCAGACAAGTGAAAATTATGGTCAGTAAAGAAAACTTAAGCTCGTCTCTCAATTTAAAAAAAAAATTTGTCAATACTTTGCCCCTTGATAACCAGCACACTTGTGTATGTTGTAAAAGCGTTACATGGTCGCTGCCCATATCATTGCACAATACATAAAATACACAAGAGTTCAGGGGCCTTGCTTTAACAAAGTTAAAAATGTTCACTGTAGTGTCCAAAACGTATTTCAAGCTGTCATGTATTCCCTTGGCAGCAAGAGCCTCTCGGTAGATGCTGCAGTGTACCCAAGTGGCGTCGGGAGCAACTGCTTGCACACGCGTTACCACTCCACTATGTCTCCCTGGCATGGCTTTTTGCGCCATCGGTACAGATACCAAAGTCCATTTGATGTCACAAAGATGTCCAGTAGTTTAAAAATATCCTCTCATGTTGTCCTGGTTTCCAGTGGATTGCAGAAGAGGATGTCTTCCTTAATTGACCCGCCATAAACGTAATGGACACATTCAAGGACCTGTGCCAGGCCCGCCACGTCTGTTGACTCATCCAGCTGTAAAGCATATAATTCACTGGCTTGTACGCGAAGCAGTAATTGTTTCAAAGCATCTCCTGCTATGTCAATGATGCGTCGGGAAACAGTTTTGTTTGATGAAGGCATTGGCTGTATAGTTTTTTGTGCCTTTTCCCCCAGCATTGTCCCAGCCATATCCGCGGCAGCAGGAAGAATTAAGTCCTCCACAATAGTATAGGGCTTGCCTGTCCTAGCCACTCGGTAGCTCACCATATAAGACACTTCTAGCCCCTTCTTATTAATGGTATCTGTTGCTTTCATACATGTCTTACTACTCAAAAGTCGTCTTTATTCTCGCTCAAAAAACTCCTGTGGCTTATTTTTCAAATTGTCATGTGAAGGTTTCCTGCGAGAGAGTAATGGTTAATGTGATTGGATGTTAATTATTTGACTAGGCTACCTGTATTTGACATCGTGTTGTTATTTCGGCAAGTGGTTAGAGCGTTGGACTAGTAACCGAAAGGTTGCAAGATCAAATCCCCAAGCTGACAAGGTAAAAATCTGTCGTTCTTCCCCTGAACAAGGCAGTTAACCCTCTGTTCCTAGGCCGTCATTGAAAATAAGAATTTGTTCTTAACTGACTTGCCTAGTTAAATAAATGTAAATGAAATAATTTTGCTGAACACTTGATGGTTTAATTACATTTTGGGCGGTGATACAAAGCCACTCAGGTGAGAGAAAAAAAACTCACCCAAATGTATAGTCCCGTTGGAAAATACAAATGTACTGTTAGGCATCTCGACAACTTGCGGTGAAATTGCAGAGCGCGAAATTCAAATGACATAAATAGTAATATTGAACACTCATGAAAATACAAGTGTCATACATCAGTTAAAAGCTTAACTTCTTGTTAATCCAGCCGCTGTGTCAGATTTCAAAAAGGCTTTACGGCGAAAGCACACCATGTGATTATCTGAGGACAGCGCCCAGCACACAAATGCATTAAAAACATTTTCCAACCAGGCAGATGCGCCACGAAAGTCAGAAATAGCAATAAAATAAATCACTTACCTTTGAAGATCTTCTTCTGTTGGCACTCAAAAAGGTCCCAGCTACATCACAAATGGACGTTTTGTTCGATAAAGTCCTTCTTTATATCCCCAAAAACTCAGTTTAGCTGGCGCGCTTCATTCAATAATCCACCGGTTTCCCTCCATCAAAAATGCATACAAAATGAATCCCAAATGTTACCAATAAACTTCTCCAAACAAGTCAAACAACGTTTATAATCAAACCTCAGGTAGCGGAGAATCGTTATTGTCATTACTGGAAATAGACAACAAAGTACGCGCATTCACCAGAACGCGTAACAAACACTACAGCCAAAATGGGAGCCACTTAGAAAAACTACAAATTCTAGCTCATTTTTCCAAATACAAAGCCTGAAACTATTTCTAAAGACTGTTGACATCTAATGGAAGCCATAGGAACTGTAATCTGGGAGGTATTCCCTTCATATTAAAAAAGACAGCCATAGGAATCAATGGTGGGCTGAATTTTTTTTTCTGGATGGTTTGTCCTTGGGTTTTCGCCTGCCTTATCCATTCTGTTATACTCACAGACATTATTTTAACAGTTTTAGAAACTTTAGAGTCTTTTCAATCCAACACTACCATGCATATGCATATCCTAGCTTCTGGGCCTGAGTAACAGGCAGTTTACTTTGGGCACCTCAGTCATCCAAACTTCCGAATACTGCCCCCTAGCCTTAAGAAGTTTTAATTAACCAACAATGCAGTTCAAGAAATAAATGTACATAACAATAATGAGGCTAGATACCGGTACCGCTAGTAGGTCCTGGATGTCAGGAAGCTTGGCCCCAGTGATGTACTGGGCCGTACGCACTACCCTCTGTAGCACCTTATGGTCAGATGCCGAGCAGTTGCCATACCAGGATGCTCTCGATTGTGCAGCTGTATAATTTTTGAAGGATCTGGGGACCCATGCCAAATCTTTTCAGTCTCCTGAGGGGGAAAAGATGTTGTCATGCCCTCGTCACAACTGTCTTGGTGTGTTTGGACCATGATAGTTTGATAGTGATGTGGACACCAAGGAACTTGAAACTCTCGAACCGCTCCACTTCAGTCATGGTCCAAACACACCAGGACAGTTGTGAAGAGGTCACGACAATGCCATTCCCCCTCAGGAGACTGAAAAGACTTGGCATGGGTCCTCAGATACTCAAAAAGTTCTACAGCTGCACCATCGAGAGCATCCTGACTGGTTGCATCACCGCCTCGTATGGCAACTGCTCGGCCTCCAACCAACCGCAAGACACTACAGAGGGTAATGAATGCTGTCATGTACAGATAGATGATACAGTGCCTTGCAAAAATATTGATCCCCTTGGCGTTTTTCCTATTTTGTTGCATTACAGCATGTCATTTAAATTGACTTTTATTTGGATTTCATGTAATGGACATACACATAATAGTCCAAGTTGGTGAAGTGAAATGAAAAATATAACTTGTTTCAAAAAAATAAAAAATAAATAAAAACTGAAAAGTGGTGTGTGCATATGTATTCACCCCCTTTGCTGTGAAGCCCCTAAATAAGATCTGGTGCAACCAATTGCCTTCAGAAGTCACATAATTAGTTAAATAAAGTCCACCTGTGTGCAATCTAAGTGTCACATGATCTGTCACATGATCTCAGTATATATACACCTGTTCTGAAAGGCCCCAGAGTCTGCAACACCACCAAGCAAGGGGTACCACCAAGCAAGCTGCACCAAGACCAAGGAGCTGTCCAAACAGGTCAGGGACAAAGTTGTGGAGAAGTACAGATCAGGGTTGGGTAATAAAAAAAATATCCGAAACTTTGAACATCCCACGGAGAACCATTAAATCCATTATTAAAAAATGGAAAGAATATGGCATCACAACAAACCTGCCAAGAGAGGGTCGCCCACCAAAGCTCACGAACCAGGCAAGGAGGGCATTCAGCAGAGAGGGAACAAAGAGACCAAAGATAGCCCTGAAGGAGCTGCAAAGCTCCAGAGCGGAGATTGGAGTATCTGTCATTGGACCACTTTAAGCCATACACTCCACAGAGCTGGGCTTTACAGAAGAGTGGCCAGAAAAAAAGCCATTGCTTAAAGAAAAGAATAAGCAAACACGTTTGGTGTTCGCCAAAAGGCATGTGGGAAACTCCCCAAACATATAGAAGAAGGTGCTCTGGTCAGATGAGACTAAAATTGAGCTATTTGGCCATCAATGAAAACACTATCTCTGGGGCAAACCCAACACCTCTCATCACCCCAAGAATACCATCCCCACAGTGAAGCATGGTGGTGGCAGCATCATGCTGTGGGGATGTTTTTCATTGGCAGGGACTGGGAAACTGTTCAGAATTGAAGGAATGATGGATGGCGCTAAATACATGGAAATTCTTGAGGGTAACCTGTTTCAGTCTTCCAGAGATTTGAGACTGAGACGGAGGTTCACCTTCCAGCAGGACAATGACCCTAAGTATTCTGCTAAAGCAACACTCGAGTGGTTTAAGGGGAAACATTTAAATGTCTTGGAATGGCCTAGTCAAAGGCCAGACCTCAATTCAGCTGAGAATCTGTGGTATGACTTAAAGATTGCTGTACACCAGCAGAACCCATCCAACTTGAAGGAGCTGGAGCAGTTTTGCCTTGAAGAATGGGCAAAAATCCCAGTGTCTAGATGTGCCAAGCTTATAGAGACATACCCCAAGAGACTTGCAGCTGTAATTGCTGCAAAAGGTAGCTCTACAATGTATTGACTTTGGGGACGTGAATAGTTATGCACGCTCAAGTTTTAATTTTTTTTTGTCTTATTTCTTGTTTGTTTCACTAGAAAAAATATTTTGCATCTTCAAAGTGGTAGGCATGTTGTGTAAATCAAATTATACAAACCCCCAAAAAATCCCTTTTAATTCCAGGTTGTAAGGCAACAAAATAGGAAAAATGCCAAAGGGGTGAATACTTTCACAAGCCACGGTAGCTACAAATCATTCTAAGCAAATAGTCTCCGTGCTGCTGTGCTGTTTGTTGCTACTTTGTTTCTACTTGGCTACCTGCCAACTTTACGGTTTTTACTTTTACATTTTTAATAAACGTTTAATAAAAATATTCATTTTACACATTGAAGTTTTTTTCCTCGCTCAACTTTATTCATTCAACTTTTTCACCCCGGATGCTTTATCTGAACATGGTTCTACAGGACCTCCACTATCCTAAGCTAAGTAGTAACATTAATAACACTATGCCATCTAATTGCACTCGCTGTACTCATAATATGCAGGAAAACTATCGCCTTATGCTGAGGATAGCCGTGCTGCAAGCCCAGCTTCAGATGCAATCGTTAGGCAAGGGTAATTTAAGTGTAGGAAAGGATGAAACAGCTCTATGTACAGTCCCCACAGTCAGACAATTTTCCGGTGTCGCTCATTCAGCGACAGAAACTTTCAACCGGTTCTCCCCATTATTAAGCAACTATTCGGAGTCAGAGGCCGAGTCTTCGCTGGTCTCTCCTCCACCCGTTACGGGGTCTGAGCCGCCGAAGCCTCCCACCATTAGCTCTGACAAATTGAAAACCCTAGTCATTGGTGACTCCATTACGCGCAGTTTTAGACTTATAAAGAATCATCCGGCGATCATACACTGTTAACCAGGGGGCAGGGCTAATGGCTAATCTGAAGAGAGTGCTGGCTAAGGCTAAAACTGTCGAGTGTAGAGAGTATAGGGATATTGTTATCCACGTCAGCACCAATGATGCTCGGATGAAACAGTCAGAGGTCACCAAGCACAACAATCATTGTCAGTGTGTAAATTAACCAGAAAGACGTGTCACATCGAGTAGTTGTCTCTGTCCCCCTCCCAGTTAGGGGGAGTGATGAGCTCTACAGCAGAGTCTCACAACTCAATCGCTGGTTGGAAACTGTTTTCTGCCCCTCCCAAAAGATAGAATTTGTAGATAATTGGCCCTCTTTCTGGGACTCATCCACAAACAGGACCAAGCCTGCCCTGCTGAGGAGTGACAGACTCCATCCTAGCTGGAGGGGTGCTCTCATCTTATCTACGAACATAGACAGGGCTCTAACTCCTCTAGCTCCACAATGAGATAGGGTGCAGGCCAGGCAGCAGGCTGTCAGATAGTCAGCTCAGCTATCCCCATTGAGACCGTGTCTGTGCCTCGATCTAGGTTGGTCATAACTAAACATGGCGGTGTTCGCTTTAACATTCTCACTGGATTAAAGACCTCCTCCATTCCTGTCATTATTGAAAGAGATTGTGATATCTCACATCTCAAAATAGAGCTACATAATGTTAGATGCCTCACTTCCAAGGCAGTTACAATCAATGAACTAATCACTGATCACAATCTTCATGTGATTGGCCTGACTGAAACATGGCTTAAGCCTGAGGAATTTACTGTGTTAAATGAGGCCTCTCCTCCTGGTTAAACTAGTGACCATATCCCCCACGCATCCCGCAAAGAAGGAGTTGTTGCTAACATTTACGATAGCAAATTTCAATTTCTGCGTTTTTGTATTTTGAGCTTCTAGTCATGAAATCTATGCAGCCTACTCAATCACTTTTTATAGCTACTGTTTACAGTGCTCCTGGGCCGTAAACAGCGTTCCTCACTGAGTTCCCTGAAGTCCTATCAGATCTTGTAGTCATGGCAGATAATATTCAAATTTCTGGTGACTTTAATATTCACATGGAAAATTCCACAGACCCACTCCAAAAGGCTTTCGGAGCCATCATCGACTCAGTGGGTTTTGTCCAACATGTGACCAGACCTACTTACTGCCACAATCATAAGCTGCACCTAGTTTTGTCCCATGGAATAAATATTGTGGATCTTAACGTTTTTCCTCATAATCCTGGACTATCATACCACCATCTTATTACACATATTTTAGGAATGTCACGGATCCCTCCGGAACTTTCATTACACACACCTGGCCCCTATTCCCACCATGGTCTTGTCGATTATTGTTACTATGTCCGTTTGTGCGAGTGAGTACCTGTGCTGTGTGTTTTGGCTTTACCTTGCCATTGTGGGTTGCGCAGATGATTACGGGTCTCGTCCCGTGTGTTAATCATTGTATGTTATTTATTCGAGGTACTCCTCGCTCTTTTGTTTTGTGTTTCTACAGTGTGTTTTGTTACGTGTTTGTTTGGTCTTCGTCTCTTCGTCTTACACGTCACGTCGTAATTTGGGCTTAATAAAAAACCCTATAACGTATTCCTGCGTCTGTCCCCCAATCCTTCATGCCAACGAGACAAGGAATCACAGTTTTAGAGAAATATTATTTAAAATCACAGAGGGATAGACTATTTTTCAGTTAATATCCATTATTGCCAGTTTTTAGAATTTTATACACATTTTTGGAGCGTTTGAAGTTGTGATCCTTTGCTGCTGACAAGGACATTTCCAGGCATAGAGCTGACATGCAAATTAATAATATTGAAAGTATTTAGAAATTTCAGAAAATATATTTTCCCTTGTAAAATTCCACTAAATGTAAAATTTTTGTTCAAATAATGCAACAATTTTTTTTAATATATATTTTATTACTATAGAAATAAAGTTTCCCTGCAGGACAAGGATTGTCCTGATTTTTAAGAATCTCTGAGCTAATGTCCTGCTATTTTACTTATTTTGCCTTGAGGCTGAAAGAAAATGTTGCTGTTTTAAAGCTAATTTTATGTAATTCTAAACATTTATTTGAGGGCTTATGACTTTTTCATATACTATCTGGGGGGCTCGACCTCCGGGGGGACCCCAACCCCAAAAATAAAACAAATGCTTATTGGGGGGGGGGGGGGGGCCGGCGGTAGGTGGGTGTTCCACATTGTAAGAGAATGAGGTCATGAGATAATGTAAACTGCTTAGACTGGGTGAAAAGAGCTACATGCAATAGGTCAATAACATAGATACAGAGAACTGTATTTCTGTTTTGTTTCACCGCATTCAGCCAAATGTGGAGCAACATTTTATGTCATTTGATTTAGATATTGGCCGACTATCAAATACCCATCTTGGATAATGAGGGGGAAGGAAGCATAATTTATAACTGTTGACTGGAGGATAAAAATGAGAAAATCTCTGTGCTGCTGCCATGTTGTGCTGCTGCCATGTGTTGCTACCATGTTGTTGTCATGTTGTGTTGCTACCATGCTGTGTTGGCATGTATTGCTGCCATGCTATGTTGTTGTCTTAGGTCTCTCTTTATGTAGTGTTGTGTTGTCTCTCTTGTCGTGTGTTTTGTCCTATATTTTTATTTAAAAAATGTATTCTTAATCACTGTCCCCGCAGGAGGCCTTTTGCCTTTTGGTAGGCCGTCATTGTTAATAAGAATTTGTTCTTAACTGACTTGCCTAGTTAGATGAAAGTTAAATGAAATAAAAATCATTTTAAAAAACATATTACTTTAGTACTGAAGAAGACAAAACACAAAGATAGGCGACAATTTCTCAAAAATGTTTAAAAGGTTCAAGGCAACGAGTCACATGCTCGCAAAACTCCCAGTGTCATGTGATTTGGGTTGAAGAGTCACCACACACTCTGAAAGGCTTTCCTTGAGTTGTTCGCTGCCCTCGAGAGCGTGTGGTTGTTTATGAAGGGAGAAGGCTGAAAATAACTCATGACATCAATGGTCAGTTATCAATATGTTATCAATATCTTTATCAATATGTGATATGGAATGATAATGATCATTGCACAGGTCACAGATATCTAAAAGATAAATGGTCCATAAACACTGCGTGTAGCTCCTTTCCAATGATCATGATAAGATAGATCAGATATTGAACTCTGAAAGGTCAGAACAACATTATGCTGCCGGGCCATTTTCTGTTCAAATAGCTTGAGAGAAGAACTAAGTTAAGTTTCATGTGACACATATAGTCACAGTTTGTATAACTGCTATCAAAGACAGAGCCTGCTGTGTGCGGATGGGCGCACCATTACGCACTAACCTACTCCACTGGATAGGTCTACCACGGGATGGAGATGATGCGATTATGTCAATTATTAGAAGTGTAATTTCATTTGATTCTTATTCCTTTTTGTTTACTTCAAAAAACATAGCCTACACACAATTACTGATAGCCGGCACCTGGGCATTCCCACTGGGCACAGACGTCAATTCAACGTCTATTCCACATTGGATCAAGGTAATTTTGTTGAAATGACGTGGAAACAACATTGATTCAACCAGTGTGTGCCTAGTGGGTTATGAGATATATTAACTGATAGCCTAATTTTGACAGTTTGATCAATGTGCTAAAGGAAAAGGACAACTTGGATTCGGCCCAATAAGGCCCTAACTATATGCGCTAAGAGTGCATAAATACCTCTCACTTTCCTGCAAATCTTAGCCCTATAGGTTTACATATTTTTTAGGGATTTGTGTGATATTTTAATACGTGAAAATTCAAGATCCATTGTATTGAAAGAATGTTGTAACCAGTGGCGCCCTGCCATTTCGAGCCTCACATTTTTTTGCAAGAAATGTAAATAAAATATATATATATATTGGGGGGCTTGTCTGTTTTTAATGTTATTTTGGCATTAATACGTGTCACATATCAGTTTGCAAACAATGTAAAAAATATATACAGTTGAAGTCGGAAGTTTACATACACTTAGGTTGGAGTCATTAAAACTCGTTTTTCAACCACTCCACAAATTTCTTGTTAACAAACTGTAGTTATTGCAAGTTGGAAAGGATCACTACTTTGTGCATGACACAAGTAATTTTTCCTACAAGTGTTTACAGACAGATTATATCACTTATAATTCATTGTATCACAATTCCAGTGGGTCAGAAGTTTACATGCACTAAGTTGACTGTGCCTATAAACAGCTTGGAAAATTCCAGAAAATTATGTCCTGGCTTTAGAAGCTTCTGATAGGCTAATTGACATAATTTGAGTTAATTGGAGGTGTACCTGTGGATGTATTTCAAGGCCTACCTTTAAACTCAGTGTTTCTTTGCTTGACATCATGGGAAAATCAAAAGAAATCAGTCAAGACCTAAGAAAAAAAATTGTAGACCTCCACAAGTCTGGTTTATCCTTGGGAGCAATTTCCAAATGCCTGAAGATACCATGTTCATCTGTACAAACAATATATAATATAAACAATGTAAAAGTATAAACACCATGGGACCATGTAGCCGTCATACCGCTCAGGAAGGAGATGCGTTCTGTCTCCTAGAGATGAACGTACTTTGGTGCGAAAAGTGCAAATCAATCCCAGAACAACAGCAAAGGACCTTGTGAAGATGTGGCAGGAAACAGGTACAAAAGTATCTATATCCACAGTAAAACGAGTCCTAGATCGACATAACCTGAAAGGCCCTCAGCAAGGAAGAAGCCACTGCTCCAAAACCGCCATAAAAAAGCCAGACTACGGTTGCAACTGCACATGGGAACAAAGATTGTACTTTTTTGAGAAATGTCCTCTGGTCTGATGAAACAAAAATAGAACTGTTTGGCCATAATGACCATCGTTATGTTTGGAGGAAAAAGGGGGAGGCTTGCAAGCCGAAGAAGACCATCCCAACCATTAAGCACGGGGGTGGCAGCATCATGTTGTGGGGGTGCTTTGCTGCAGGAGGGACTGGTGCACTTCACAAAATAGATTGCATCATGAGGTAGGAAAATGATGTGGATATATTGAAGCAACATCTGAAGACATCAGTCAGGAAGTTAAAGCTTGGTCGCAAATGGGTCTTCCAAATGGACAATGACCCCAAGCATACTTCCAAAGTTGTGGCAAAATGGCTTAAGGACAACAAAGTCAAGGTATTGGAGTGGCCATCACAAAGCCCTGACCCCAATCCTATAGAAAATGTGTGGGCAGAACTGAAAAAGCGTGTGCGAGAAAGGAGGCCTACAAACCTGACTCAGTTACACCAGCTCTGTCAGGAGGAATGGGCCAAAATTCACCCAACTTATTGTGGGAAGCTTGTGGAAGAGCAAAAACAATTCTAGCCACTTGGATGCTGCCATAGAGTTACATTAGAAGTGCCCATCCAAGAAGGCTCAAGGTCATTGGCCACAGATAAAATGGTGTCAAATCACGTTATATGTACAGTAGCTCTGATTGGACTGATCATGTCAACATCATACTTTCAAAATCTTAGCAAGCAGTCATCATCGTGAATCAAGTCGACAATCTACTGGCAAATCCTTTTTAATTCTTGTCATATGAAGAGAAATTATAGAAAAAAGTATCGGTACTCATCGGCCAATGGACATAAACATAACACAACAAATTGGAAATCGCAAATTCAACAATGACTGGTTTGGAAGGAATCAGTGACAGTGCTGCAAGCATTGCAAAGCAATCACTAGCCTGCTATTCAGTGGTGTGGCTGTGTGGTCCCAAATCTGGGATTAAAGGGCTCTTTTCCAAGTTTAAAATGATAAACATTCAACATTGGCCATGCTGTCAATGAAGCATAATATGCCATGCTCAAAACAACTGTTAACTCAGAACTGAGAAAACTTGACTTCAGTGAGTTCAAGACAACTGGGAAGCCGGGAATAAACGAGCTCCGACTGGGAAAATATGTTTTGAACAGTCATCCAACTCAGATTTGTAAATCCAGCCTCTTTCTAGAGCTAAGACCTGAAGATTAATGACGTCATCATGATTCAACCTTGTTTTTTCTGAGTTCCCAGTTGTTTTGAAAGCACCATAAATCCAGAGAATGCCAGACTTTGATAACAAATTTGCCCACAAAGGAACGCCGCGCCACCTTCCTGTTCAAGTGAGCACTGCACAATAATGTAAGTCCAAAAATGTATTGAATGCTGCTGCATAAATGTTGTAATATCAAATCAAATCAAATTTATTTTTATAGCCCTTCTTACATCAGCTGATATCTCAAAGTGCTGTACAGAAACCCAGCCTAAACCCCCAAACAGCAAGCAATGCAGGTGTAGAAGCACGGTGGCTAGGAAAAACTCCCTAGAAAGGCCAAAACCTAGGAAGAAACCTAGAGAGGAACCAGGCTATGAGGGGTGGCCAGTCCTCTTCTGGCTGCGCCGGGTGGAGATTAAAACAGAACATGGCCAAGATGTTCAAATGTTCATAAATGACCAGCATGGTCAAATAATAATAATCACAGTTGTCGAGGGTGCAACAAGTCAGCACCTCAAGAGTAAATGTCAGTTGGCTTTTCATAGCCGATCATATGCCAGAGAGATATGTATACTGTAGCTAAGTGTCACGTCCTGACCATAGAGAGCTCTTATTTTCTATGGTAGAGTAGGTTTTTTCTAGTTATTATTTTCTATGTGGGGTTCTAGTTTAGTTTTTCTATGTCTTGGTGATTTGTATGATTCCCAATTAGAGGCAGCTGGATATCGTTGTCTCTAATTGGGGATCATACTTAAGTAGCATTTTCTCCACCTGTGGGTTATGGGATATTGTTTATGTGTAGTTGCATTGTTGTCACGGTTCGTTTATTCATTTATTGTTTGTTTTGTATTTTGCTAAGTTTCACTTTATAAGAAAGATGTGGAACGCTACTCACCCTGCGCCTTGGTCCGATCATTCTAATGAACATGACAGAATATCCCATCAAACCAGGACCAAGCAGCGTGCCCATGAGGAGGAAGTATCCTGGACTTGGAAGAGATTAAGGATGGGAAGGGATCCTGGACTTGGGAAGAAATCCTGGCAGGACAGGATCGCCTTCCATGGCGGGAGACGCAAGCGTTGAAGGAAGGACAGCAACGACGACAGGGTTCGCGGCCACGACACAAGCCCAAGAAGCAACCGCAAAATATTTTTTTGGGGGGGGCACAAGGGGTGGTCGGTGAAGTGGAGGGGTGAGTCAGAGACCGTCGAGGAGTTATTGGAAAAATTGGAGGAGAGTGAACAGAGAGGAGAGTTAGAGACCTTTGAGGAATTGTTGGATAAATTGGAGGAGAGTGAAGCAAGAGAGCTGTTGGTTTGGCGTAGTATGCACGGCATTCGCCCTGAGGAGCGTGTTAGCCTTCCAAGGCCACCTGAGTCAGTTCCCCGTACTCGTCCTGAGAAGTGTGTTAAAGTTCCGGTACAATTGAGGTCGGTTATACGCACCAGGTCTCCAGTGCGCCTTCACAGCCCGATACGTCCTGAGCCAACTCCCCATACTCGTCCTGAGAAGTGTGTTAAAGTTCCGGTACAATTGAGACCGGCTATACGCAACAGGTCTCCAGTGCGCCTTCACAGCCCGGTACATCCTGAGCCAACTCCCCGTACTCACCGTGGGGAGCGTGTGACCGGTCAGGCACCATGTTTTGCAGTGATATGCACGGTGTCTCCAGTGCGCATCCACAGCTTTGAGCGTCCTGTGCCAGCTACCCGCACTTGCCGTGCGAAGGTGATCATCTGTCCAGGACGCATTGTGCCAGCTCTACGCTCCAGACCTCCAGTGCACCTCCACAGTCCAGTACGTCCTATGCCTGCTCCTCGCGCTCGCCCTGAGGTGCGTGTCACCAGCCCGGTACCACCAGTTCCGGCCCCACGCATCAGGCTTCTGGCGACAATCCCCAGTCAGGTACGTCCTGTGCCTGCTCCTCGCACTCTCCCTGAAGTGCGTGTCACCAGTTTGGCGCCACCTGTGCCAGTTCCACACACTAGGCCTCCTGAGACGGTCCACGGCCCGGAACCTCCTGAGACGGTCCACGGCCCGGAACCTCCAGAGACGGTCCACGGCCCGGAACCTCCAGAGACGGTCCACGGCCCGGAACCTCCAGAGACGGTCCACGGCCCGGAACCTCCTGAGACGGTCAACGGTTCGGGACCTCCAGCTCCAAGGCCAGAGTCTTCTTCTGCGTTGGTGCCCAGTCCAAGCGCAGTGTTCAGCCTGGGTCCATGGCTGGACCCGCAGGATGAGCGTGTTCCTTGGCCCGCACCAGAGCCGCCACCAAAGCTGGCGGATCCGTGGGATGAGCGGGTTCTTCATCCCACACCAGAGCCGCCCCCGATGCTGGTGGATCTGCGGGATGAGCGGGTTCTTCGTCCCGCACCAGAGCCGCCACCGACATTACACCGACGTGACAGCCCCCCTTAACCCTCCCTTTTTGTTTCAGGTTTTGCGGTCGGAGTCCACACCTTTGGGGGGGGGGGGTACTGTCACGTCCTGACCATAGAGAGCTCTTATTTTCTATGGTAGAGTAGGTCAGGGTGTGACTGGGGGTTTTTCTAGTTATTATTTTCTATGTGGGGTTCTAGTTTAGTTTTTCTATGTTTTGGTGATTTGTATGATTCCCAATTAGAGGCAGCTGGTTATAGTTGTCTCTAATTGGGGATCATACTTAAGTAGCATTTTTTCCAACTCTAGGTTATGGGATATTGTTTATGTGTAGTTGCATTGTCGTCATGGTCCGTTTATTCATTTATTGTTTGTTTTGTATTTTGCTAAGTTTCACTTTATAATAAAGATATGGAACGCTACTCACGCTGTGCCTTGGTCCGATCATTCCAATGAACGTGACACTAAGAAAGTAATACTAAGTGTATGTTGTGTAGTAAGATGTTAGTTGCCCATGTGCCTCACCCTAATAATTTGGTCTATTTACCCTTCTTAATTTCGCCTACTGTTCTGACTTGGTGGTACACATGTAGCCTGTATCCTGTTTTAGAGAAGTGTAATCATCAAATATTGTAAGAGCTTTCATTGTCTGCTTATATGCCCTTTATATTTATCCTACGGTTCTGACTTGGTGTACAGGGAGAGCACTGTAAGAACGGCCCATGTTCTGAATTCTGTCGCTGTACATTTCAAAAGTGCTAAACAAATAGTTATATTGACTACTGTATGTCCGTATGTCCGTCCGAGCTCGCTCATTAATGTCTTAATCGAAATTCCGGATTGCCACTTATCTGCTTGTTGTCCCCTTATGCCATAGTTTGTACATCTCAATTGTCATTAGAAAACACATTTGTTTAAGCAAGTCAGCCATATCAGCTATGTTTTTTTGAAAGGCAGCCATATCAGTTGTTTTTTTTAAAGCAGTAAATGAGGCTGAATGAACTGTTTTGCTGCCAGACAAGGCTCCACTGATAGCCAGGTGTAGCAGTGGTAAGGTGTTGGGACTGTTGTTGGGACAGCTTTATGTAGGCCCTAACAGTTTGTGGGCACCGTCTGTCACCATTAAAGTGGAAATAATGTATTGTTTAGTGTTTTGTTTTGCTGGCATGCATCCCACTTTTTTTTTTGCCCCACCAAGATTTACATGCTAAAATCACCAATGATTGTAACTAACCCAAAACGCAGAAACCTTCTCAGCAGGGGTTGGAACCTAAATGATTTCCTAATATCAAGGCACAAGGCGAGACCCAAATGCAGACACAGGAGGCAGATGGTTGGAGTCTTACAATATTTATTAATCCAAAGGGGTAGGCAAGAGAATGGTCATGGACAGGCAAAAATGTCAAAACCAGATCGGAGTCCAGGAGGTACAGATTGGCAGTCAGACTCGAGGTCAAGGCAGGCAGAATGGTCAGGCAGGCGGGTACAAAGTCCAGAAACAGGCAAGGGTCAAAACCGGGAGGACTAGAAAAAGAGAATGCAGAAGAATGGAAAACCGCTGGTTGACTTGGAAACATACAGTACGAACTGGTACAGAGAGACAGGAAACACAGGGATAAATACACTGGGGAAAATAAGCGACACCTGGAGGGGGTGGAGACAATCACAAAGACAGGTAAAACAGATCAGGGCGTGACATCCTAATCGTTTCGTTCTGAACAAAACCAAAAACCGTTCCACTGTTCGGACCAGCAAAATAAAGTTCAGAACCGGTTCAAACCAAAACAAAGTAACGGTTTATAACATTAATTTCTGTTCCTTTTTTTAACCTGTGAAACCAACCGTTTTTTACATTTAGCTAATTAAATTACTTCACCAATCAGTGCGGAAAGAGCAGACAAGCTAGTTGTTTACATGTGTGACGGACAGACAAGTATGGCGCAAGATGTGACTGAAATTGTGCGGGATGGAAGAGAGCGAAAGAGGGTTGAGGAGGAGGAGCTTAAAGCTGCTGGTCATCTTGTTATGACATGCATTATGTGAATTAAGTCCACAAAAATTATACCTGGGAGGAGCAGTTTCTATGGAGGAACTTTGAATGTCTTTTAAACTAGCAAGCAAGCCTGCAGAGCTACACCAGATCAATAACAAAAAACATCTTACCTTTTGGTGGTTAATAAATCCAACGTGAAACGTGATAACTAGACCTATGATATCCTTAACTAGCATTGAAAAAGTTAATACAGTCTTCTCTAGCTACACTGAACAAGAATATAAACGCAACATTCAACAATTTCAAGATTTAACAGTTTATATAAGGACGTCAGACAATTTAAAACACATTTCCATAGAAATCCTAATCTATGGATTTCACATGACTGGGAAGGACACATTTTCTTCGCATATGGTTGATCAGGCTGTTGATTGTGGCCTGTGGAATTTTGTCCCTCTCCTCTTCAATGGCTGTGCTAAATTGCTGGATATTGGCAGGAACTGGAACACGCTGTCATACACGTCGATCCAAAACATAACCACCATGCTCAGTGGGTGACATGTCTGGTGAGTACGCAGGCCATGGAAGAACTGGTGTGATGTGGAGGTCCTGGGCTGGCGTGGTTACACGTGGTCTGCGGTTGTGAGGCAATTGGAGGTACCGCTAAATTCTCTAAAATTACGTTGGAGGTGATTTATGGTAGAGAAATTAACATTAAATGATCTGGCAACAGCTCTGGTGGACATTGCTGCAGTCAGCATGCCAATTGCACGCTCCCTCAAAACTTGAGACATCTGTGGCATTGTGCTGTGTGACAGAACTGCACATTTTAGAGTGGCCTTTTATTGTTCCCAACACAAGGTGTACCTGTGTAATGATCATGCTGCTTAATCAGCTTCTTGATATGCCATACCTGTCAGGTGGATGGATTATCTTGGCAAAGGAGAAATGCTCACTAACAGGAATGTAAACAAATTTGTGCACAAAATTTTAAAGAAATAAGCTTTTTGTGTATATGGAAAATGTCTGGGATGTTTCATTTCAGCTCATGAAACATGTGACCAACACTTTACATGTTGCGTTTATAGTCTAGCCTGGCAGTTTGCTGTTTGCACTAACATTTGCAGACTGATTATGCATATTATTTGTAGGCCTATTGTCATTTAGTGGGAGAGTGTCGATGAGTGCCTTGTGCGTAATTACGCACCTACATGGGTTTTATGGTTAACTGCAATGTGGTGGATATATCATTGCCTAATTCATATCGTTATTAAACTCACTTTGTCATATTTAATTGAATTCAGATGATTAGTGAACAAACAAAAAATGATCCGTGGCCTTTTCCGCCCCATTCATTAATAATCTTTATCACGGGTCGATGTGAACTCTCAACGAATAGTTACACAATGTTTAGCAATTACAATGTAGGCTACTAAATCAAAATTGTGAATCGTTGTTCTATTAGGATTTTCAAAAGAGCTTGTGTCACAGTTTTTTTCATAGTTTGTTCCGTTATTGTGCGCTACAACACTTTAAAACGAAATGTTACCAAATTATACATAATAGACATCTTGAAACTTCGAATAGGTATTTTGGCTATGTGTTATGGAACGTTTAAAATAAAGTTCCCTTGTTCAGGCTATGAATAAATATTGTCAAGTGCCGTTTATTAGAATTAAGTATACTAGAGCATTTGATCCCTTTCTTATCCAATGATTGATAATGAAATGTATAAGCAGTCTCAATAAAAGCAATACAATCAAACACCAGCGTCGTGGGGTGGTTTCATATTGTGCAAAGCAGAAAGCTCCACAAGGCAACAGACACCTGACGCTGGGTATCGGAAGAAATTGGCCTGTGATGTTTTGGAAAAACAGATGACGTTTTGGTCAATCCTTTCATGTGCATACCCGGTTAGGTGTATTGGTCGAGAAAGACAGGCATATAGGCTACTTATGAAGAGGAGGAGGCAGAATTAAATCTCTGTCGCACACAGCCATCTCGTTTTCTTCCTCACACACACACACATCTCGCTCTCTGCCTCTCCTATCATCAGTAGCCTAAATGAATAGAAGGTAATCCCCGCCATGTGAGGAGTCGGCCACGGTTTGGAGGCGGGGTGTTTTTCATTCAAATCCACTGCCTGTGCTATAAAAAGGGAAGCTACAAGTAGAGTGCAACTTCAGCAAAGGATCGTAGCGCAAGAGTAACGCGGTCTGTCTGAAGTTTTAGAAGCTATAGCCTAAAGATATTAGCCGGTCTGCGATTATTAGTCGGCATGAATACAGTCAAGGCTATGAAAAATGCAATTGTCTGTCTTATTTTACTGCCTCGCTTCTTCTTGGCAGCGATAATGCTGTGGTTTCTCGATTTTCATTGCGTAAGAAAGAGGGTCTTCCCCAAAATGAAGGAACAAGAAGGACATATTGTCGACCCCCCAGTATGTATTTCCGAGTCTAATCGAATGTTCAGCTGGGAGTCAATCAAAGCCGTTTGGCATGGCCATAAACTGGACTTCTTAAAATCGGCGCACCTTGGATATGTAGCGCCCAACACAGAAGTTGTGCAGCTCCGCGACCAGAGCTGCAACCGGATTCTTGACTATGCCAAAGACAAGCGACCGCTCATTCTAAACTTTGGCAGCTGCACCTGACCACCGTTCATGACACGCTTGAAGGCGTTCCAGCGTGTTGTGCAGCAATACGCTGATATCTCAGACTCTGTCGTTGTGTACATAGAGGAAGCGCACCCGTCGGACGGATGGATGAGCTCTGACGCTCCCTACCAAATTCCCAAACACCGCTGTCTCGAGGACAGACTCAGTGCCGCTCAAATAATGAACCGTGAGGTCCCTGGGTGCCTTGTTGTCGCAGACAGCATGGATAACTCGTCCAACGCCGCATATGGAGCATATTTCGATAGACTTTACATACTTCAAGACGGAAAGATTGTCTACCAAGGAGGTAGAGGGCCGGAGGGATACCGCATCTCTGAGCTGAGAGACTGGCTAGATCAATACAGACAAAGTGTTGGAAATTCAAGAAATGTCGTTATTCATGTCTAGAGTTTTATAACATTTTAGGCGTCACCATTAAATAAGTTATGTCTCTACACATTTCATACACTGCAACTTTTCAAGAGTTGCGGCTCCAATAAGGTGTCACAGGGACACACACAAGCATTTTCACTTGTGTTGTTTACCAGTGATGTATATGTAGGCCTATCCCAATGGTTGCAGAATTGCCTGTTTTAGTTGTAGTTGTTATTTTGACCGTGGACATCTCAACATATTACGTCAATAGACGAACGCCTGCAAGGGTTTATTTGTCAAAACCAGTTGTTCTGTGCTCCCATATTTGTCATGTTCTCTTTATGCGAATGTTTGTGTGGAAAGTGTGAGTAACGTAGGGTTTGCCATGACCAATTTATTGCCAGTATTTTTGTGAAGTTCGGTTTTTAAAAGGTACCTCACCAGAAATCCGATACTGATGTTTTAATGCTGAAGATAATGATTGTGTGCAATATCTTTTTACTTGTATTTTTGGTTTTGTAAATATGGTTAACTTTTTATGGAGATACTTTTATAATAAAATGTCTTATTCTATACTCTGGAAAATAACTATTTAAAACATTTCGCTCATTGCTGAAGGTGAATTCATTTAAGATGATGTGTAGGGTATTCATTTAGCATGCTTGATCTGCATGGAATAACTTTTGTTAACTAAAGTCACATTTAAAATGATGGTAAGGTAATTACTGAGTAGATAGCCTCTAGCAACAGGCTTCCTCCCTTGTGCGCAGTAGACTGTGGGAAACGCGGTTACTGGGTAAACCACACATTTCTTTGATACAAACATTAAGAACACCTTCCTAATATTGAATTGTTTTTCCCTCAGAACAGCTTCAATTGGACGGGGCATTGGACACTAGAAGGTGTCGAAAGCGTTCCACAGGGATGCTGGCCCATGTTGACTCGAATGCATTCCCACAGTTGTCAAGTAAGTTGGTTGTCCTTTGGTTGGTGGACCATTCATTGGTACACACGGGAAACTGTTGAGCGTTAAAAACCAAGCAGCCGTGCAGTTCTTGACACAAACCGGTGCGCCTGGCACGTACTACCATACCCTGTTCAAAGGCACTTAAATCTTTTGTCTGTCCCATTCACACTGAATGGTACACATACACAAGCCATGTCTCAATTGTCTCAAAGCTTCAAAATCCTTCTTTAACCTGTCTCCTCCCGTTTGTCTACACTGATTGAAATGGATTTAACAAGTGACATCAAAAAGGGATCATAGCTTTCACCTGTTTTCACCTTGTCAGTCAGTCTATGTCATGGAAAGAGCAGGAGTTCAGCATGTTTTGTACAATCAGTGTACAGTAACCTGTGCATGCTGTTTTTTTATAAACTTCAGTCAGAAACCCCAACTATTGACATCAGAATGAATATCAATTTTCTGTGCTTTACTCTCTCTTGCTCACTCTCTCTCTCTCTCTCTCTCAGAAACGATTCATTGATATCAGAGAAAGCATATCAACATTTAACTTCATTCTAAACGTATGCTGTTTGCTCCCATGTCATATGAACAAATTTACACTGAAGCTGATGGCCAAACGGGTTTAATTATAAAATCAAAGTAGAGCCCATGCCCTATGTGTTCAATAATCTATGGGTACATCTACACAAGCACCCCAATTTTGATCTTTCTTTCCACTAATTATTCTTAAGACCAATGAGATCAGCTCTAAAAGAAGATCTGATGTGATTGGTCAAAATACCAGAGTGGAAAAAAGATCAGAATTGGGCTGCCTGTGTAAACGCATCCTAAGTGTTCAATTATCTGTGTTTAATTGTCTATGTGTTCAATAATCTCAAATATCTAAGTAAAACCCATGCCCTATGGGTTAAATTATCTCAAATATCAAATCAAATTAACAATAATAAGAAAAGTTAATTTTTTTTCTGTTACTCAGACTTCAGTACCCCTATTAGGCTCACTGTTCTGAGGACCGTGTTCTCATTAAAAGTAATTCAGATGATCACTTAGATAAAACACTGAGAAGAGAGCTTCTGTCTGATCAAACTTTCTGTGTAAAAAGGAATATTCAAAAGTATCCACACTTAGCACCTTTTTTTCTATCTAGAACCTAAAAGGGTTCTTTGGCTGTCCCCATAGGAGAACACTTTGAAGAACCCTTTTGGTTCCAGGTAGAACCCTTTTGGGTTCCATGTAAAACCCTTTCCAGAGAAGATTCTACATGAAACCCAAAAGGGTTCTATCTGGAACCAAAAAGGGTTCTCCTATGGAGATAGCCGAAGAAACCTTTTGGAACCCTTTTTTCTAAGAGTGCATGTATTCTTGTCTTGAGGAATCATCATATAGAATAAGTCGTTTTGACCGCACTTGAACAACCCTTGCGCTGCTGTGGTTACACTATGTTGCATTTATAACATAATTGAGCGGTCGTAAAGGTATGACCAACATGGGTGGCTCCACAGCATTTCAGTCTTCATACTTCATAAAAAAACGATCTGCTTTTCTCTGCTTTGTATCATTGAGAGAAAGAAACAACACTGGTTCAATTAACAGATATCATGTAATCAAACCGGAATGTCCAAAGAAGAGGTGGCCTTTGTGAAAATAACATTTAAGGTCATATTGTGAATACATTCTCTATGAATGATTAATAATATATTGTAACAAAGATTTAACTTTCTTGTCGCTCTGGTTATGGTTGCTGCCTTCGGTCATGGCGACCAGAGTTTGAGCTCCTGTAGGGACAATATAATGCATTGTTTATGTATGGCTTATCCAGTTCTTTGGGCTAAAACAGTCTCTGCAACAGCTTCAAACTCATGCACATTCTTTCCAAATGTGACCCTGTTTTTTTTCACAGCGCAAGACACCCCTGGCTAGACAAGCTCACATCCTGTAATCAAACCATTCTGTCCCTACAAGAGCTTTCATTTTGAGTTTGTGCAAAACCTTGGCAAAATGTATTTCCACCAAAACCAATCCCATTGTGCAAGTGTCCTTTCAATGATCCATTATACAGGTCTCACAGACTCCTTTCTCCATACAAACAAGTGCACTTTTAGAACAAAACGTGTCCCTCTTCACGACTATGATATCAATTAGTGTGAGTGTCACGATCGTCGTAATGAGCGGACCAAGGCGCAGCGTGAGTATAGTTCCACGTATTTTTAATCTCTGTGAAACAAACAAAACAATAAAGAAACAACGAAACGTGAAGTCATGACATGCACACAGGCAACCAAACACAAAACAATATCCCACAAAACACAGGTGGGGAAATGGCTACCTAAATATGATCCCCAATCAGAGGCAACGATAAATTGGGAACCATATTAGCACCAACATAGAAATAAACTTACTAGATCATCCCCTAGTCACACCCTGACCTACTACACCATAGAGAACCAAGGGCTCTCTATGGTCAGGGCGTGACAGTACCCCCCCCCCCCCCCCAAAGGTGCGGACTCCGGCCGCAAAACCTGAAACCAAATGGGGAGGGTGGGGGGTTGATTTGTGTCGGTGGCGGCACCGGTGCAGGTCATAGCCCCGGCCCAGACCCCGGATCCGGCCATCGCGCCGAGCTGAACGCCGTGCCTGGACTGGGCACCGGCGCAAAGGAGGGCTCCGGCCATGAAGCTGGGTTGGACGCCGTGCCTGGACTGGGCATCGGCGCAGAGAAGGCTCCTGCCTTGGAGCTGGACTGGATGCCTTGCCTGGAAGCTCCGGACCTTGCTGGAGGTTCCGGACCGTTGACCATCGCTGGAGGTTCCGGACCATTGACCCTCGCTGGAGGTTCCGGACCGTTGACCGTCGCTGGAGGTTTCGAACCATGGACCATCGCAGGAGGTTCTGGGAACCGTTGCCGGAAGCTCTGGACTGGGAACCGTCGCCGGAAGCTCTGGACTGGGAACCGTCGCCGGAAGCTCTGGACTGTGAATGCGCACTGGAGGCCTAGTGTGTGGAGCCGGTACAGGTGGCACCGGACTGGTGACACGCTCTTCAGGGCGAGTGCAGGGAACAGGCACAGAACGTACCGAACTGGGGAGGCGCACTGGAGGCCTGATGCATGGGGCCAGCACAGGTTGCACCGGACTGGTGACACACTCTTCAGGGCGAGTGCGAGGAGCAGGCACAGGACGTACCGGGCTGGGGACACGCACTTCAGGGTGAGTGCAAGGAGGAGACACAGGACGTACCGGACTGGGGAGGCGCACTGGAGGCCAGAAGCGTGGAACCGGCCCAGGTTGCACCAGACTGCTAACCGGATCCTCTGGTCGGATGTTGAGCAGAACACACTTGCACAACATCTCTCTCCCAACTTCTCTATTGCCTCCCTGACAGTCTCTGGCTCTTCCCGCGGCTCAGCCACCAGCTCCATGTGCCCCCCCCCCCCAAAAAAAAACTCTTGGGGTTTCTGTGGCCGTGGTCTGACGACATGCTCCTCCAGAGTTTGCCATTCGGGCTCTGGCACTCTCCTCGGCTCGACCAGCCACCCCTTGTGCCCCCCCCCAAAACACTTGGGGTTGTCCTTGGGCTTTCTGTGGCCGCGAACCCTGGCGTCGTCACTGTCCTCCATTATTACCTTCCGTCTGCCGCCAAGGAAGGGTTTCGCATCCACCCATCACTTCTTCCCATGTCCAAAACTCCTTTACCTGGTGAACACGCTGCTTGGTCGTTTATTCTTTCACGATCGTCGTAATGAGTGGACCAAGGCGCAGCGTGAGTATAGTTCCACATATTTTTAATCTCCGTGACGCAAACAAAACAATAAAGAAACAACGAAACGTGAAGTCATGACTTGCACACAGGCAATCAAACACAAACAATATCCCACAAAACACAGGTGGGGAAATGGCTACCTAAATATGATCCCCAATCAGAGGCAACGATAAACAGCTGCCTCTAATTGGGAACCATATTAGCACCAACATAGAAATAAACATACTTGATCACCCCCTAGTCACACCCTGACCTACTACACCATAGAGAACCAAGGGCTCTCTATGGTCAGGGCGTGACAGTGAGCCTGGAAGATCACATAGAAATCAAACAGAATAGTCTGACTGCTTCATTTGTCAGCTATTTCTGACACCGCACAAGTTTTTTCCCCCTGTTGCTTGGTTACTGTTTTTCATAGGTCGACAAGACCTAGACAGAGAATCACAACAGAATGGATTCTCCTTGCCAGCTCCTTACCAACAACTCAACCCACCAAATGTTTTATAACAGATTACCAATTATTTAGTCCAAACATCAATACAATTATACTTGTAATATCACCATTATCAGTGTTGAGAAGGTTATTGAGTTTAGACTCAGATATGCAGATTTCTTTGTCACTCACAATTCAATGCATGTCGCTGATTATATAAGATACAGCGCCTTTTTCAGTCTAAACCAGTTAACAGGTTTCCAAGTTAACAATAAAACGTAAAATGTCTTCTACTGGGAGAACGTGTGTTTGCATTTGTGCCAGGTTTTATCACCATCACAAAGATTGTTTTTTCTTTGCCGCCAGAAAGGAGTTGATTGGTTGTACTTTCCTCTCTATGTTAGACTATGGTGGTACTATTTATGCGCAAGCCTCAAGCTCTACACTGAAGGCTCTTGTCTGTGTTTCATGCAGCCCTTCATTTTGTCACCAACCAGAGACGTCTAACTCCCCATTGTGATCTCTACAGTGCTGTCGAGTGGACATCACTAGCAACACGCAGGCTCAAACACTGGTACATTATTATTTCTAACGCCATTTTAGTCATCCTGTCTTCTAGCTGGGAATGATAGACTGTACAAGCTCAGATCTCCATCTTGTTTTAAATGAAGAGTCCCGAACGTTATAACAGAGCGTGGAAGAAGGTTCTTTCATTACTCAGCCCACTGGTCTTGGAATTGCCTCCAAGCCAACCTACAACTACAGGACCTGGTGTCCCTGGATGAGTTCAAAGGGCAAATAGATGAACAGATTGTTGAGACGTAATTGTCTCTAGTCGTCACTCGTTTGCGTTGTCTTATGTAAGGAAACATGAGGTTTTACTTTACACACACACACACACACACACACACACACACACACACACACACACACACACACACACACACACACACACACACACACACACACACACACACACACATCCACTGTCTGTTTGCTGTTGTATTTGTGCTGTTGCCAGTGTCTTCTGTCTGCGTTGTCCATTTTGTCTTTCATTGTTGTCGTTTTTTGTGGGTTTTTTTTAACCCAGGCCCCGTTCCCGCAGGAGGCCTTTTGCCTCTTGCCCGGCCATCATTGTAAATAAGAATTTGTTCTTAATTGACTTGCCTGATTAAATAAAGGATAAATAAAATAAAATAGCATCTGTGTAAAACAAAGAACTGTTTTTACTTTATACTAATGTAATTTTATATACTGCATACATTGGTAACACTTCCTTGAATACTCTCTTCATAATGCATAATGAGTACATTTAGAATGCCTTATGAGTTATGCATAATACAACACATATGCACTAATACCTGCTCGTGAACATCAATAAAGCTTTATAAGCAGGCAGCATACAACCTTATGATGCAAAGTGTTGTAATGCCTTATATGTAGCCAAATGCTTATAGGTGTAAACTAATTTGTAAAGGTGAGAGTGAATAATGTCTCTATAACTGTCTATGTAGTGCTTAATAATATACTAAGCATTGCTTATCTTTTAAATCTGATTGGTGCGAGTCTAGA
The DNA here is from genome assembly GCF_901001165.1 of Salmo trutta. NCBI lineage: Eukaryota > Metazoa > Chordata > Actinopteri > Salmoniformes > Salmonidae > Salmo > Salmo trutta. The sequence continues at coordinate 35,785,025 of NC_042989.1, forward strand.
TCTGATTGGTTCGAGTCAAGATCTGATTGGTTCGAGTCTAGATCTGATTGGTTCGAGTCTAGATCTGATTGGTTCGAGTCTAGATCTGATTGGTTCGAGTCTAGATCTGATTGGTTCGAGTCTAGCTCTGATTGGTGTGAGTCTAGATCTGATTGGTTCGAGTCTAGATCTGATTGGTACGAGTCTAGATCTGATTGGTCCGAGTCTAGATCTGATTGTTCCTGAGTCTAGATCTGATTGGTACAAGTCTAGATCTGATTGGTTCGAGTCAAGATCTGATTGGTCTGAGTCTAGATCTGATTGTTCCTGAGTCTAGATCTGATTGGTCCGAGTCTAGATCTGATTGGTCCGAGTCTAGATCTGATTGGTTCGAGTCTAGATCTGATTGGTCTGAGTCAAGATCTGATTGGTCTGAGTCAAGATCTGATTGATCTGAGTCAAGATCTGACTCATTCTCTCCTCTCTCAGAGAGGCATCTACACTTATGTTACCAAGGCAACCAATCCAAAAACGACCAAATCTTTGAGGTCATCGTGTCGTGGATGACGCTTCGTGAGCTCCATCCAAATGTGATACGACGTTATAAGCATTAGGTTCTGTACACCAGGGCCCAAAATGTGTACGTACACCTAGTGTCGTGGAAAACGGTTCAGATCAACTTACTGGGTGCATCTCCAATACTATTAACTGGCCTCCTCTCCTTGTCTCCTCTCCTTTGTCTGCTCCTCGTTTCCTCTCCTCGTGTCCTCTCCTTCGTCTGCTCCTCATCTCGTTTCCTTCATCTGCATGGTTCCGAGAATACAACGTAGAAAATAACGTAATGGATCTCACCAGAAATTAGCTCTCACCCCAGTCAAGTTACTTCACATCAGTGCAAATGTAGGAAAGGAGACGTGACGAGTATTGAGATGCCCCCACTCTTTGCTTTGTGTTTACACATGATTAGAATGTGCGTAATGTATATATTTAAAACAGGGTTTGTTTCCTGTATCTAATCATTTTGTTTAATGACTAATATGTTTGTGTAGCGTTGAGGCAATGGCAATGGCTCATGTAGAACTGAAAACGAAACCCTTATTGAAACCATACAAATAATGCATACAAATAATGCATTGATTGACATTGGCAAGTATGTTGGGGACAAAAGGGACACAATGCACAGTATATTGGAAATCAGTTGATATCTGTAATCATCTGGAATTAATGTTTGTCCCGTTTTAAATCAATACTTTTGCCATTAAATGCATGTATAACCTTTCATTTCAGAGTGAGATAATGTCCCAATATGTTCAGTTGTTAGGTAAATGCCATCTGGGAGATACTTGGGCACTATGTGGTTCGTGCGTAGTTGTTGAATTAGAATGTTCTGTGTTGCCGCTTGCTTGCAGTGACAGTTGTCAGGGAACTCAGTTCAATGTTGGAAAAAACATTATTCCCATGACGTGGTTTTGAAATGAGAATTAGCATCAAGGCTAAGCCACGACCCATTGGCGTCATTGGGAGTGACGCATTAATAAACAACCTTTTTTTCTGGAAACAACAATTGGAACGCACTTTGATAATGATTATACAGATGACTTCCCCTTTTGATGCCAAATGTTCCCATAATCGAATTCCATTCTGTCTCAACCAAGTTGTGTTTAGCTTTGTGGATCTGTCGTTTCTCTGTTTTTAAAAGTCTGTCTTACTCTGACAAATCAAGATGCTTGTTAGTTGTTATTAATTACATTGCTATAATTGTATTTGAACACACTGTTGTTGAGCATTTATTTTGTTCACTGTAGAACTGTCTCTGATAACTCTGTAAGCCTCGTATAATTTGTGGCATGACTTTGATGCCTACAGGACAAACAGCAAGAAGATACTGGCTACATGGTGGATTTTAAACACAACATTCAGACAGAAGTGTTCAGACAAATCTTGTTAAGTCTTTCCAACACAACAAGGTATCAGACAAACCCTCCTTTCCATGGAAAACCGAAGGAACAAAAAAAAACTAAACAGCTTACTGTTCATTTTGCTCATATCATAACATGTATTCTCAGGTGAAATAAAACATGCTTGTGTCAAACGGGGAGAATGAAAATCCCCAATCATCGTGAGCGACCGTGACAGAGAGAGAGAGGGGGAGGGAGAGAGAGAGAGTCAGACAGAAAGACGTGCTTTGGTGACGGACTTGTACTGCGGCAGCTGCTTAGATTACTGTGCTTGGGCTTAAGCCTGCCTCCCCGTCGCTCACCTCAACTGCACTCTACTCCTCAGTCATATCCTCCCTCCCTCGCTCCCCTCTCCCTCCCTCCCTGGCTCTCTCTACCTCTCTCTCCAGTAGAGCAATACCTCCCCCTACTGGCCCTCTCTCTGAGTCTTCAATGTGCTGGCTCCACAAGAATATCACCACTACCACTGTCCACATGGAAAGCACCAGCAACCAGACAAACATTTGGAGCGGCATGGACTGGAAGTTGCACAGGCTGAGAGGAGGAGAGGAGAGGGATTCCCCTGTCTGAATGGATGGCTGGCTGATTGATGTCTTTTCCTCAGAACCAGCTGAACAACAGCCAGTGTGAGCTGAGGCACTGTGACTTTAGCTGACCCCCGTTGCGACGAACTGGCTGACTCCCGTTGGGACAAAGTGGCTGACCCCCGGTGGGAAGGCGTGGCCAAACGGTCAGAACTCATGCATCTGGTGCACGTAGCTTCATGTATGGACCACAGTGTTCAGAGAAGAGGAGTGGGGGGGAAGAGGGAAGGCTTCCACGAGTACCTTTTGGTAGCCTTTCTGGGGCTCAGATCAAACAGGGACAGTGGTCAGTGGGGGTTGGTGGGGTAGGGGATGAGCAGGCCTGGAACTTCGTGATTTTAGGGGCAAGGCTATTTGGCCTTCTAGGGGTGCCCAATCTACCAGGGCCATCTGCCAGGGCACCAAGGCCATCTGCCAGGGCACCAAGACCATCTGCCAGGGCACCAGGGTCATCTGCCAGGGCACCAGGGCCATCTGCCAGGGCACCAGGGCCATCTGCCAGGGCACCAGGGCCATCTGCCAGGGCACCAAGGCCATCTGCCAGGGCACCAAGGCCATTAACCAGAATAGCCAATTTAAATTGATTTGAAAACCAAAAAACACAAGCTATTCTGTTAAGAAAAACCTAACTGTATGTAAATGTACATAAAAGACTAGCCTACATGTTGGAGTATAGGGGATAGCCTGTCATATTGGCTACAGCCTCTCATGTCTATACCGATGCTGACGTGATGGAGGACCCAGAAATGTAGCCAGTCAAAAGTTTGGACACACCTACTCATTCAAGAATGCCAAGTTGTCATCAAGGCAAAGGGTGGCTACTTTGAAGAATCTCAAATATATTTTGATTTGTTTAACACTTTTTTGGGTACTACATGATTCCAATTGTGTTAAGTCATAGTTTTGATGTCTTCACTATTATTCTACAATGTAGAAAATAGTAAAAATAAATACAAATTCTAAACTTTTGACTGGTACTGTATATAGGCTAAACGCCAGTCATGTTTGACAAATATAATGTAGGACAATTCATATTAACATCTAAAAGCTTGATTCTGTTGGCATACTGGAATCACTGTTCGTTCGTTAGGAAAGGACAGAAAGGCCATTGGCTGTAATCTGAGCGGAGGCAGTCAACATTTTGAAACTATTTAACCATAAACGCAATGGTTTAAAACCTGGATTTATTTATTATTTCATTTTAAGAGGCATGTCTTACCTTGTTTAAAGTAGCCTAGCCAAATTCAGACCATAGGAATGTTGAGGGAATTATTTTCTCAGCACTTCTTCGTATGCCCTTGAAACCAGTAGGATATTTCTATTGGTTTTCAAATTAACTTTCTTTCATTGTCCAGCAGCAATGGACACAATCCTAGTTATATTAGCAACCCATGCTAGTTGTGGCATCTTTAGATCTTATTTTTTCTACATTTCAAAAGGATATTTTCATCTCTGTCACATGAAACCACTTGCTTCAGCCTTATTTATTTTACATATTTTTTTTAATGGAGAGTGGTTGTATGAATTTGGGATCTATCGTCCCAGAACTGTCCCAGAGTCTGTTTGGAATTTCTTTATGGCATAGAATGACAAGCTGACCAATGACAAGCTGACCAATTGCCCTCCAAATACACCTCTGCTGTTTTCAACCAAGATCTCAGCGATCACTCTCTCATTGCCTGCATCCGTAATGGGTCTTCGTTCAAACGAACACCCCTCATCACTGTCAAACGCTCCCTAAAACACTTCAACGAGCAGGCCTTTCTAATCGACCTGGAAGGATATTGACCTCATCCCGTCAGTAGAGGATGCCTGGTTATTCTTTAAAAGTGCCTTCCTCACCATCTTAAATAAGCATGCCCCATTCAAAGAATTTAGAACCAGGAACAGATATAACCCTTGGTTCTCTCCAGACCTGACTGCCCTTGACCAGCACAAAAACATCCTGTGGCCTTCTGCATTAGCATCGAATAGCCCCCGTGATATGCAACTTTTCAGGGAAGTTAGAAACAAATATACACAGGCAGTTAGGAAAGATAAGGCTAGCTTTTTGAAGCAGAAATTTGCATTCTGTAGAACAAACTCAAAAAAGTTCTGGGACACTGTAAAGTCCATGGAGAATAAGAGCACCTTCTCCCAGCTGCCCACTGCACTGAGGCTAGGAAACACTGTCACCACCGATAAATCCACTATAATTAAGAATTTCAATAAGCATTTTTCTACGGCTGTCCATGCTTTCCACCTGGCTACCCCTACCCCGATCAACAGCCCTCCACCCCCCACCCCCCACAGCAACTCACTTCTCCTTCACCCAAATCCAGATAGCTGATGTTCTGAAAGAGCTGCAAAATCTGGACCCCTACTAATCAGCCAGGCTAGACAATCTGGAACCTCTCTTTCTAAAAGTATCTGCCGAAATTGTTGCAACCCCTATTACTAGCCTGTTCAAACTCTCTTTCATATCGTCTGAGATTCCCATAGATTGGAAAGCTGCCGCAGTCATCCCCATCTTCAAAGGGGGAGACACTCTAGACCCAAACTGCTAGAGACCGATATCTATTCTACCCTGCCTTTCTAAGCTATCCAAAATCCAAGTTAACAAACAGATTACCGACCATTTCGAATCCCACCGTACCTTCTCCACTATGCAATCTGGTTTCAGAGCTGGTCATGGGTGCACCTCAGCCACGCTCAAGGTCCTAAACAATATCATTACCGCCATCGATAAAAGACAGTACTGTGCAGCCGTCTTCATCGACCTGGCCAAGGCTTTCGACTCTGTCAATCACCGAATTCTTATCGGCAGACTCAATAGCCTTGGTTTCTCAAATGACTGCCTCGCCTGGTTCACCAACTACTTCTCAGATAGAGTTCAGTGTGTCGAATCAGAGGGCCTGTTGTCCGGACCTCTGGCAGTCTCTATGGGGGTGCCACAGGGTTCAATTCTCGGGCCAACTCTTTCTCTGTATATATCAATGATGTCGCTCTTGCTGCTGGTGATTCTCTGACCCACCTCTACGCAGACGACACCATTCTGTATACATCTGGCCCTTCTTTGGACACTGTGTAAACAAACCTCCAAACGAGCTTCAATGCCATACAACACTCCTTCCATGGCCTACAACTGCTTTTAAATGCAAGTAAAGCTGAATGCATGCTCTTCAACCGATCGCTGCCTGCACCTGCCCACCCGTCCAGCATCACTACTCTGGATGGTTCTGACTTAGAATATGTGGACAACTACAAATACCTAGGTGTCTGGTTAGACTGTAAACTCTCCTTCCAGACTCACATTAAACATCTCCAATCCAAAATTAAATCTAGAATCGGCTTCCTATTTCGCAACAAAGCATCCTTCACTCATGCTGCCAAACATTCCCTCGTAAAACTGACCATCCTACCGATCCTCGACTTCGGCAATGTCATTTACAAAATAGCCACCAACACTCTACTCAACAAATTGGATGCAGTCTATCACAGTGCCATCCGTTTTGTCACCAAAGCCCCATATACTACCCACCACTGCGACCTGTATGCTCTTGTTGGCTGGCCCTTAGCTTCATATTTGTCGCCAAACCCACTGGCTCCAGGTCATCTACAAGTCTCTGCTAGGTAAAGCCCAACCTTATCTTAGCTCACTGGTCACCATAGCAGCACCCACCCGTAGCACGCGCTCCAGCAGGTATATCTCACTGGTCACCCCCAAAGCCAATTCTTCCTTTGGCTGCCTCTCCTTCCAGTTCTCTGCTGCCAATGATTGGAACAAACTGCAAAAATCACTCAAGCTGGAAACTCTTACCTTCCTCACTAGCTTTAAGCACCAGCTGTCAGAGCAGCTCACAGATCACTGCACCTGTACATAGCACATCTGTAAATAGCCCATCCAATCTACCTCATCCCCATACTGTATTTATTTATTTATCTTGCTCTTTTGCACCCCAGTATCTCTACTTGCACATTCATCTTCTGCACATTCTACCATTCCAGTGTTTAATTGTTATATTGTAATTACTTCGCCACCATGGCCTATTTATTGCCTTTTATCCTACCTCATTTGCACATGCTGTATATGGACTTTTATACTGTATTATTGATTGTATGCTTGCTTATTCCATGTGTAACTGTGTTGTTGTATGTGTCGAACTGCTTTGCTTTATCTTGGCCAGGTCGCAGATGCAAATGAGAACTTGTTCTCAACTAGCCTACCTGGTTAAATAAAGGTGAAATAAAAAAATGTAATTAAATAAAATAGGTAGGCAAAATTGTATGGGGGCATAGTAGATTGACCAGAGAAGGCTGGTGGGAGGAGCTATAGGAGGATGGGCTCATTGTAACGGCTGGAATGGAATGAATGGAACGGTATCAAACATATGGAAATTCTTTGTACTACATTACCTCCTATAGCTCCTCCCACCAGCCTCTACTGAGATTGACATAGGCTAGGGATTTTGCTGTTTGTTACTCCTCTATTTGGCTGAGGAAAGTAAAGGTGGACAGTTATTTTAACATCTTCAATGTGCGCCTCAGAATTTGATAAGAAGGAGACGCTCCGTTGCGTCCCCGATGTGTCTGTCTTCACTTGTAGCCTATTTCGGAGCTGCGATGCATGTGAGAAGGACCCAATCATGTGACGGGCATTGGCTAATAAGAATTGAGATGTCTGAGAGAGCTGTGTGTGTGAGAGGTGCTTCGGAGCACGACTATTGGCAGCCGGGAGAAGGGAATTATAATGATTATATTCAGCCTAAGGGCATAACGGCAGCTTTGGCCGCAAGGCATGGATTTCTTTAGGGCCGCACAAGGGGCATGGCTGATGCCGCCGAGAATGTTGAAGCCTGGGGGTGAGGGATGAGGACATTTGAAGCCTGGGGGTGAGGGATGAGGACATTTGAAGCCTGGGGGTGAGGGATGAGGACATTTGAAGCCTGAGGGTGAGGGATGAGGACATTTGAAGCCTGGGGGTGAGGGATGAGGACATTTGAAGCCTGGGGGTGAGGGATGAGGACATTTGAAGCCTGGGGGTGAGGGATGAGGACATTTGAAGCCTGAGGGTGAGGGATGAGGACATTTGAAGGCTGGGGGTGAGGGATGAGGACATTTGAAGCCTGAGGGTGAGGGATGAGGACATTTGAAGCCTGGGGGTGAGGGATGAGGACATTTGAAGCCTGGGGGTGAGGAATGAGGACATTTGAGGCTCCTTTGGTCCTGTTTATGAAGGCCTCAACTTGAAATTCCCTAAATTATTTCAACTAGTTTGCCTTGGCAGAGACTTCTAAGTATTTCCAAATGCTATTTAGTTGACCAATTTTGCCAAGCAATCAATGTCATTATAAAAGTAATTGGAAGTACGTCAACAGGCCGACATTACACAAATTACATTACACAGAAGTTTGTTGTCAGTGAAAACGTTGGTAGACTAAACTTTTTCTCATTTGAGTGGATGTTCAAACACAATTCCATGAATCTCCCGACAGTCATTTTTCAGAACTTATGTCTGCTAAGTAGTGATGTGATGCTGCAGAAATAAAGATTATCACCATGATGTATCGCTTGACCTTTTACCTGTGTGACAAACAGGGTATAGGTTTACTATTGGGCTATCTGCCTAAGAGATTCTTTATAAGACTGCAAATCTAAATATTGTGATGTTGTGTAGTGAGAGGAAAAATCTATTGATTGGCAATAGTTGTGGCTAAAATGCCTACAACTACATATACATACATTCTAAAGATCAAGGAGCCACTTGCAATGGCGTCAAGAAATCTGGGGGAGCCCTTTCCTGCAGTCAACTGACCTAGTGGCCTCATGGGGGGAACGTTTGAGGTTTTTTAGCTGAAAATCCAGTGTTTCTTTGTCAAGCGGTTTTGTTATATTTCAGTCTTCTGTGATAAAGGTGATAAATAAAGGTGATAAATAAAGGTGAAATACATATTTTTTTTAATTATTTTTTTTACAGAAAGTGTAATATTGGTATGGACAAACGTTGAAGCATAAAATCACATCTGATTAATAGTTTAACCCAATAGCCTTAACAATTTTTCTAATTCGTTTTTCTAAAATGCACAAACTTCTTTTGTGTGTGGGATTTGGCAGATGTGAACGTTGCATGGCGAGATAATCAGGTCTTTTCTGCAGGGCCACTTAGTTCTGAAACATTTTGGAAGTGCTTTCCAATTAAGTTAGATCCACTTTATTTAATTCAGAAAATCCAGTCAAGTCAATTAACCAGGAGCGGTCAGGGGCAGTGAGTTTGACAGGTCAGAGGTGAAACCGCATATGGCCTGAAGCCCAGTCCAGAGGAAGCCTCAAGAAACCCCATAGAGTTCAGAGAGAGCGAGAGACGTGTACTGGGATGCACTGGTGGTTCATTTAGTCCTTTGTCCACACTGAAGCATGGGATCATTGCAGATGACAACTTGGACCAAGATATAACCAACCAGGTTAAGTTGTTATTCGCCGTCCTCTGTTATTCTAAAGGAAGAAAAAAAGTGGACTGGAAGTAAAGATCGTTTAGATATCACTATCCACATAAAATACAATAGACATCGTTCTTTGCCTGGAGTCACAGTTTGTTATGGAGTCAACCTGACACAAAATTGATGAATTCAAATCATAATCACTATCACTGCATTAAGATAATCACAGGAGGAAATGCCTGTCTGGCTGCCTGTCTGTCTTTCTGGATGGCAGCTGGCCATGTTTGTTACCCAAGGCCGGTGTTCTAAAGAGATGACAGGTTCGCCTCCCACAGGCTGTCTCTCTTGGCAGGTGACCAGCTCAGGTGGGGCACACAAGGACAGGCTGCAGCGGAACTGACGAGAGAACAACTCCAGTGTCAGTCCAAGTGTTATGCAATACAATGAGGCCTTTTGAAAAACTGGAACTTTTTGTTCATCTGGCACATTCAGATTCACAAGGCAAGGCAGCGACGTTGCTAGGAACGTGGATGGCTTGTTTGTATCACCACAGAACAAGAAACTAAAACCAATAATACAAAATAATTTTTATCTGGGTAAATCACATCTGTCGTCTAAGTACGAACTGAGTAATACGAGTTTGGCTAGCTTTGATGTAATGTATACTCAACACATGCTAAATGAGTTCGCACAGCACAATGTTTTTTTTTACCTCAAATTAAAATGTGTGTTTTCCAACACATAGCTACATAGTCCACGGTATAGCTGGAACTTGTCAAGGAAACCGTTTCTCCTGGCCACTTCGACCTCTGCACCAGGAAGACTGGGGGACAGTATGAAGGCTACAGGTAACTGCCAAAATAAAAGAAACACCAAACATAAAGTGTGTTAATAGGGTGTTGGGCCACCAAGAGCCTCCAGAACAGCTTCAATGTCCCTTGGCATAGATTTTGCAATTGGACACCATTGTGACACCATGTGACACCATTCTTCCATGAGAAATCCTATAACTTTGTGTTTTGGGGCGATGTAAAATGATGTCTCAGGCACCACTCCAGAATCTCCCATAAATGTTCAGTTGGGTTGAGATCTGGTCACTGACATGCCAGGTAAAATTGTCAATTAGTCCACTACGCCCACTGTGCCAGGTAAGTGTTGGGAAACCTATTACTGTAAAGTGTTGAATTTATGTGCCCTTTAATATAAAGTTATGTTTAAATACAGTATTGACAGTCGGTAGACACTTGTCGCAACAACATCATGAACATTCTATTGTTATCCAACATCAGCTGTGGTTGTTGTCGGCCCTTTTACAACATACACAGAGTCTACCTAGTAACTACAGGAAAATTACTTGATGTTGTATTATTGATGTCTACACAATAATACAACTAAATCAAAAGACAGTATTAGTTGGGCCTCCTGAGTGGTGCAGCGGTCTAAGGCACTGCATCACAGTTCTAGAGGCGTCACAACAGATCTGGGTTCGATCCCGGGTGTGTTGCAGCCGGCCGCGACCGGGAGACCCATGAGGCGGCTCACAATTGGCCGAGCGTCAACCGTATTAGGGGAGGGTTTGGCCGACTGGGATGTCATTATCCCATTACGCTCCAGCGACTCCTTGTGGCGGCCGGGCGCAGTGCACGCTGACTTCGGTTGTCAGCTGGACAGTGTTTCCTCTGACACATTGGTGCGGCTGGCTTCTGGGTTAAGCAAGCAGTGTGTCAAGAAGCAGTGCGGCTTGGCGGGGTCGTGTTTTGGAGGACGCATGGCTCTCGACCTTCGCCTCTCCCGAGTCCATATGGGAGTTGCAGCAATGTAACTACCAATTGGATGTCACAAAAAAGGGGTTGTAAAAAAAATAAAAAAGAGTATTAGTTGACCAGCAGGTATCTGGTATTTGCATGGTATTAGCAATGACTTAATTTTACAGCCCTCTGACCTCTGACCTTTTACCTACCCTGTAACGATGAAAGTGGTCCCATGAAACAACAAGGAACAATCACAGACAGATTTCCTGTTGTCTTCATTAGAAGGAGTCATCCAATGTGGTGGTATTTCTCAAGTAACTATGTTTTTATCCACCTGGAGACAGACACCACTTTATTTCAATACAAACATGGGAACTAAAGGCAAAGTACACAGAAATATCTTGAGAGAATACCAACGTCCGGATGATTGACTTGAAGGTACACTACCGTTCAAAAGTTTGGGGTTACTTAGACATTTCCTTGCACATTTTTGTCCATTAAAATAACATCACATTGATCAGAAATACAGTGTAGACAGTGTTAATGTCGTAAATGACTATTGTAGCTGGAAACGGCTACAAAAAAAAAAATCTACATAGGCCCATTATCAGCAACCATCACTCCTGTGTTCCAATGGCATGTTGTGTGAGCTAGTCCAAGTTTATAATTTTAAAAGGCTAATTGATCATTAGAAAAACCTTTTGCAATTATGTTAGCACAGCTGAAAACTGTTGATCTGATTAAAGAAGCAATAAAACTGGCCTTCTTTAGACTAGTTGAGTATCTGGAGCATCAGCATTTGTGGGTTCGATTACAGGCTGAAAATGTCTAGAAACAAAGTACTTTCTTCTGAAACTCGTCAGTCTATTCTTGTTCTGAGAAATGAAGGCTATTCCATGTGAGAAATTGGCAAAAAACTGACAATCTCGTACAACGCTGTGTACTACTCCCTTCACAGAACAGTGGAAACTGGCTCTAACCAGAATAGAAAGAGGAGCAGGAGGCCCCGGGGCACAACTGAGCAAGAGGACAAGTTCATTAGAATGTCTAGTTTGAGAAACGGACGCGTCACAAGTCCTCAACTGGCAGCTTCATTCAATAGTACCCGCAAAACACCAGTCTCAACTTCAACAGTGAAGAGGCGACTCCGGGATGCTGGCCTTCTAGGCAGAGTTGCAAAAAAAAAGCCATATCTCAGACTGGCCAATAAAAATTTGCCGATTCCAGCTACAATAGTCATTTACAACATTAACAATGTCTACACTATATTTCTGATCAATTTGATGTTATTTTAATGGACAAAAAAATTTGCTTTTCTTTGAAAAACAAGGACATTTCTAAGTGACCCCAAACTTTTGGACGGTAGTGTATTTATGTGGCAAGTACATGGTAATAACTAAATAAAATATCACATAAATGTTGTGACTAGGTATGTACTTATAAGGTCCTCAATACTAACCTTTGGGACAAAAATATACTATTTCATTACATTTTACTAAGTATGTAGTACTTACTTGCTTGGTTTCTAGTAATTAAGTTTGGGACTGAATAGTTACCATGTGTTTACTTTTTGATACTAGGTATTTACCTGGTTATTAGGTAGTAATTACCGAGCTGTAAAATAAAGGTTGCCAAAAATATAAACACATATGACAGTCTGCATGACATTAGCAGCCTGTCGGTTTAAATAGCATACCTGCTCTCTTTTAACACCAATAAACAATTTCAATTTGAATGGTCTACACACTGATTTAGGATTGTTTAAATTGTAAATCAGTTTGTGTACCATTGGAATTTAAACAAACTGATTTACAATTTAAACAATCTTGAATCAGTCTGTAGACCATTAGAATTGAAACAGAGGTCAGTAGACCAAGTATAAACCAGCCTTAAATGTTGAAGAGCCCATTGTTGTGCCTTTTACTTGGAGTTTGAAAAAGGCTCTTCAGGGTCTCCACCAGTCTCAGCCCTTTGGCATTCACCTGGAATGTGATTATACCCAAGATCACCCAAACGCCTGTGAACCCTGCAAGAGGATACTACATGCCAGAGAGTGACGACACTCCTCAATCAACATCCTGAAGGCTCTCAGCTTTCACATATTGGCAGGTACTGGCTCCATCTGCACAGGCAGGGCATTGTCCTTCACTTGTAAATCCTTCTGACTACCACACTCTGTACTAGAAAGCCACACTGTGTGCACTCAACAACTGCACCTTCTGTAGGATTCCTGTGATACATTTCTTTGATGTACAGTCTAAGGGTACTGGGACAGAGGCCTTAAAGACTTTCTGGTTGGGTCCCCTATACGGATTTGTCAAAACGTTATCCCACAGACATTCTGAGAATGTTAGAAACATGACGTTCACGTCAGCTAGAGAATTTGGTTTGCTGAGTTACTTGATAATGGATGCAATTCAGGGGTATTTGCAATCCCAAAGAGCAACTCAAGCACTTGGTATGGATGATATGCAGTGCCTTCAGAAAATATTCACACTCCTAGACTTTTTTCACATTTTGTTGTGTTACAGCCTGAATTTAAAATGGAAAAATTGGGTTTTTCAACATTTTTACTAAATAATAAAAAATTAAGAGCTGAAATGTCTTGAGTCAATAATTATTCAAACCCCTTTGTTATGGCAAGCCTAAATTAGTTCAAGAGTAAAAGTTTGCTTAGAAGTCTCATAAGTTGCATGGACTCACTCTTTGTGCAATAATAGTGTTCAACATGATTTTTGAATGACTACCTCATCTCTGTACCCCACACATACAATTATCTGTAAGGTCCCTCAGTTGACCAGTGAATTTCAAACACAGATTTAACCACAGGGAGGTTTTCCAATGCCTCGCAAAGAAGGGCACCTATTGGTAAATGCGTAAATAAATTTAAAAAGCAGACATTGAATATCCCTTGGAGCATGGTGAAGTTATTAATTACACTTTGGATGGTGTATCAATACACCCAGTCACTACAAAGATACTAACTCCGTTGCCGGAGAGGAAGGAAACTGCTCAGTGATTTCATCCTGAGCCCAATTGTGACTTTAAAACAGTTACAGAGTGTAATGGCTGTGATAGGAGAAAACTGAGGATGGATCAACAACATTGTAGTTCCTACAGAATACTAACTAACCTAAATGACAGAGCGAAAAGAAGGAAGCCTGTACAGAATAAAAATATTCCAAAACACGCATCCTGTTTGCAACAGAGCAGTAAAGTAATACTGCAAAAAAAATGTGGCAAAATAATTAACTTTCTGTTCTGAATACAAAGTGTTATGTTTGGGGCAAATCCAATACAACACATTACTGAGTACCATTCTCCATATTTTCAAGCATAGTGGTGGCTGCATCATGTTATGGGTATGCTTGTAATCGTTAAGGACTGGGTAGTTTTTCAGGATAAAAAAGAAACAGAATAGAGCTAAGCATAAGCAAAATCCTAGAGGAAAACCTGGTTCAGTCTTCTTTCCACCAGACACTGGGAGATAAATTCACCTTTTAGCAGGACAATAACCTAAAACACAAGGCCAAATCTACACTGGTGTTGCTTACACTGCTGCTACTCTCTGTTATTATCTATGCATAGCCACTTTAATAACTCTACCTATATGTACATATTACCTCAATTACCTCGACTAACCGGTGCCCACGCACATTTTTTTAGGTCTTTTTTTATTTTATTACTTTTTTTTAAACTGCATTGTTGGTTAGGGCTTGTAAGTAAGCATACACCTGTAAGTAAGGTAAGTAAATAAGGTCTACACCTGTTGTATTTGGCACATGTGACAAATACAGTTTGATTTGATGTTCCTGAGTGGCCAAGTTACAGTTTTGACTTAAGTCTACTTGAAAATCTATGGTAAGAAATAAAACTGTTTGTATAGCAATGATCAACAACCAATTTGACAGACTTTGAAGAGTTTTGAAAAGAATAATGGGCAAATGTTGCATAATCCAGGTGTGGAAATGTCTTAGAAACTTACCTAGAAAGACTCACAGCTGTAATCGCCGCCAAAGGTGCTTCTACAAAGTATTGACTCAGGGGTGTGAATAATTATGTAAATTAGATATTTCTGTATTTCATTTTCAATACAATTGCAAACATTTCGACAATTAAAAAAAAAAAAACATTTTCATTATGGAGTATTGTGTGTAGATGGCTGTAACACAACAAAATGTGGAATAAGTCAAGAGGTATGAATACTCTCTGAAGGCAGTGTATGTAGTAGTGCTACTGCAGCTGTTGTAGGCTACAGTGCGTCTCTACACTTGATCATGGTTTTGGACGAGCCACTGCAGTGCCTTTAGGGTCAGCTATGGGGAATACGTAGAAAAACACCAAAAGGGAGAACTTGTTTCTACACTAATCTGTGATTTTACTGACACCGGGGCAGGGTGCATTAAAACACACACTCTACATAGAGCGGATCAGCACCACCGCTTCATTTCCCGGCTAAAAGTAACATAAGGAACACTCAGCAAATAGCAAACAAACCAAGCATTTCATCTGTTAATATCCCAAAGCAGAGTATCCCTCATTGTCCAAATGTCATCATGTTAGGAGTAATGCCACCGGAAAATCCCCACTAGTCTAGTTTCTAATCTCATATTTGACTGTAGTCTTTCCAAGATTTGCCAGAGTGAACACAGATTAGGATTAAATAACAGGAAATGGACCATATTTATGCGCTTTATAATTTATTTGTTTTTTTGCTTTTTACATTTTGCTGTCCCAATGTGAACCTTTAATTTACATTGGGCTAGCGGGATTGTAACAATGTATGTTGCATATGTAACCGATGTGAAATGGCTAGTTAGTTAGCGGTGGTGCGCGCTAATAGCGTTTCAATCAGTGACGTCACTCGCTCTGAGACTTGAAGTAGGGTTTCCCCTTGCGTTGGAAGGGCCTCGGCTTTTGTGGCGCGATGGGTAACGATGCTTCGTGGGGTGTCAGTTGTTGATGTGTGCAAGGGTTCGAGCCCAGGTTGGGGCGAAGAGAGGGACAGAACCTACACTGTTACACCTATTGCAACATTAATTAGTTCACAAATGATGGTAAAATGCTATACATTTTCCTTGGGCATAAATTAGTACCCATAATGAACCACAAAATGATTATTCTGGGGTGGTAATGAATATCATGTCCTGGGAAGATGCTATCCTTGTTTGCCATACATTTACCATGTGCAGGTCACCAAGCCTTTTGAAACTTAATTGACCCTTTCCACTCTTCGCTTTGCAGAAGGCTTCTGGGGCTACAACTTCATGTCATAGTACCACAGTTTCTGAAAAACATTATCTAAATGCTGCAGGTGAGTCTCAAAATCTGATGAGTAGACAATTCCATAATTACCCATGACCACCTCTGAAGAATAATTTTGTGGTTTATTATGGGTACTCATTTATACCCAGGAAATTGGATAGCATTTAACCATTATTTGTGAATTAATTGAAGTTGCAATATACAATATATAACCTTCCAATCCCGCTAGCCCAATATAAATTCAAGGTTCACTTTGGGACAACAGAATGTAAAATAAATAAATTATAAAGCGCATAAATATGGTCCATTTCCTGTTATTTAATCCTAATCTGTGTTCACTCTGGCAAATCTTGGAAAGACTACAGTCAAATATGAGATTAGAAACTAGACTAGTGGGGATTTTCCGGTGGCATTACTCCTAACATGATGACATTTGGACAATGAGGGATACTCTGCTTTGGGATATTAACAGATGAAATGCTTGGTTTGTTTGCTATTTGCTGAGTGTTCCTTATGTTACTTTTAGCTGGGAAATGAAGCGGTGGTGCTGATCCGCTCTATGTAGAGTGTGTGTTTTAATGCACCCTGCCCCGGTGTCAGTAAAATCACAGATTAGTGTAGAAACAAGTTCTCCCTTTTGGTGTTTTTCTACGTATTCCCCATAGCTGACCCTAAAGGCACTGCAGTGGCTCGTCCAAAACCATGATCAAGTGTAGAGACGCACTGTAGCCTACAACAGCTGCAGTAGTACTACTACATACACTGCCTTCAGAGAGTATTCATACCTCTTGACTTATTCCACATTTTGTTGTGTTACAGCCATCTACACACAATACTCCATAATGACAAAGTTAAAACATTTTTTTGTCGAAATGTTTGCAATTGTATTGAAAATGAAATACAGAAATATCTAATTTACATAATTATTCACACCCCTGAGTCAATACTTTGTAGAAACACCTTTGGCGGCGATTACAGCTTTACAGTCTTTCTGGATAAGTCTCTAAGAGATTTCCACACGTAGACTGTGCAACATTTGCCCATTATTCTTTTCAAAACTCTTCAAGCCCTGTGAAAATGTTGGTTGATCATTGCTAGACAACCATTTTCAGGTATTGACAGATTATCAAGAAGATTTAAGTCAAAACTGTAACTCAGCTACTCAGGGACATTCACTGTCTTCTTGGTAAACAACACCAGTGTATATTTGGCCTTGTGTTTTAGGTTATTGTCCTGCTGAAAGGTGAATTTGTCTCCCAGTGTCTGTTGGAAAGCAGACTGAACCAGGTTTTCCTCTAGGATTTTGCTTGTGCTTTAGGTCCATTCCATTTATGTTTTATTCAGAAAAACTCCCCAGTCCTTAACGATTAAAAGCATACCCATAACGAGTGAGAAAGTTAGGTAAAGCTCCACCTTATCTCAGCTCACTGGTCACCATAACAACACCCACCCGTAGCACGTGCTCCAGCAGGTATATCTCACTGGTCATCCCCAAAGCCAACACCTCCTTTGGCCTCCTTTCCTTCCAGTTCTCTGCTGCCAATGACTGGAACGAATTGCAAAAATCACTGAAGCTGGAGACTTATATTTCCCTCACTAACTTTAAACATCAGCTATCTGAGCAGCTAACCGATCGCTGCAGCTGTACATAGCCCATCTGTAAATAGCCCACCCAATCTACCTACCTCATCCCCATATTGTTTTTATTTACTTTTGCTGCTCTTTTGCACACCAGTATTTCTACTGGCACATCATCATCTGCACATCTATCACTCCAGTGTTAATTTGCTAAATTGTAATTACTCCGCTACTATGGCCTATTTATTGCCTTACCTCCTCACGCCATTTGCACACACTGTATATAGACTTTTTTCTATTGTGTTATTGACTGTACGCTTGTTTATTCCATGTTTAACTCTGTTGTTGTTTGTGTCGCACTGCTTTGCTTTATCTTGGCCAGGTCGCAGTTGTAAATGAGAACTTGTTCTCAACTAGCCTACCTGGTTAAATAAAGGTAAAAAAGAAAAGAAGAAAAAAAAAGTTACTGACGCACAAATATCACCCCCCCGAAAAATGCTAACTTCACCTGTTATTGTAGTGGTGAGAGGTTAGCATGTCTTGAGGGTATGCTATTTGTGCGTCTAACTTACTCATCATTATTCATTCAGAATGATCCGTAATCATGGTAGCATCCACATTATTGTAGAAGTGTTTAGAAACATATTCTATTCTTTTTTACAATAAAAGTTACTCCAAAATGACAAAATACATAATTTACTATTAATTTCTATTGGGCACAAAATAATCTGTAACACAAAACAAACACAAAATGCATCCAAAAAATGTGTAGAATCACAACCTTGATGTAGTCATTGCATACAATGGGACAAAATACTACACTTTGTACTACTTTAACACACATATACTGTAAGTGAATTTGTCCAAATACTTTTGGTCTCCTAAAATGGGGGGACGATGTACAAAAAGTGCTATAATTTCTAAACAGTTCACCCTCAAATTAAAGCTGACAGTCTGCACTTTAACCTCATAGTCATTGTATCATTTCAAATCCAATGTGCTGGAGTACAGAGCCAAAACAACAACAAATGTGTTACTGTCCCAATACTTTTGGAGCTCACTTTATATCAATAGAGATTTATTGACTTGCTCAGCAACCCTAGACAGCATTGCATTAGCGGTTGGAATGTTGCTCGGGCATGGCCCGAATGGGATCAAATCAAATTACATTTTATTGGTCACATACACATGGTTAGCAGATGTTAATGCGAGTGTAGCGAAAAGCTTGTGCTTCTAGTTCCGACCATGCAGTAATATCTAACAAGTAATCTAACAATTTCACAACTACTACCCTATACACACAAGTGTAAAGGAATGAATAAGAATATGTACATATAAATATATGGATGAGCGATGGCCTAACAGCATAGGCAAGACACAGTAGATGGTATAGTATATACATATGAGATGAGTAATGTAGGGTATGTAAACATTATATAATGTGGCATTGTTTAAAGTGACTAGTGATACATCTATTACATCCAATTTTTTATTATTAAAGTGGCTAGAGATGAGTCAGTATGTTGGCAGCAGCCACTCAATGTTAGTGATGGCTGTTTAACAGTCTGATGGCCTTGAGATAAAAGCTGTTTTTGTCTCTCGGTCCCAGCTTTGATGCACCTGAACTGACCTTGCCTTCTGGATGATAGCGGGGTGAACAAGCAGTGGCTCGGGTGGTTGTTGTCCTTGATGATCTTTTTGGCCTTCCTGTGACATCGGGTGGTGTAAGTGTCCTGGAGGGCAGGTAGTTTGCCCCCGGTGATGCGTTGTGCAGACCTCACTACCCTCTGGAGAGCCTTACGGTTGTGGGCGGAGCAGTTGCCGTACCAGGCGGTGGTACAGCCCGACAGGACACTCTCGATTGTGCATTTGTAAAAGTTTGTGAGTGTTTTTTTGGTGACAAGCCAAATTTCTTCAGCCTCCTGAGATTGAAGAGGCGCTGTTGCGCCTTCTTCACCACGCTGTCTGTATGGGTGGACCATTTCAGTTTGTCCGTGATGTGTACGCCGAGGAACTTAAAACTTTCCACCTTCTCCACTACTGTCCCATCGATGTGGATGGGGGGGGGGGGGGGTGCTCCCTCTGCTGTTTCCTGAAGTCCACGATCATCTCCTTTGTTTTGTTGACGTTGAGTGTGAGGTTATTTTCCTGACACCACACTCCGAGGGCCCTCACCTCCTCCCTGTAGGCCGTCTCGTCATTGTTGGTAATCAAGCCTACCACTGTAGTGTCGTCTGCAAACTTGATGATTGAGTTGGAGGCGTGCATGGCTATGCAGTCATGGGTGAACAGGGAGTACAGGAGAGGGCTGAGAACGCACCCTTGTGGGGCCCCAGTGTTGAGGATCAGCAGAGTGGAGATGTTGTTTCCTACCCTCATCACCTGGGGGCGGCCCGTCAGAAAGTCCAGGACCCAGCTGCACAGGGCGGGGTCGAGACCCAGGGTCTCGAGCTTAATGACGAGCTTGGAGGGTACTATGGTGTTAAATGCTGAGCTGTAGTCGATGAACAGCATTCTTACATAGGTATTCCACGTCCAGATGGGTTAGGGCAGTGTGCAGTGTGATTGCGTCGTCTGTGGACCTATTGGGGCGGTAAGCAAATTGGAGTGGGTCTAAGGTGTCAGGTAGGGTGGAGGTGATATGATCCTTGACTCGTCTCTCAAAGCACTGGTAAAGATCCTGGTAAACTTGAATAGCCCAAAGCTTTTTTCCGTCTTGGGGGGCCTTCACATGCCAAATACCCGATCACCAGAAGCAAAGTTGAGTACCACACTGCTCCCGTCAATCTTGTCATATGCTCTGTCTTTTGATTTTAACGTTGTTGATGATTATATTCCTTTTTTCTTTCCTTTTTCACCTCTTTTCTTAAGTGAGTTGGGACTCACTTTAAATGCATATATATATATATATATATATATATATATATATATATATATATACATACACACACACACACAGTACCAGTCAAAAGTTGACAGTCAAGAGTTTTTCTTTATTTTTACTGGTTTTGTGACTACACTTTCGAAGTTCCTGAAACAAAAATGTTGAAATATATTTAGATTTGTTTAACACTTTTTTGGTTACTACATGATTCCATGTGTTATTTAATAGTTTTTGTCTTCACTATTATTCTTCAATGTAGTAAATATAAAGAAACCCTTGAATTAGTAGGTGTGTCCAACTTGACTGGTACTGTATTTCTGAAACTTGACCTTAAACATGTGCAGTAATTAATACTCTACTGAGAAAATAGATAAGCTGCAGCTTACAGTTCAAAAAAACACTAATTCAAAGTCCTTAGTAGTGATATAGGATGTAATCCATCAAGCATGTGGATGCAGACTGGTGTCAATACTGCCATTTGTCAGTCAAATCCAGTCCAGAAAATGCAGAGCAATTATGAAATATCCTATTTGACCTGGTGTGGCAAAGTGCAAGTGGGCGTAGTGGAAAATGTGTTTCCGTGAAACTGCTTTTCCTGCTGATTGCTTGGCTCTTCCTGGGCTGGTGAAGCACTAGTTGCTGTATGGTTGGATCTGATATGCTGTGACCAAGAAATTAAATACTGAAAAAAAAGATTTCATGATATAGGAGCTACAGCTACAAAACCATGTAACTGTAAATATAACATTTTGAAAAGAAAAAACAGGCGGGGGGTAAAGGTACACCAACTTTACCGAACAAACCTGAAATCCAGTATGACAAAGTAGGTGCTGTGATTCTCACATAACACTTGTGTTATGTGACAAAAGTGTTAAAGGGATGGTAGGCCCAAATTTCAAAATGACACATTGGTTTCCTTACCCAGAAAGGAGTCCAGGGACAAGGTATGACAGCAATCCATTCTTTGGTTTAGTTTCCCTGGCACCTTCTCCACATGCTAATGTTTTGGTTATGTAGTCCTCCTGACATGGGGCCCTGAATAGATTTAAACTCCATAAAGAAGGCACCATTCATTTTATGATTAAAAACATAATTCAATGTAAATTATCTAGGAACACACATCTAATTATGTTTCCTAATTTGTAGAGCTGGTCTAGTGCATAGAATAACAATGACAGGGTACATTAGTAGAGGAGTTTGTACTTTAAATGACTGATATGTATATTTTTCCAAATATAACAAATAAACCTTCCTTTTACTCTGATCTGGCAGTTAAGTGTTGGCTTTGGGTCCATAACCACTACATGGTCAGGTAGGTCATTGCTATTTTGCGGTGCCTTTTCTGTCCCCAGGAAATATAACTTCTTATTTAGTGTAAAATGGGGATTCCAAAAGGCTTTAAATATAAAGTCAGTAAATAGAAGTGTTCTTTGCCTTAAAACACAAACATTTGGATCTTGAAAGAGGAATTTTATGAATTTTTCACACACTTTCTTTCAGTGGATGTAGGTGTTTTTGCCATGTCCCCAGGTGTTATTAATCAACTTCCTAGTTTAATTCTCTCTCACCAATAACGTTTTTTTTTCATGATTATTGTATTTATTTTATTTAAGATTTTCAGTGTCCCTGATATCACTTTCCACCCTGTTCGTTTGTTGCAATGCTCCATTTAAGAAAACAACCTCTTCCTACAAGAACACAGGAAGTGTCAGAATTTCAGTTTGATCAATGTTGTTAGTTTATATGTCCCACTTGTAAACTACAACCCTGTTAGGCTAAATTATATATTTAAAAAAAAATGTCTTAGCAAAATATGTTTGATGGAGAAGTTAAAATCCTGTTCAAGTGTTCACAATTATGCTAGCTCAATCTTGCTCGCTCACAGAGCTATGGACAATTTAGGCTCAAAATATGCACCTAACAGGTTGGAAAATGCACCTAAAAACAGTAAGTGGCTGAGCTTGACCAATATGTTTTTCTGAAAGTTAAAAACGTCCTTTTTCTGATAGAATACATTTACAAAAGTTAGGAGGTTCAAAAAGGCACCGCAAAGTAGAAATTACCCTAAGAAAATTAGAAAATTACATTAAGTTGTAGTTTATGCCTGAAGCAAAATACAATTCAGTCAGACCCCAAAGAAGTTCCCTGTAGCTCAGTTGGTAGAGCATGGTGTTTGCAACACCAGGGTTGTGGGTTCGATTCCCACGGGGGGCCAGCACAGAAAAAAATGTATGATATGTATGAAATTGTATGAAATGTATGCATTCACTACTGTAAGTCGCTCTAGATAAGAGCGTCTGCTAAATGACTAAAATGTAAAAAATTTAAGTTATTTGGGGCCCTCTTGTGGTCAATGATGCTACCTACAATGAGTTCGTAAGAGGTCAATTTCAGTAGCGAGCTCAGCTCAAAAAGGGAGACTGCCCAGTTACACAATCACTACATTTGTATTACCGACACTATATGCAAATGTACCTAAATATCTTTGATTTAAGAAAATCATCGTCAGTTGTATAAAGGCAGTCACAGGAAAGGTGCCGTCTGCACACGAACCTTTCTGCAGGCTACTGTATAATATACTGCACATACAGAACATTAACAACACCTTCCTGACATGGAGGTGCAGGTTTGTAGACATTTCTGCTAATTTATTAAAAACAGAACTACATAAGTATTCAGAACATTTGCTATGAGACTCAAAATTGGGCTCAGGTGCATCCTGTTTCCATTGATCATCGTTGAGATGTTTCTACAACTTGATTGGAGTCCACCTGTGATAAATTCAATTGATTGGACATGATTTGGAAAGGCACACACCTGTCTATATAAAAAGGTCCCACAGTTGACAGTGCATGTCAGTGAAAACCAAACCATGAGATCGAAGGAATTGACCTCAGAGCTCTAAGACTGGATTGTGTTGAGGCACAGATCTGGGGAAGGGTACCAAAACATTTCTGCAGCATTGAAGGTCCCCAAGAACACAGTGTCCTCCTTCATTCTTAAATGGAAGAAGCTTGGCACCACCAAGACTCTTCCTAGGAAAAAACATTACAGCCTTATTCTAAAATGTGGTAAAAGTCAAGAGGTCTGAGTACTTTCCAAATACAAGCAGGTGCTTCCACACAGGTGTGATTCCTGAGTTAAATTAAGCAATTAACATCATGCTTAGGGTCATGTATAAAAATGCCCAGTTGGTGATTATTTTGGCTACCATGGCTAGAAGAGATCTGTGAGTTAAAGAGAGGGGTCTCAAAATTAGCATAAGAGTTTTAAAGGGTGTGTGTGTGTGTGTGTGTCAGTCACCAGATCTCAACCCAATTGAACACTTATAGGAGAGTCTGGAGCAGCACCTGAGACCGTTTTCCATCACCATAACACCAAATATGGAATTCCTCGTGAAAGAATTGTGTCGCATCCCTCCAATAGAGTTCCAGGCACTTGTAGAATCTATGCCAAGGCACATTGAAACTGCTCTGGCTCAACACCCCATTATGACACTGTTGGCATTTCCTTTATTTTGGCAGTTACCTGTACATTGACTTCTACACAGAGTGTAAAATAACCATTTAGAACACCTGCTCTTTCCATGACAGACTGACCAAGTGAATCCAGGTGAAAGCTATGATCCCTTATTGATGTCACCTGTTAAATCCACTTCAATCAGTGTAGATGAAGGGGACAACACTGGTTAAAGGATTAAGCCTCGAGACAAAATCGAGACATGGATTGTGTATGTGTCATTCAGAGGGTGAATGGGCAAGATTTAAATGCCTTAACGGGGGATGCTAGTAGGTGCCAGGCACACCGGTTTGTATCAAGAACGGCAACAGTGCTGGCTGTGTGTGTCAAGAATGGTCCACCACCCAAAAGGGGTGTGTATACAGTAAGTGATGAGGAACAAATCATTTTTAGCCGTATCCATTTTTCCCCTCAGGTCAAATCATATACACTTTAAACTATCAAAACGTATAATAACTGTCTGCGTTTTTGAGACTTCCGTGAAGTAAAATGCCTCCAGAATTGATGTATGGTTGAAAATATAAAATTCAAATATTCTCTTTATTCATTCTATTACAGATGAACACCACTTGAGATTGTGATAAAAGCACACAAAAGGCTACGGACTGAAATCTGGTCACAGATAATTGGAAGAGGGAACAAAGGAGTTAACAGAAAAATATTAGACCTGTCATTTCTAATAATGCAGAAAGTTACAGGGGAAAGAGAAGGTATGTGCCACATTGACTTCTTTGTCATTGCTATTGATGTTTTATTCTGTACAGAGGACAATTTTGTACAAAATTAATCTAGATATAACACTACATAAAACAAAGTAAATCATATGTACAATATTAAATGAAGCCACATAGTACAGATCACATACAAAAGGACACTTGTCAAGTTATTATATTCTGGAAAGTACATGTTCCAACTAAAAACCTGCAGAGGCCAAGCAAAGAATTCCAGAAAACAATCCAAAACATTTGTTGTCTAACTTGCCATACGAGTAATTTGTGTCTTGAAAAAAAAAGAAGTTTGAACAAATAAAAAGCGAACTGATCAAACATATTTCCAAATGATACTGTTATATAAAAGCAAAGATTTTTTGGGGGGGGAATCAAATTGTTTTGGCGAGTGCCATTTGTCCAGGACAAAAGATACATGTTTAACATGGTAGTTAAATGAACACCTTTTTGCATTTAAGTATTAATAATGTAGTTGCCAAGCCAAGCCTTGATGTCGGTCTTTCAGCATTAGCCTTTTCCATTGGCAGCTACAATGCTAAAACTAGCACCCAGGCTACCAGTTACCAGGGACTAGAAACAGAAAAGACATTACAGATTGGATACATGTGCTAGATTTGCAAGTTCAAACAATGGTACCAGAGAAAGACTAACATTTACATTGGGGCCCCAATCAAATCAAATTGTATTCGTCACATGTTTCGTAAACAACAGGTGTAGACTAACACTGAAATGCTTACTGACGGGGTCCTTTCCTTGTCCAGTCCAGGAAATGGACAGCTTCCTGAACTTGAGAAAGCAGAACAGACTGTACATATAGACTCAACAGGATACTGAAGAGCGCTTCATTGAAGATACAAACATGTCACATCTTTCAAGGTTCAGGAAGTGATTTTTCAATAGACTTATTCTTAACGGTTACAGATATCATCCAAAGAGGGATTCAGGTTTGAAATCACCTCTTTCTATGCTCATTCAACTGTCACATGAAATGGTAGTCATCCAAACAGTGTTGCTGTTCTCATCATGTAATATTCCTCCATTCGATAAACGGCTCTCTGATCCCCATTTGTTCAGTACTTCCAGCTCCACAGCAAAGCACCGGTAAAAACCAACAGGGAAGCGTGAGAACACTGGGGGAGGAGGGCTTCAGGGCACGTGGTACCTCTGGAACAAATGGAAGACCATGCTTGACTTGCAAGCAGCTCCAGGGCTTCTGAAAAGCCTGCATCTGAGGACAAGATGTGCATTTGAGAAGGACTTCATTACAGTCGGGCTGTGCAGAATAACAGTTCTACAACATCACCCTGCATCCCAAATAACTTATTATGTGATCGAGATGAGTAATTCTGCACCTCGCCTTCCTCAAACTGGTAAAGTGTCATGTCATTTCAGTTGGAACGTTTCTGGAATGTTCTGCATAATGTAGCATTACAGTGTGTGTGGCTACAGGCGTCTTGATGGACTCTGTGTCAAACCAAACACTTCCTAGCTGGCCATTGAGAGTTAAATGAAGCTTCCCAATAGCATTAAGAACTGGGGACATGCATTATGTATGAATTAAGGAGACTGACATGTCTAAGAAGGGCTTTTGAACATGACAAACAGGGTGCAGCCTAACAACCACCCAATGTGTTTCTCCGTATGAAATAAGTACCATTGTTTGAACTGTCAATATTTCATTGTGATCTGGCTCACATATTGCCAATGGACTTCAACAGAAGGGAAATAAATCCAACAAAAGAATGTGCATGGCACAAAGTGTAGAGTGTAAAGAGTCCAGTGTCCACAGAGAACCTCCCGTCCTCCCTCCATCCTAGTTACAGTGCCTTCATCAGAACAGATGGATCAGTCACTTCAGAAAGTCCTGTTGCTCTTCAGCTTATAAAAAAAAAGAAAAAAAAAAGCATAATTGAATCATCTGAGGCTCCAAAAAAACGAAGGCAAACGACACAGGCTGTCTACCTAGATAGTCATCCGGGTTTCTCTCACACAGAAAGAACACAAACGGTCTTGGCACTGGCAAATGTCCCTGGGATTAAACAAAATGAAAAAAATAAAAACTAGAGAAGAAACAAAACGTCCGAAAAGTCGATCCAAACAGTCATCCCCCACCATCCAACAATGGCTGTTCTTAGTTTTGTTTCCCCTTGACAGAAAATGACATAAGAGGAAACGAGAGGAGCCTCCCCCATTCTGTTTCTGCTCTCTACTTTTGTTGTGCATTCTACCAACTGCGCTCAATGGGGGAACATAGGAGCCTGTCATGTCGCTAGTGGGACAGAACTTCCCCCATTTCCTTTAGTACAGTAAGAGCCTGGAGGGATGAGCCGATACTGTTTTATGCACGATTAAGCAAAAAAAAATTGTCGGCAAGACTAAAAAAGAAAGTTGCGGCCCCACCCCTCCCAAAAAGAAACACCTGAGAAAGCAGAAATCCAGGGGGGGGTTGTGTACTGGCGACGATGATGAAACTGGGCCAGTAATCTGAATGTGCTGTGTGGATGAGGGTGGAGATGGGATGTGGATAGAAGAGGGGACTGGACACTAGAGGAAAGAGAGAAGAGGGGACTGGAAACTAGAGAGAGAGGGGCAGACCTAGAGCCCATCGCGGGTAGTGATCATGACGTCGGCTCGGCGATGGGTCTCCAAGGCTTTTGCGGTGTAGATGTCCTGAGGGAGATCCGACTTACGCCGCACCATAGGCCGGTCTTTCCTCTGGTCTCTCGTTTGTAACTGCAACAGAGGAAGGGGAGAGTGTTAAAGAGAGTTAGGTCCAATGGAATAAAAATGCTTAGCTTGTAACTAGTATTATCCTGGGTATGGTCTACTAAGTTTTTGCCACAAGTACCACTCCTTTTTTCACATTACAAAGTAATGTTTAGAAACAATCAACAATTGACAGGAAACCGCTCACCATGCTTCATGCTAATGAACTAAAGGACGCCATGCACCAAACAGGACGGTGAGAAAAGAGTTGGTGAAATGTTAGCTACCAGGACTACCCTCATCACATTTAAACAGAAGAGACCGAAAGAAAGAAAGGAAAAAGGAAAATAAAAGGAAAGAGAAAAGAAAGTGAGAGAAGAAGAGGGAAGAAGAGGGAAGAAGAGGGAAGAAAAGAGAAGAGAAGAAGAGAGAAGAAGAGAAGAAGAGATAGTACAGACAATAACAAAAGTAGTTGATTCCAGTGTTCAGTCCATGGTCTTGATGAGTCATCACTCCTCTATAGGAGAAACAGTACAGGACCCATTTTGAAAAGAGTGATCAGGGCCCAATGTCATAACATAAGAGTCTCAGAGTAAATCATAATGATTAAGATGACAGGTGCAGGGGGGGACCTGATCCTAGAGCAGCACTGACGGTCAGACCGAAGACGGACAGTTACCTGAGCGACTTCTTCCGTTAGTCTTTTTTAACCTGTGAACTTCTTCATAGCTTAATGGACCATCAGACTCCATTGCTACTGGACCGTTGAGGCCATTGGAATCAACACGGATAAGAGACTAATGTAACAGGAAACGAACACACAAAAAGAATGGGAGAAAGAGACTTAAGTCGCATGCAAAGAAGAATGAATCAGAGAGAGTTTAGACAAACAGAAGGGTTTAGAAATTGGATGCTGGAGTCATGGCTTCTATTAGTGATCTGGTGAGAGTAGAAAATGATGCGGCGCAGACAGACTAATTCAACTGATCGTTAGTGCGGTCATTAAGAGTAGATTTTTACCTAATACGAGGACTGTTCAACATCCACCTTAGAAGACTACCTATAATAAAACAAGACATTGGGAATGCAGTTCACAGTAGGTACTTCCACCTTTGTTTTGTATTTACTGAGACCAGAAATGAAGACCATTCAGTCAACTGGCATTTCACTTGACTTAGTACAGGGTTGGCTACGGAGATCGTATGCCAATATATCATTCAGCACCCAACCAATCTCCTGATCAACCTTCTGATCTTAACCAGGAAAGGGTGGTGCAGTGCATGTGGGAATGTTTAGATAGAAAAGACTGGTCATGCTCTCTGCACAGCAAACCAAACAGTCCTCAGAGGGAAGACAGAAAGGAAACTACTTCAGCTCTTTAGATGGCACGCATGTACACTCTGCTGTGTGTCTCTCACACACACACACACACACACACACACACCTGTGGGTTGGATTTGGCAAGGTTCTCAATCTTGATCCAGGCCTCTTCCCGGTCTTTTGACTTGGCCTTCTCTCTATAGGAGGAAACAAACATTACAATCATAACCTTAGCCACCCTCTAGTCACGCTAAAGTAAACCCCCCCCCCCCCCTCTAGTCACCCAACAGTAACACCCCCCCAATCCCCCTACAGTAACACCCCCCCTTACAGTAACCCCCCCAGTCACCATACAGTAACACCCCCCCCCAGTAACACCCCCCCAACAGTCACCCCCACAGTAACAGTCACCCTACAGTACCACCCCCCCTACAGTCACCCTACAGTAACACCCCCCCCCCTACAGTCACACCCCCACAGTCACCCTACAGTCACACCCTCCCCAGTCACCCTACAGTAACACCCCCCCCCCAGTCACCCTACAGTAACACCCCCCTACAGTAACACCCCCCCAGTCACCCTACAGTAACACCCCCCTACAGTTACACCCCCCCCTACAGTCACCCTACAGTAACACCCCCCCTACAGTAACACCCCCCCTACAGTAACACCCCCCCTACAGTTACACCCCCCCTACAGTCACCCTACAGTTACACCCCCCCTACAGTCACCCTACAGTAACACCCCCCCCTACAGTAACACCCCCCCTACAGTCACCCTACAGTAACACCCCCCCTACAGTAACACCCCCCCCTCTACAGTAACACCCCCCCTACAGTAACACCCCCCCCTCTACAGTAACACCCCCCCCTCTACAGTAACACCCCCCCTCTACAGTAACACCCCCCCTACAGTCACCCTACAGTAACACACCCCCCTACAGTTACACCCCCCCCCCCTACAGTCACCCTACAGTTACACCCCCCCTACAGTCACCCTACAGTTACACCCCCCCTACAGTCACCCTACAGTAACACCCCCCCCTCTACAGTAACACCCCCCCCCCCTCTACAGTAACACCCCCCCCCTCTACAGTAACACCCCCCCCCTCTACAGTAACACCCCCTCCTCTACAGTAACACCCCCTCTCTACAGTAACACCCCCCCTCTACAGTCACAACAATGTATAGTCCTTCAGATCTGCAAATCTGAATGATAATATTTCATATGTAGTAATCATTACAATACTGTCTAAACATGAGAAAACGTTTTCATCCAAATTAGCATATCATAATCTATTTACCATTACAATATATAGTCAAGATTTGATACATGCTAATCTGAATGAGAATATTTAATGAATATGGTCCACATTTGAAATGTACTATTATCATTCACATTAGTATATCATATTCTAGTCTTAACTACAATCTGTAGTCAAGATTTGAGATCTAGAATATTCTAATTTCGGATTAGCATATTACATACTTGTTTTTCTCTGCTCTGAACTGCTGTGTGCAGTCATCAAACAGCTTCTGGTTCATCTCCATGAAGAGCTTCAGAGCGTTGTAGATGAGGCCATGGATGGTCCTGCACAGAGACAGACAAAGACAGCAGTGAGTCAGTCTGCCATCATGTCTAAAAGGGTAGGCCTGTCCTCCAGCCCAAACCAAAATTAGATTCCAGTGAATGACTAAAGTAGGTCTGAACCACTGTTGAGCTCCCTGCAGTCAACACTAGCACTTTCAGACCAGCTTAATGTTAAACAACTCTCATTCCACCTAAAACAGTTTGGTAAGGTGTTGAACTTTCAAATCATAAAAAAAAAAATAATGTTAATTAAATATGCCTCCAAGGGACATGGGATGAAATTAGTTTTATTGGTAATCTGTTTGATTGAACCTGCCTGCAGTGCCAGATGGCTGTGCACTTTCGCCACTGTTCCATTGGTTATTTTGTGCCAGGCAAGCTCACGAAAGCCAAGCAAGCTCAATCAAGAGCAGCTAAAAAGTTTATAGTATTTAAACCCAGGTCTTGCTAACACTACATGTTCTGAGAAATTGGAGTGAGCGGCCTATGAGGGCAGATCAGGGTCACTGTTATTAGGTCACACAGCAGAAAATGAAAAATGTCTTACTGGACCAGGTAATCCCTCCATATCTTAGTTTGTTGTCTTTCTTTTGGTGCCTAATGAACACAGCCCTTTTGAGGGGCTACTTACTTGTTCCAGTGGGTCTTGGAGTTGCGGTAGAGCGCCGGGAACATAATAGGCAGGATCTTGGCTGCGTTGTCGCTGATCAGACTCATGATGTACTCGTTGTTCCAGTAGTACAGAGCCCTCTCCGCTACCTGCACAATGACCCAAAGCATACAGCAACGTCAGTGAGGACAGCTCACTCAAAATGGTGATGGCAGGAGGCGCCAAATAGAGAGATAGAGAAGCACACCTTGATTGGTGAAACATCCTTCCATGAAGCCTAGAAATAACTGTTCCAACATCTCTCTAGAACCCCTCATGTTGGTTTCCACTACAGGGTCGAACCAGGCGGTACGGTCATTACATCCTGGATCTTGTTTTGTTTTAATGGACTGCTTAGTTCTAGGAACCAGCTAGAAACATTTCACTACTCAAATTCCCTTTCCCACGTCACCGTAATGTCTAAAAGTCAAAAGGTCACCAATAACAGGGTTCCCATGGCATGGGGTCAGTCACCTGGAAGTGTGGGCTGGACACACACTTGGCCAGCTGCCTGAACAGTGGCTCCATGACCTTGACGAACTCGGACGGCTCGATGACGTCTAGAATCTCCTCCAGCTCGTTAAGGAACATCACCTCTTTTGGGGAGTGAGTCTTGGGCCAGTATTTCAGAAGGGCCATGACCACCTGGGAGACACATTGAGCAGGGAGTGGAGTGGATATTGAATAAGCAAAAACATTAACTTTAAATTGAACTTGCAAAGAGCATATACACACACATTGTTTATAATAGTTAATAAAATCAATTATTTGTCACATGCGCCAAATACAACAAGTGCAGACCTTACCGTGAAATGCTTACTTACAAGCCCTTAACCAACAACACAGTTAAAAAAAACGTGTCTATTTAGTAAATATTTTCTTAAGTAACAATAAAAGCTCCCGAGTGGTGCAGGGATCTAAGGCACTGCATCTTAGCGCAAGAGACGTCACTACAGTCCCTGGTTCGAATCCAGCCTGTATCACATCCGGCTGTGATTGGGAGTCCCATAGGGCGGCGCACAATTGGCCCAGCGTCATCCGGGTCTGGCCAGGGTAGGCAGTCATTGTAAATATTAATTTGTTCTCAACTGACTTGCCTAGTTAAATAAACAATTAAAATAACAAGGCTATATACAGGGGGTATCGGTACCAATTCAATGTACCGGAGTACAGGTTAGTTGAGGTAATTTGTGCATGTACAGTACCAGTCAAATGTTTGAACACACCTACTCATTCCAGGGTTTTTCTTTAATTTGACTATTTCATACGTTGTAGAATAATAGTTAAGACAAACTATGAAATAACATATGGAATCACGTAGTAACCAAAAAAAAGTGTTTAACAAATCAAAATATATTTTAGATTTCTTCAAAGAGGCTAACCTTTGCCTTGATGACAGCTTTGCACACTCTTGGCATTCTCTCAACCAGCTTCATGAGGAATGCTTTTCCAAAAGTCTTGAAGGAGTTTCCACATGCTGAGCACTTGTTGGCTGCTGTCCTTCACTCTGCTGTCCAACTCATCCCAATTGGGTTGAGGTCGGGTGATTGTGGAGGCCAGGTCATCTGATGCAGCACTCCATCACTCTCCTTGGTCAAATAGCCCTTACACAGCCTGGAAGTGTGTTGGGTCATTGTCCACTCAGCACAAACCAGATGGGATGGCGTATCGCTGCAGAATGCTGTAGTAGCAATGCTGGTTAAGTGTGCCTTGAATTCTAAATAAATCACTGAATGTCACCAGCAAAGCACCCCCACACCATCAGACCTCCATGCGTCACAATGGGAACCATACATGCGGAGATCATTCGTTCACCTACTCGGCGTCTCAAAGACACGGCGGTTGGAACCAAAAATCTCCAATTTGGACTCAGACCAAAGGACAGATTTCCACTGGTCTAATGTCCATTGCTCGTGTTTCTTGGCCCAAGCAAGTCTCTTCTTCTTATTGGTGTCCTTTAGTAGTGGTTTCTTTGCAGAAATTCCACCATGAAGGCCTGATTCACACAGTCTCCTCTGAACAGTTGATGTTGAGATGTGTCTGTTAATTGAACTTTGTGAAGCATTTATTTTGGGCTGCAATTTCTGAGGCTGGTAACTAATGAACTTATCCTGTGCAGCAGAGGTAACTCTGGGTCTTCCTTTCCTGTGGCGGTCCTCATGAGAGCCAGTTTCATCATAGCGCTTGATGGTTTTTGCGACTGCGCTTGAAGAATTTTTCAAAGTTCTTGAAATGTTCCAGATTCACTGAGCTTCATGTCTGAAAGTAATGGTGGACTGTCATTTTCAATTTTCTTATTTCAGCTGTTCTTGCCATAATATAGTATTTTACCAAATAGCGCCATCTTCTGTATACCACCCATACCTTGTCACAACACAACTGTTTGGCTCAAACGCATTAAGAAGGAAAGAAATTCCACAAATTAACAAGGCACACCTGTTAATTGAAATGCATTCCAGGGGACCACCTCAGGAAGCTGGTTAAGAAAATGCCAAGAGTGTGCAAAGCTGTCATCAAGGCAAAGGGTGGCTAGTTTGAAGAATCGCAAATATAAAATATACCCTTTTTTTGGTTACCACATGACTACATGCGTTTTATTTAGACGCTATTATTCTATAATGTAGATAATAGTAAAAATAAAGAAAAACCCTGGAATGAGTAGTTGTGTCCACTTTTGACTGGTACTGTAGGTAGGGGTAAATTGCCTATGCCTAGATAAACAGCAAGTAGCAGCAGTAAAAACAAAGGGGGGGATGGCAGGAAGCTTGGCCCCAGTGATGTACTGGGTCGTACGCACTACCCTCTATAGAGCCTTATGGTCGGATGCTGAGCAGTTGCCATACCAGGTGGTGATGCAACCAGTCAGGATGCTCTCGATGGTGCAGCTGTGGAACCTTTTGAGGATCTGGGGACCAATACCAAATCTTTTCAGTCTCCTGAGGGGGAATAGGTGTTGGGTCGTGCCCTCTTCACAACTGTCTTGCCGTGTTCGGACATGGCCAATTTCAAGTTTTCATAACATATCGGTAATCTGCATTTCTAGACGCAGATTATATTGCACTCCACGAGGAGACTGCGTGGCAAGCTGACCACCTGTTACGTGAGTGCAGCAAGGAGCCAAGGTAAATTGCTAGCTAGCATTAAACTTCTTAAAAAAATAAATCCATCTTAACATAATCACTAGTTAACTACACATGGTTGATGATATTACTAGTTTAACTAGCATGTCCTACGTTGCAAATAATCATTGCGGTGCCTGTTAATTTATTGTCGAATCACAGCCTACTTTGCCAAACGGATGATGATTTAACAAGCGTATTCGCGAAAAAAGCACTGTCGTTGAACCAATGTACCTAACCATAAACATCAATGCCTTCCTTAAAATCAATACACAAGTATAGATTTTTTTAAACCTGCATAATTAAAATAAATTCATGTTAGCAGGCAATATTAACTAGGGAAATTGTGTCACTTCTCTTGCGTTCTGTGCAAGCAGAGTCAGGGTATATGCAGCAGTTTGGGCCGCAGGCTCATGGCGAACAGCGTGAAGACCATTTCTTCCTAACAAAGACAGTAATTCATTTTCCAGAATTATTACATAACATTGAAGGTTGTGCAATATAACAGAAATATTTAGACTTATGGATGCCACCTGTTCGATAAAATACGGAACGGCTCCGTATTTCACTGAAAGAATAAACATTTTGTTTTCGAAATGATAGTTTCCGGATTTGACCATATTAATGACCTAAGGCTCGTATTTCTGTGTGTTTATTATAATTAAGTCTATGATCTGATATTTGATAGAGCAGTCTGACTGAGCGATGGTAGGCAGCAGCAGGCTCGTAAGCATTCATTCAAACAGCACTTTCCTGCTTTTGCCAGCAGCTCTTCACAATGCTTGAAGCACTGCAGTGTTTATGACTTCAAGCCTATCAACTCCCGAGATTAGGCTGGCAATACTATAGTGCCTTTTAGAATATCCAATAGTAAAAGATATGAAATACAAATGGTATAGAGAAATAGTCCTATAATTCCTACAACCTAAAACTTAACTGGAAATATTGAAGACTCATGTTAAAAGGAACCACCAGCTTTCATATGTTCTCATGTTCTGAGCAAGGAACTTAAACGTTAGCTTTTTTTACATGGCACATATTGCACTTTTACTTCTCCAACACTTTGTTTTTGCATTATTTAAACCAAATTGAATACGTTTCATTATTTATTTGAGACTAAATAGATTTCTGTATTATATTAAGTTAAAATAAGTGTTCATTCAGTATTGTTGTAATTGTCATCATTACAAATATACAAAAAAATTAAACAAAAATTAAAAAATAATAATAATAATAAAAAATAAAAAAAATCGGCCATTAAAAAAATATAAAAACATGTATATAAAAAAAAGTCAAACCGGCCTTTTTTTGGTCCTCCAATAATCGTTATCGGCGTTGAAAAATCATAATCAGTCTAGTTTGGACCATGATAGTTTGTTGGTGATGTAGACACAAAGGAACTTGAAGCTCTCGACACGCTCCACTACAGCCCCTTCGATGTGAATGGGGGCGTGTTCGGCCCTCCTTTTCCTGTAGACCACGATCAGCTCCTTTGTCTTGATCACATTGAGGAGAGGTTGTTGTCCTGGCACCCACACTGCCAGGTCTCTGACCTCCTCCCTATAGGCTGTCTCATCGTTGTTGGTGATCAGGCCTACCACCATTGTCGTCAGAAAACTTGATGTGTTGGAGTCGAGCGTGGCCGTGCAGTCGTGGGTGAACAGGAGGGGACTAAGCATGCACCTCTGAGGGGCCCCTGTGTTGAGGGTCAGCATGGTGGATGTGTTACCTGCCCTTACTACCTGGGGGCGGCCCGTCAGGAAGTCCAGGATCCAATTGCAGAGGGAGGTGTTTAGTCCCAGGGTCCTTAGCTAGGAGATGAGTTTTGTGGGCACTACGGTGGTGAACACTAAGCTGTAGTTACTGAAAAGCAACCTCACATACAGTTGAGGTCAGAATATCTAAAGACCCAAGCAGCAAACTTCGTGGAAATTAATTTTGTGTCATTCTCAAAACTTTTGGCCACGACTGTACACTTAGGTTGGAGTCATTAAAACTCGTTTTTCAACCACTCCACACATTTCTTGTTAAACTATAGTTTTGGCCAGTCGGTTAGGATATCTACTTTGTGCATGACACAAGTCATTTTTCCAACAATTGTTTACAGACAGATTATTTCACTGTATCACAATTCCAGTGGGTCAGAAGTTTACAAACACTAAGTTGACTGTGCCTTTAAACAGCCTGGAAAATTCCAGAAAATGATGTCATGTCTTTAGAAGCTTCTGATAGGTTAATTGACATCATTTGAGTCAATTGGAGGTGTACCTGTGGATGTATTTCAAGGCCTACCTTCAAACTCAGTGCCTCTGTTTGACATCATGGGAAAATCTAAAGAAATCAGCCAAGACCTCCAAGACCAAAGTACCACATTCATCTGTACAAAAAATAGTACGCAAGTATAAACACCATAAGACCACGTAGCCGTCATACCGCTCAGGAAGGAGAAGCGTTCTGTCTCCTAGAGATTAACGTATTTTGGTGCGAAAAGTGCAAACCAATCCCTGAACAACAGCAACGGACCTTGTGAAGATGCTGGAAGAAACAGGTACAAACATATCTATATCCACATTAAAACGAGTCCCTTTCAAAGTACTTCATGGCCACCGACGTCAGTGCTACGAGCGGTAATCATTTAGGCAGGTTACCTTCGCGTTCTTTGGCACAGGAACTACGGTGGTCTGCTTGAAACGGGTTGGTATTACAGACTCAGTCTGGGAGAGATTGAAAATGTCAGTGAAAACACCTGCCAGTTGGTCCGCGTGATGCTCTGAGTACGCGTCCTGGGAATCCTTCTGGCCCCGCAGCCTTGTGAATGTTGACCTGTTTAAAAGGTCTTGCTCACATCAGCTATGGAGAGCGTGACCACACAGCCACCCGGAACAGCTGGTGCGCTCATGCACGCTTCACTATTGCTTGCCTCGAAGCGACCATAAAAAAAGGCATTTAGCCCGTCTGGTCACTGGGCAGCTTGGTTTCCCTTTGTAATCCGTAATAGTTTGCAAGCCCTGCCACATCTGACCAGCGTCAGTAGGATTATAAAGTGTAACCGATCCTTTTTGATCAATGGGTCGACATGCATTGCAATACAAAAACCTTCTGAGATGACGGAATACAACGTCACTGAAGGGGTAATCAATACACCTTACTTGTGAGCAGAAATTTCACAACTTACTGGTTCAGTGAGAGTGCTGTCCTTCTCTAGAAACTGCACCACACAGTATGCCAGCTAGGGGGGAGAAAAAGACAATGGGAAACAATTACTGGCTGATCCTAAAATCAGTCTAATTGTGCTGACATTCACAACGATAGGACACAATTACTGGTGACGCTGGCTGGTCCAGTCAGCCTAATTGTGTTGACATTCTGAACGATAATAGTTACTAACAAATAGTTGCAGTCATGAGGTTGCAGTAACAGTAATACTAGCAGTATAACTACAATGTAACAAAACAAATACTTTTTGTGAGGTGTTCTCATTTTGCATTAGGCTAGCTTTAACACAGTTGATCAAGCTGTAATGTAGATATTATGCTATGGTCCATAGAGCAATGTATAGCACAGCAGAGATAGATAAGATAGAAACAGGCCGGCAGACACCAACACAGCGAGCGAGACACAGCGAGCGAGACACAGCGAGCGAGACACAGCGAGCGAGACACAGAGAGCGAGACACAGAGAGCGAGAGGCCCCTGACAAGGACCTTTGTCTTCATAGTAATTGTGGCTTGTGAATAGCAGATATCTGATTCCAGCTAGCTTGTAGCAGTCAGGCACTGCCCTCACCTCCCCCACACACACACACTACCCAAACAGGCCCCATTGGAAACAAGCCCCACTGTGAGCCCACTGCCTAAACAGGCCAGGCCCCATTGGAAACAAGCCCCACTGTGAGCCCACTACCTGAACAGGCCAGGCCCCATTGGAAATAAGCCCCACTGTGAGCCCACTGCCTGAACAGGCCAGGCCCCATTGGAAATAAGCCCCACTGTGAGCCCACTGCCTGAACAGGCCAGGCCCCATTGGAAATAAGCCCCACTGTGAGCCCACTGCCTGAACAGGCCAGGCCCCATTGGAAACAAGCCCCACTACCTGACCTACACCTATAAATCAGTCATTTCCATAGTGTGCATTCACTAGGGCAAAAGGGGCAGAACATTCAGAATGTGGCAGATAGAAATTGATTAAATAGAGCTGAAACAACTCCCAATTATTGATGGCAGAGAATCATGTCTGTTGTGAACACTGTATTTCTGTGTGAACGTTCTGTAACCTCGCACCCTCTTGAACAGAGCCCAGGGCAGCATGGCCGATAGAACAATCAGAGCTGTGTTGTGTTCATTAGGGTCACACAATGGAAAAGTAAAAAAATGTCCACACACACTACATGTTAAATGTAAATTGTAAAGTATTTTGGAATGTCCTTTTCGTTATGTTGGACCCCAGTAGGACTAGCTGTCGCCATTGGCATGAGCTAATGGGGATGGGAAAAAAATATGAAAATCAACACACACGTTTCTTATTGGACAAGGAAGTCCCTCCCCGTTTCAGTCTGTTAACTTCCATTTTGTACCCAATGAACACGACCCAGACCCTAGACAGACACAAGGGCTTACCTGCGGATGGTAGACACTAAGTGATTTGACTTTGTGCAAAGGCAACAGGACCTTTAAAAGGAATATCTTGTGCTCCTCTTTTAGTGGTAAGGCAAACCCATTGATTATACTGTGAAAGAGAGAAACAAATTACAATTAGAATGATTCTAATCTAAATCATTTCAACTGAACTCAAAATAGTACTGAATATCAAAAAGATAAAAGGATAAACAGCGGCAGAGCAATGGTTAGAGATCCTTTCTGCAGTCCAGAATACATTATGAGACTGGATAAAAGTCCAAAATAAATAACTGTACTGCAATACACGCCGAGTTAGAGCTTAAAGTGTACCTTCCAAGTATCTCCAGTAATTCTGCTATTCCATTATGGTGCTCAGTCTCATAGATAAACCTGTCAAAAACACAGAGATATTAGATTTTAGTTACACAACCAAACATCCATTTCTTAGTAGTGATATGAAGTCACCATTGAATCTTTAGCAATGGATTTTATATGTTAAAATATCTGACATAAAACAAAATTTAAAAAGCGTCTAAGATTAAACTCACCTATAAAATATATTATTGATGTGTTTTCTGATGTAGGCCCGTAGTCCCAGGAACTTCCCATATATCCTGTGGAGAGTTGTTTTGAGGAAGTCCCTCTCCCGCGGGTCTTCACTGTCAAACAGGTCTAAAAGCTGTGGACACATGACATCCCTCCAGTGCTTGACATGAATTTTTTTTTATTTATTTTTTTAGGAAAGATGTCTTATTGAGTAAATAAAATGGTTTGTAACACCATGTGCCAAAAATGTGACTGAAAATTGTGTTGTATGATGCAAGGAAACACTTGAAAAAAAATATCCTTCATTATTATCACTGGTGTTGACAATGGAAGACTGCTGGTCTCTGATCCCATGTGGTGAATCGCCTGCCGCTGTGCCATGAGCAAGGCACTTAACCCTCCCCAAAGTTAAATATTGCACTGATAGGCTACAGTATAAAACACGTGGTCCGTCTCCCTGCAACATCACAATTACAACCAAATACTTTGTCTTTATAAAATAATTCCCTCATTCAATGAACCCGGGATAAAATGGCTAAGGAGGACGAGGCAGTAAACAAAGATGTTTATCCATTTGTAAAAGGTTAAAATATTCAGGGGAAATCTTCACAGCATAGGTCATAGGAGTTACTTGTCAATTAGTAACTTTGTCAGAATTGGTTAGGAGGTGAATCCTGGTCAATTTTGAGCGCTTGAGAAGGTTTTATAATTGGAGTATTCAGGATTTGCGGTTCCACACGAGCACCCGTACCAACGGTGTCAGGCATTTGCGGTTCTTCATGAGTGTCGGTGGAAAGTTATTTTAGGACATGGGACATAAAATTAACACATTCTAATAGCTAAATAGTTAACTTGCTAAACTACACAATACATCTTGAATTGGCCATGTAGTTAAGTCTGTTGTATACATTTATTTAACCTGCTGCGCAAATGTCTTTCTCCCCTCTGGCAACAACCCACACACAGGTGATGCGCACACGCACACACACACACAATTACTTTTCCAGAATTTTTATTGCTTTTAACTGGCAATTTTTGTTATTTACCCCCCCCCCCCCCCCCCCCCCCCCCCTCCTCCCAATTTCGTGATATCCAATGACCATCTTGTCTCCTCGCTGCAACTCGCCAACAGGCTCAGGAGCGGCGAAGGTCGAGTCATGCATCCTCCGAAACATGACCCGCATAACCGCGCTCCTTAACACCCGCCCGCTTAACCCGGAAGCACCAATGTGTCCAAGGAAAAACTGTTCAGACGACCGAAAACAGCCTGCAGGCACACGGCCCGCCACATGGAGTCACTGGAGCATGATGAGCAGAGTAAAGCCCCCCTGTCAAACCCTCCCCTAATCCGGACGATGCCGGGCCAATTGTGCGCCGCCCTATGGGACTCCTGGTCACAGCCGGTTGTGACACAGCCTGGGATCGAACCCGGGTCTGTAGTGACACCTCTAAGGCACTGCGATACAGTGCCTTAGACCGCTGCGGCACTCGGGAGGCCCCCACACTAGTAATTATTATCAACAAATGTGCAAACACAGCAAGCATCGCTTTGTCTCAAAAACACATCTCACGACTGCATGATTAAAAGATCATTCGTGGCGGTCAATGTAGGCCTATATTAACTTGACTCCGATGCACTCTGCAGAGATTGGGAGGACAGTGAGCAAAACATCACATCCGGAAGACAGTGATCCAATTCTGATCGGAGTAGCCTAATTGTTTGATATTGTGATTTGAGTGATTTTGTTTTACTTGTCCATTCAGACAATTTAAATGTGTAATCTATGCTTCTTTCAGCTCTTACCTGCATCACAAACTTCTGGTCGATGTACTTCTTAGCTATGTTCGGTTGAAAGTCAGGAGATTCTAAAAACCGAAGGAAAAATTCGTAGACGAGCTGGAAAGAAAACATTTTTAAAATGCATAATTTGCAGAACGCATAGCAAGAGTGCCCTTCCTTACAAAAATGCTTGGTAAAAATCAAAAATATGTTTCATTAGATCACATAATTAGACAACCAAATGTTCATTAGACCACATAACAGCATCAGTAATATCTGTATATAACATCATAATGATCCATAATAAAAACAGACGTGCTCTTTTTGTCATGGCCGAGAGATAAGGTCCAATGACCGTTTATGCTGATACTTTAATTATACAGCACTGTACTTGAGAGAATGTAAGGTGTGCAACACTTCATTCTTACTCAAACAGCAGGGTCGTGTGTTCATTAGGACACGCAACTGAAAACTCTTTACAACAGAAAAAAAAAAGAATTGCTGTGTAAAAGTCCAGGTAGTTCCTTCCGGTTGAAGTGTGTTTTCTTCATTTTGGTGCGTAATTAACACGACCCAGGCCATGTGAGCTGGGTTAGTAAATATCCCTGGGTACCTGGATATGTGGCCACGCAGCCTCAAGCGTAGGCTCGTCCTCCTCGGGGTCGAACTCTGCTCCTGTGGGGTTGGACGACGGAGGCAACGTTCGAAACATGTTCACCGCAAACTGGGGGGGTGAGAGAAGCAAAAGAGTATATTCAGAGTCAGTAGACCACAGTGATGAAGGCCAGTATGGAGTCAAATTGCTTCAGTGGCTGTTTTACATTGAATGTAACAGGATTGCCAAGAATACATACTTGACCTTTCCGTCTTAACTTAAACCAGGGCTAGTCAACTAGATTCTTACTGGGGCCAGATGTAAAAAAATAAAAAATAAATAAATAAGTGCTACGTGATTATTCTGAAGAACTGTACAAAACTTTTTTTTTTTTTAAAAAGCAACACACCAATATAAGGAATTCTTAAACGTTGCTAAAAGTAATTTAGAAAGACGGTCGCAACCCAACAATTAGATCATAATTGAAAAAGGAAAAGAAGCAACCATTGTTATTTTTTTATTTCAACTATTAAAAGCTTCCTAAAACTTGAGGTTTTCATTTTTTTTTTTTTACCTAAGCATCCCAATAAATAACAAAAATGTGTTAAATCAGGCAATGCCAAATTCCAGTCTGAAGGAAGTATGCTTTGAATTGATTTCCCTCAGTCATTTTGTGCATTGTTTGTCTCACTCCCTTCAAACATGTCCTGGTGAGCGTCAGAGGGGGAAACAAAAGGCACGTACGTGTTCCTTTGAGTCATAGCTTTCAGAAATATTTTGTAGCTTAAACCATTCAAAACTATAGAGCCACATTCAAAATAAAGAAAATAGTCAACATGCAACATAGGCGCTAGAAACCGCTAAAACCCAGACTATAAGACAACCCACTATAGCACTGGTCATTTCGGCACTGAAAAGTCAGAGTTTGTACGAGATATTTATTAATGTTCAGAATTGATCAAAGGGCCAGTCTAAATCAATAAAAACTGGTCTGGATTTGGCCTGCGGACAGCCAGTTGCATAGCCCTAAACTAATCACAGATCTGAATTAGTGAAAGTGATAGACGAGAGCACGTTATCCCATCTAAAAATCACATCTAGATCTGTGTTTACCTCAAGGGAACAAGGAAGGGAAGAAGGGGGGGGATGTCTGAAGTATTCAAAACACGTCCCGAGTTAGTATCCACTTGGCAAAGTCTAACGCCGTTCTTTCCTTTGACCCAAGTGGGTTACCATTTGTCTCTGAACATCAACTGACTGCGTGTGGGGTGCTATAACTGCTTCTGCCAGTAAAGACAGATCATGAGACAGTGCAGTTGGCCTGAGGAATAGAACACCGCTATTTCTGTTGGGCTGATAGCTAGGTACGCTATGTTCAAGTCTAGATTTAGCTTTGAAAAAAGAGAGATGTGTTTTACAAGATGATTTTAAAATGTCTGTATGTAATTCGAATAATGAACTGCCTTTTGAAGATATTTAAAAGTTCTCCGGATCTGAAGATCCATTCCATTCAAAGAGAGACATTATTTTAATTCACTGTCAAATTATTATAATAACTCTCATTAGCTGCCCAGCTACATATGGAAGCTTAGATCTATAATAGAGAAACATTTCACACTGGACATGGGGGATGACGTCAGACAGACAAGGAAGAGAAGAGTAGGAGATTAGGCATCCGGGGCGGAAAATTATGAAATGAAATGTATATATTTTTTTTAAATCAGGACTAAACGGAAGGTTTTGACACATGAAAAGGCTTGCTGCATTTACACTTATCCATGAAAGCCTTACGCCGAGCCATAATGACATTTCACATTAAAAACCCGGTGGGCTAACATAACTGGGTCTGATGAAAAAAAAAATAGAACTGTTTGGCCATAATGACCATCGTTATGTTTGAAGGAAAAAGGGGGAGGCTTGCAAGCCGAAGAACACCATCCCAACCGTGAAGCACGGGGGTGGCAGCATCATGTTGTGGGGGTGCTTTGCTGCAGGAGAGACTAGTGCACTTCACAAAACAGATGGCATCATTAGAAAGGAAAATTATGTGGATATATTGAAGCAACATCTCAAGACATCAGTCAGGAAGTTAAAGCTTGGTCGCAAATGGGACTTCCAAATGGACAATGACCTGAAGCATACTTCGAAAGATGTGGCAAAAATGGCTTAAGGACAACAAAGTCAAGGTATTGGAGTGGCCATCACAAAGCCCTGACCTCAATCCCAGGGAATTTTACTAGGATGAAATGTCAGGAATTGTGAAAAACGGAGTTTAAATGTATTTGGCTAAAGGTGTTCGTAAACTTCCCACTTCAACTGTACACACACACACACACTTTATTGTATTTATTTTTTGATGCACACAACAATTTATGCAACAGGGATATTGATCCAGGAGGGGATTGAATATCTCTGAAGTCACCAAGAAGCTTGATCTTGGCATCAAGCTAGCAAGTCAGAAAGCCAAAAGGCATGGAGCTCTGAGCTTGATATAATTTATGACACGTTAGATTTCTTATACTTAACTTATAAGCAGTGGCTTAACTCATACAGTCGGAATTTTGAAATAACCCCAGTATACCGCCCAAACCTAATGGTTTTATTTTAAACCTGTTATTCATTGGCTGATTGCTCCCAACTCATAGGAATCCCCACCCAGTTGACTACTTTAAAATGGTGGAAGCCCTCAATGGAAATGCTCATGCTAAAAACGGGTTATATCCATTATAGGTCATCTATTCATCTCTATGTCACATGCGTCCACTTACATCAGTGCATTCATAACAACCTAACCATTATGAGTTCTCCATTTGATCAAATAAGCCTCATGTAGCATTTTAGCAATTACATTTTTTTGTTGACCAAATTCGACACTCATTGACCTCCACACAAAATGTCCTCAATTTGTATTTTCATGGACAGGTTTTGGGGTGGAGTAAAACCTCTCGCTTTGGCTCTCTCTCTGTCATTGCTTCAATAATTGGGGGTAGCACATCCTGAACAGTAGGTCAGATTGTCAGAAGGTTGTTTGTTCTACCCACTCTGAATGTGCTACCCCCAACAGAGATTGTAGCACATTGGGTAATAATGAAACGTGTGCTACCCTACCCTTTGTATTTAATTCTGAACAGTAGGGACACAATAGTAGCACATTCTGATGGACAACTCAGACTGTCAGAATGTAGCACATTCTGGGCAGCAGCAGAGATGATCATGGCACCAGCCCTACCCAGCAATAGAGACACCCCGCCCGAGCCTGCCTTAGGGGTGTCTCCCCTCCTCCAGTCAGTCTGCTGACACTC
Source organism: Salmo trutta (assembly GCF_901001165.1). NCBI lineage: Eukaryota > Metazoa > Chordata > Actinopteri > Salmoniformes > Salmonidae > Salmo > Salmo trutta. The sequence continues at coordinate 35,829,909 of NC_042989.1, forward strand.
ACCACGTGCACCACCTCCGGGTAGATGGGCTCTGTGATGACGTTCCTGTTGTGCGTGATGTACTCCACCATCTCGCTCAGCGCCGCCCGCTTCACCTCCTTCCATTTCAGGTCACTTAGTGGGTCTGACAGGAAGTCAAAGAGCACGCAGCACTGGCGCAGCTTCTGCACAAACAGCTTCTCCTGCTCCGCCGGAGCACAGTCTGAGGAGAGAGAAAATAATGTTTTATTTCAATATTCTTGTGAAGATGTAATACAGTGCTCGCTGCATGCAACAAACTACATACAGAAAAATAGTCAACCAAAAAAATATAAAAAAATACACTGTCAACAGAAGTACACATTCCAGTTTTGACCCTGTTCACTTGAGACAACTTCCTTATAGCCCCATATGGTCTTAAAGCTGGGGAATTTGAAACGCAAAGATAAATTAATGCTCAAAATTCTAGTTCAAATCCCTGCTTGACCGGACTTAATGTTATGTCCCCTACTCAGATAAAAAGCCATCTCTGCCTGTTCCCACAAAAGGAGATTTTTTTTTGGGGGGGGGGGGGGAATATATAAGGGCCTACAAATTAGAGGTCGACCGATTATGATTTTTCAAACGCCGATACCAATTATTGGAGGACCAAAAAAGCCGATACCAATTAAAAATCGGCCGATTTTTTGCATTTATTTGTAATAATGACAATTACAACAATACTGAATGAACACTTATTTTAACTTAATATAATACATAATCAACTTAACCTCAAACAAATAACGAAACATGTTCAATTTGGTTTAAATAATGCAAAAACAAAGTGTTGGAGAAGAAAGTAAAAGTGCAATATGTGCCATGTAAAAAAAGCTAACATTTAAGTTCCTTGCTCAGAACATGAGAACGTATGAAAGCTGGTGGTTCCTTTTAACATGAGTCTTCAATATTCCCAGGTAAGAAGTTTTAGGTTGTAGGAATTATAGGACTATTTCTCTCTATACCATTTGTATTTCATATACCTTTGACTATTGGATGTTCTTATAGGCATTTTAGCATTGCCAGTGTAACAGTATAGCTTCTGTCCCTCTCCTCGCCCCTACCTGGGCTCGAACCAGGAACACATCGACAACAGCCACCCTCGAAGCATCGTTACCCATCGCTCCACAAAAGCCGCGTCCCTTGGAGAGCAAGGGGAACAACTACTCCAAGTCTCAGAGCGAGTGACGTTTGAAACGCTATTAGCGCGCACCCCGCTAACTAGCTAGCCATTTCACATTGGTTACACCAGCCTAATCTCGGGAGTTGATAGGCTTGAAGTCATAAACAGCGCAATGCTTGAAGCATTACGAAGAGCTGCTGGCAAACGCACGAAAGCGCTGTTTGAATGAATGCTTACGAGCCTGCTGCTGCCTACCATCGCTCAGTCAGACTGCTCTATCAAATCATAGACTTAATTATAACATAATAACACAGAGAAATACAAGTCTTTGGTCATTAATATGGTCAAATCCATAAACTATCATTTCGAAAACGTTTATTCTTTCAGTGAAATACAGAACCGTTCCGTATTTTATCTAACGGGTGGCATCCCTAAGTCTAAATATTCCTGTTACATTGTACAACCTTCAATGTTATGTCATAATTATGTACAATTCTGGCAAATTAATTACAGCCTTTGTTAGAAATAAATGGACTTCACACAGTTCGCAACGAGCCAGGCAGCCCAAACTGCTGCATTTACCCTGACTCCTTGCACGGAACGCAAGAAAAGTGACACAATTTCCCGAATTATAAGAAATTCACGTTAGCAGGCAATATTAACGAAATATGCAGGTTTAAAAATATTTACTTGTGTATTGATTTTAAAGAAAGGCATTGATGTTTATGGTTAGGTTTGGTGCAACGACAGTGCTAAATCCTCACCCGTTTGGCGAAGTAGGCTGTGATTCGATGAGAAATTAACAGGCACCGCATCGATTATATGCAATGCAGGACACGCTAGATAAACTAGTAATATCATCAACCATGTTTAATTAACTAGCGATTATGTGAAGATTGATTGATTTTTATAAGTTTAATGCTAGCTAGCAACTTACCTTGGCTTCTTGCTGCCCTCGCGTAACAGGTAGTCAGCCTGCCACGCAGGCTCCTCATGGAGTGCAAAGTAAGGCAGGTGGTATACCGATTTCCGATTGTTATGAAAACTTGAAATCAGCCCTAATTAATAGGCCATTCCGATTAATCGGTCGACCTCTACTACAAATGTGTAGTCAGTCGCTTCATTTGGTCAAATACACAACTGAAAAGGTATCACTTCCTGTATGTACAATACAGAGTTAAGAACTTTGTTTCCACCTTCGCAACCAAAACACTCAGAAGATACATTCTTGCTGCACAGCCTGCACCATGTCCCAAAGTCACCAATAACATCACTGCCAATGTAAACAAAGACAGCAGGTAAATAAGCACATATGCCATCACTAATCTGCCATGGCAGGGTGGCAGGCAGTCAGCATGACGGAGAACTAGGGCAATATCAAATTCATTTGATTCATTCCAATGTATATGTTTGTGAGCAATATTCCAAATGCCTGTATCGCAATAAAACAAGTATTTTTTGTATAATTTATGTACGTTTGTTCTAATGTCTTTTTGGTCACGTTTCCGTCGCTCCTTGTGTGCGGCGGGAACCTCCCCATTAACACACACCACAACAACAACAACGATGACAGATCACTCCTTCCTCTCTGACAAGTGGTTTCAACTTGCTACTTGCATTAAGTTCCATTTCTGTTGGAATTAGTCACATGGACACCAAAACACATTGAGACATTATTTTACTGTAATAGGAGAAGTTCATTTTCCTAACGATATCCTTTTTATGTCTCAACTCATCAAATTGCAGAGCAGACACTACTGAAACGGGAGTATCAATTAACATTGATTATGGAAAACGTATGCTCAAGTTGTCCGACGTGGCATTTCGGTAACACGTGGCATTTCGGTACCACGTGCCACTAGTAGCATCTTGGCCAAAGACGTATACTACTCTCGTCTTCTTTATTTTATTTTATTTTTTTACAAAGTGTGCAATAAGCAGGAAAACAATTATATAAAAAGGAATTGGCAACTCGTTCTCATTCTGAGAAATAAGGTAGGCCACTTTATTTCAACTTCTTAAAGTGCTAACGTTGTGCTAACGTTGTGCTAACGTTGTGCTAACGTTGTGCTAACGTTGTGCTAACGTTGTGCTAACCGTTGGAGATGGCTAGAAGGTTGCGTTCATAATTCAACTGTTCTGCCTTGTTAGCAAATAGATCCAAGTTGGCTGAACTTGAAATATAAAACATTAGCTAGCCTATCACTAGCACGTGGGCTTGTGTTTGAGAGATGGTTGATGAGACCTGTGTTACTTTTCTATAGCGCCTGCTACGAGAAGTGAAGTGCATTATGCATGGTTCTGGTTAAATTTAACAAAAATAGCATTTTCAAAAGACATCAGTAATTATTGCAAAGAAAGCAGGTTCAACTATTTAGATAAAATAATGACATAATTAGCAGGCCTTATGGTTGTGGAAGGCTTAACTTAGGAATACTTTCACAAGGCCTGAATTCATAGGATTTTTGCAGACTTTTTGAAATGCAGTGCATTTGACCTTCTCTTGTACAACAAAGCTTAGAGAAATGTTAATAACATCAAATTGATCAGAAATTCAGTGTAGACATGGTTAATTATGTAAATGACTATTGTAGCTGGAAACGGCTGATTTTTAATGGAATATCTACATCGACGTACAGAGGCCCATTATCAGCAACCATCACGCCTGTGTTCCAATGGCACGTTGTGTTAGCTAATCCAAGTTTATTGATCACTAGAAAACCCTTTTGCAATTATGTTAGCACAGCTGAAAACTTATGATTAAAGAAGCAATAAAACTGGCCTTCTTTAGACTAGTTGAGAATCTGGAGCATCAGCATTTGTGGGTTGGATTACAGGCTGAAAATGACCAGTGTCAGACACTAGGCGGTGTCAGAGGAAGGCCCAAAACATGGTCAAAGACTCTAGTCACCCAAGTCAGACTGTTCTCTCTGCTACCGTACGGCAAGCGGTACCAGAGCGCCAAGTCTAGGTCCAAAAGGCTCCTACCCCCAAGCCATAAGACTGCTAAACAATTAATCAAATGACCCCCCCCCCCCCCCCGTTCTAATACTGCAGCTACTCACTGTTTATCTATGCAGTCACTTTACCTGGAATTTCACAATAAGAGGAATGGCCTATAGCGGAGAGGCTTGCGTAGCCTATTGCGCATGGGAACAGCTAGAAGAGAGGCCAGTGATGTTTGTAGCCAAAGTAAAAAGCTAAATATTAGGGCTATAGGCCAAATATTTACCAGTCAAAGTGCACAAAAAAAGTAAACAGATTATGAAATGGCATATCTGTCTGTTCCTCCAGGCTATGCTCAGTGGTCCCCAGGCATGCAAGGCTCCACTATTGATTAGGCCTACGTTTTTACAACACAGTGCAATGAGGAATATATTGTTATCAAGTGAGTACACAATTATTTTCTATAGGCTGTAAACTGTCTTGATGAAGGCTAATGATTAGGCCTGATTACCAAAAATGACATGACAGCCTACAGGGAGAAGAGAGCCCTGGCAGAGTGATGCCAGGAAAATAACCTCTTCCTCAACAAAACGAAGAAGCTGACTGTGGACTTCAGGAAACAGCAGAAGGAGCACGCCCCCATCCACATTGACAGGGCCGCAGTGGAGAGGGTGAAAAGTTCTTCGCCGTGCACATCCCTGACAACCTGAAATGTTCCATCCACACAGACGGCGTGGTGAAGGCGCAACTGAGCCTCTTCAACCTCAGGAAGCTGAAGAAATTCAGCTTGGCCCCTAACACCCTCACAAACATCTACAGATGCACCATTGAGAGCATCCTGTCTGGCTGTATCACCGCCTGGTACGGCAATTGCACCGTCTGCAACCGCAGGGCTCTCCAGAGGGCGGTGCAGTCAGCCCAACGCATCCCCGGGGGCACACTGCCTGCCATCCAGGTCATTTACAGCATCCTGTGTCACAGCAAGGCCAAGAACATTATCAAGGACGTCAGCCACCCGAGCTAGTTCACCCCACTGCCATCTAGAAGGTGCAGGTGCATCAAAGCTGGGATAGAGAGAAACTGTTTCTCAATCTCCAGGCAATCAGACTTAACTACAGTGCATTCGTTAAGTATTTAGACGCCTTCATTTAAAATAAAAATGTGTTAAGTTAACCTTATTCTAAAATTGATTTTTTAAACACACACAAAATACCCCATAATGATAAAGCAAAAATAGGTTCAGAAATGATTGCACATTTATAAAACTGAAATACCACATTTACATAAGTATTTCAGACCCTTTAGTCAGTACTTTGTTGAAGCACCTTTGGCAGCGATTACAGCCAAGTCTTTTTGGGTATGACGATACAAGCTTGGCACACCTGTATTTGGATAGTTTCTCCCATTCTTCTCTGCAGATCCTCTCAAGCTCTGTCAGGTTGGATGGGGAGCGTTGATGCACAGCTATTTTCAGGTCTCTCCAAAGATGTTCGATTGGGTTCAAGTCCGGGCTCTGTGAGGTCCTGAGCGCTCTGGAGCAGGTTTTCATCAAGGATCTCTATACTTTGCTCCGTTCAGCTTTCTCTCGATCCTGGCTAGTCTCCCAGCCCCTGAGTTTATGGTCACCTCCCTGAACAAGGCCTTTCTCCCCGGATTGCTCAGCTTGGCCGGGCAGCCAGCTCTAGGAAGAGTCTTGGTGGTTCCTGTGTCGGAGGTCTACCGGCAATTCCTTCGACCTCATGGCTTGTTTTTTGCGCTGACATGCACTGTCAACCGTGGGACCTTATATAGACAGGTGCGTGCCTTTCCAAGTCATGTCCAATCAATTGAATTTACCACAGGTAGACTCCAACCAAGTTGTAGAAACATCAAGGATGATCAAAGGAAACAGGATGCACCTGAGCTTAATTTCAAGTCTCATATCAAAGGGCCTGAATACTTATGTAAATAAGGTATTAAAAAAAAAAAAATTATGTCTTTAAACTATTTCCCTTTGTCATTATGGGGTAGTGTGTGTAGATTGATGAGCATTTTTTATTTAATCCGTTTTAGAATAAGGTTGTAACGTAATAAAATGTGTAAAAAGTCAAGTGGTCTGAATACTTTCCGAAGGCACTGCAGTCACCACTAGCCAGCATCAGCCCAGTACCCTGCCCTGAACTTTAGTCACTGTTACTAGCCGGCCTCCACCCAGTACCCTGCCCTGAACTTTAGTCACTGTTACTTGCCGGCTACCACCCGGTATGCAACCCTGCACCTTAGAGACTGCTATCCTATGCACATAGTCATTGAACAGTAGTCACTTTAATAATGTTTGGTTTTTGCCCTAGCACTTCACAGCTGATTCAAATAAATCAACAAGCTTTGATCATTTGAGTCAGCTGTGTAGTGTTAGGGCAAAAACCAAAACGTGCACCATTTTTGGGAAACGCTAGGTTATAGCCTACTAATGTTACAAGTGTGATTCAGAAATTAGGGAGAGATTTTTAAATTACAGAAGAATGGATTCACGATATATATATATCCTGATTGGTCAACAAGTTATTTGACACGTCTGTTTTGACACGCAAATATTCAAACGGCATTCCATTTCTGCTGGTGGGTATTTGACACTAGGCAAAGACTCAGTTCGAATACATCAGAGAGGCCTCACAAATCCACATTGTTTGGATTGGGCAAAGTAATAAGGCAGTGACACTTCTTTCAGCCATCCAATCACTTATAGATTTGTGTTTACCGCAAGGAAACAAAGGACAGAATTAAGGATCAATAATCCATTTTAAAGTAATATAACAGTGCCACTGTCAGTTAAATCACCAGCCCTGCATGCACCCTTACCTTGCCTATGTCATGGGGAGACTTCTCCAATTACAAAAACGCTTGCCGATAAAGTTTCTGTACATGTGCCTAAAATACCCTCTAATAGGATGTGCAAGAGAGATAAAAGCATATGCACTAACCCTGATGTAACCCCCATTACTATAGGACACAAGTGTCACAGAGGAAGCCTTGATCATCTTTATGTGACTATAATAAACAGCAGTAATGGGAGTCACATTGGGTTAAGAGTGACATTTCCGTAGGTCATAATCACATAATAGTTAACAAAAAATAAAAAAAATAAAAAATAAAAAAAAGCGCAATCCGTTTCTATACGGGCTACTGTAAGTTGTCAAAAACTTTGCTGGCAAACATTTTGGTTGTTTATTACAGGATAGCGGTATTACAGTCTTTAAAAACGGGTTTAGCAAGGAGCTCCAATGTGACATAAGGTCTGTTATAAACTGCGTGGTTCGAGCCTTGAATACTGATTGGCTGACAGCCGTGGTGTACCACGGGTATGACAACAACAACAAAAACCTCTGCTCTAATTACGCTGGTAACCAGTTTATAATATCAATAAGGCACCTCAGGGGTTTGTGGTATATGGCCAATATACCACGGCTAAGGGCTGTATCCAGTCACTCCGCGTTGCGCATAAGAAAAGCCCTTAGCCGTGGTATATTGGCCATATACCACACCTCCTCGTGCCTTATTGCTTAAATATACAACGGCTTTCAGCCAAATCAGCATCTAGGACTCAACCTACCCGGTTTATAATATATGCCATTTAGTAGAAACTTTAGTCCAAAGCAATTTACAGCCATACATTTTTCTTTATTATTTTCTCATATGGGTGGCCCCAACAGGTGTCAAACCCATGACCCTGACGTTGCAAGTGCCATGCTATACCAACTGAGCCAAAGACGACCAGTGACATTTGCTTTTTGTATTATTTTGACAGGTCACTGGCAAAGACACGGGCTCTGAATAGGTCAAGCATGCCTCATTAGCAAAACAATGCACCCATCGCATTCTCCACATTTCCATTGTACCTTTCTTTCTGAATAATAAACCTGAAGGACTTTCTGCCTTTTTTCCTATTATATTAGCAAGAGGGAGCCTCCGATGTCTTACAAGGACACAGACCACTTGATTGTTCAAAACAAATTAATGTCATTCAATGTAGGGGTGTTGGTCGACTCCAATTCACAACCAAATCAATAACTCCCCACGGCATAATGGATCTCATTCAACACCACCAACCCCATTGGCGTTCACAGAACAGAAAAGGCCATGTCTGCGTGCTATTGACTCATTGTGCTGGCTAGCCCAGAGTTCACTAAATGCGCTAGCAGCTAGCCTATTAGCCTACTGCTAGCCTATTAGCCTACTGCTAGCCTATTAGCCTACTGCTAGCCTATTAGCCTACTGCTAGCCTATTAGCCTACTGCTAGCCTATTAGCCTACTGCTAGCCTATTAGCCTACTGCTAGCCTATTAGCCTACTGACAGCCTATTAGCCTACTGACAGCCTATTAGCCTACTGACAGCCTATTAGCCTACTGCTAGCCTATTAGCCTACTGCTAGCCTATTAGCCTACTGCTAGCCTATTAGCCTACTGCTAGCCTATTAGCCTACTGCTAGCCTATTAGCCTACTGCTAGCCTATTAGCCTACTGACTGTGACTCTCAAAAGGTTTGTTGTTTCAGGGGAGGGAAATACCAGGCTTTTGCCCTTCTTTGGCGGTGGCGACCTCTCCTCCGTTGGGAAGAGGAAGTTAGACAGATAAGGGCGGGGAGGCAGCAGAAGCAGAAAAGGGGCTGCTGCAGCGGAGGCAGTAATCTACACACTTCTGGCCAATTTGTGTCCAGATTAACTGGAGTGTGACAAAACCATAGGCCAGAAAAAAAACAGGAGGTAACGAACACAGGCTGAGTCTGCCGTACCCCATTTATGCATTTCTCCTACCTCTTACAAAGATATAAAAACATACAAATCACACAGAGAGAAACATAATGAAAACCTTCCCTAGGCTATGACCTCACTGGGCTGTGCGGGGGATGGGCAGAGAGAGTAGAAAAACCAGCTTTTCCCTCAATCTTTTCATGAAACTCTGCCTGCAATCCCTAAGAAAACCATCCCCTGATCCCCTATAAGGAAACAATAAAAACCCTTTCCAAACGTCAATCCCTTCTGAAACAAAGACCCTTAAAGCTTATCTTCCCGTCTTGGTGACAAATCGGCCAATAACCAACGGAGGGGAACAGAACAGATCGCATTCTCCCTCTCTTTCTCGAGGACAAAATTTAACGATGGTTTCTACGTACCTCTGAAGTGCATAAGAGCCACCGGCTGGAAAGGCCCATTGGAATTAGGTGCATCCACAACCATCCTGATTCCAGCTTTATTGCATGTCAACATCTAAACTCGACCAGGAAGGCAATCCACTTAAGGTAAGGGGCCAACCTCCATTTTAGCACAAAAGCAGATGAGAAAATGAAGCTCTCTGCTGCTGGAGGGAACTGTCTCGTTAGTGACGTCACCGGTGAGAAGCAAGCCGGTTGGCTGATCCCAGCCACAAAGTGACGTGATCAGGCAGCTCGGAAAGCGGATGTTGATTGGTAAACTGAGAGTAGGGGGCGGGTCTTGCAGGGGCAATATGGTCTGTGATTGTTTAGAGCCAGTTTTGAGCTTGGCCCTGCCTTCTTTAAGGAAAAGAAACTCAACAAATTCACTGTATTCTATTCCAGATATTACTGAATATGACTCCAAGTGCCTAATGATTGGTAAAATTCTCAATTTGAATGAGGAAAAAGGTACATACATGATGAACCTATTGTAATATGATCAAACGAAAACACAAACACTGCAAAAATGACATCTCAAATATCACACTGGAAATAATGTAGTGTCAGTGAGTATAATTTAGGAAACAACAATAATCTAAATCTTCTATCAATTATTGTAACACAAAAATTGCTGTCTATCCTTGTAACCATTCCACTTACAGTGGCAGTGCTTTAAATGATTGGTGGGATAGGCCTACTGTGTCAAATCAAGTCTTATTTGTCACTAATAGTGAAATGCTTAATTACGGACCCTACCCAACAATGCAGAGCAAGAAAAAAAGAGATGGTAGAAAAAATGTAACACTTATAACACAGGGAAAAAAAACGAATGAGTAACGACAACTGGGCTATATACACACACGGGGTACCAGTACTGGGTCAATGTGCAGGGTGGGGTACAAAGTAATTGAGGTAGATATGTACATATACAGTGCCTTCGAAAAGTATTCACACCCCTTGATTTATTCCACATTTTGATTGTGTTGCAGTCTGAATTTAAAATGGATTCAATTGAGATTTCTCATCACTGGCCTACACATAATACCAGAAAAAGTTAAAGTGGAATTATGTTGTTCAATTTTTAACAAATTAATGACAAATGAATAGCTGAAATGTCTTGCGGGGAGTTGGAGACTCATATCTCCCTCACTAACTTTAAGCATCAGTTGTCAGAGCAGCTTACAGAACATTGTACATAGCCCACCCAACTACCTCATCCCCATATTGTTATTTATTTTTGCTCCTTTTCACCCCAGTATCTCTCCTTGCACATTCATCTTCTGCACTTCTATCCCTCCAGTGTTTAATTGCTAAATTGTAATTATTTCACCACTATGGCCTATTTATTGCCTTACCTCCCTAATCTTACTTCATTTGCACACACTGTATATAGACTTTTCTATTGTGTTATTGACTGCACGTTTTGTTTATTCCATGTGTAACTATGTTGTTTGTGTAGCACTGCTTTGCTTTATCTTGGCCAGGTCACAGTTGTAAATGAGAACTTGTTCCCAACTGGCCTACCTGGTTAAATAAAGGTGAAATAAAATCAATAAAGATTGAGTCAGTATTCAATACCTTTGTTATGGCATGCCTAAATAAGTTCAGGAATGGGTGAGGTGAGGTTTCAGATGTTTTCAGAAGATGGGCAGAGACTATGCTGTCCTAGCTTCAGGGGGAAGATGGGCAGAGACTATGCTGTCCTAGTTTCAGGGGGAAGATGGGCAGGGACTCTGCTGTCCTAGCTTCAGGGGGAAGATGGGCAGGGACTCTGCCTGCCTAGCTTCAGGGGGGAGATGGACAGGGACTCTGCTGTCCTAGCTTCAGGGGGAAGATGGACAGGAACTCTGCTGTCCTAGCTTCAGGGGGAAGATGGACAGGGACTCTGCTGCCCTAGCTTCAGGGGGAAGATGGACAGGAACTCTGCTGTCCTAGCTTCAGGGGGAAGATGGACAGGGACTCTGCTGTTCTAGCTTCAGGAGGAAGATGGGCAGGGACTCTGCTGTCCTAGCTTCAGGGGGAAGATGGGCAGGGACTCTGCTGTTCTAGCTTCAGGGGGAAGATGGACAGGGACTCTGCTGTTCTAGCTTCAGGGGGAAGATGGGCAGGGACTGATTCCATCATTGGGGAGCCAGGACAGAGAAGAGCTTTTGACTGGGCTGAGCAGGAGCTGCATTCCTGTAGGGATGGGTGGGCCATGAGACCAGAGGTGGCAGAATGGACTGCTCGGGTTGAGGTGTAGGGTTTGAGCATAGCCTGAAGGTAGGGAGGGGACGTTCCTCTTGCTGTTCCGTAGGTAAGCACCAATAATAGTGTTTAACATGATTTTTGAATGACTACCTCATCTCTGTACCCCACACATACAATTATCTGTAAGGTCCCTCAATTGAGCAGTGAATTTGAAATACAGATTCAACCACAAAGACCAGGGAGGCTTTCCAATGTCTGTCAAAGAAGGGCACCTATTGGTAGATGTGTGAAAATATAAAAAGCAGACATTGAATATCCGTTTGAGCATGGTGACGTCATTAATTACACTTTGGATGGTGTATCAATACACCCAGTTACTTCAAAGATACAGGCTTCCTTCCTAACTCAGTTGCCGGAGAGGAAGGAAAGTGCTTGGGGATTTCACCTTGAGGCCAATGCTGACTTTAAAACAGTTACAGAGTTTAATGGCTGTGATAGGAGAAAACTGAGGATGGATCAACAACATTGTAGTTACTCCACATTATTAACCTAATTGACAGAGTGAAAAGAAGGAAGCCTGTAAATAATTAAAATATTCCAAAATATGCATCCTGTTTGCAACAAGGCACTAAATTAATACTGACAAAATGTGGCAAAGCAATTAACTTTTTTTCCTTAATGCAAAGCATTATGTTTGGGGCAAATCCAACACAACACATCACTGAGTACCACTCCACATATTTTCAAGCACGGTGGTAGCTGCATCATGTTATGGGTATGCTTGTAATTGTTAAGGACTGGGGAGTTTTTCAGGATAAAAAATAAATGGAATGGAGCTAAGCACAGGCATAATCCTAGAGGAAAACCTGGTTCAGTCTGCTTTCCACCAGACACTGGGAGATAAATTCACCTTTTAGTAGGACAATAACCTAAAACACAAGCCCAAATCTACACTGGAGTTGCTTAACAAGAAGACAGTGAATTTTCCTGAGTGGCCGACATACAGTTTTGACTTAAATCTACTTGGAAAATCTATGGCAAGACCTGAAAATGGTTGGCTAGCAATGTTCAACAAACAATGACAGAGCTTGAAGAATTCTGAAAAGAATAATGGGCAAATGTTGCACAATCCTGGTGTGGGACTTACCTAGACAGACTCCAAAGTCCATGAAGTCAATAACTTGCTTGTAACAGATGACATTCATATTCTGACTATCTATGAAACTATGGTAGCAATACATGAATATAACATCTACCGAAAAGACAGAAATGCCAACAGAGGCGGTGTTGCTGTCTATATTCAGAACCACATTCCTGTAAAGCTTAGAGACGATCTCATGTTAAATACTATTGAAGTAATATGGCTACAGGTTCATCTGCCTCACCTAAAACCCATTCTTGTGGGAAGTTACTATAGACCACCAAGTGCTAACAGTCAGTATCTGGATAATGTGTGTGAAATGCTTGATAATGTATGTGATATCAACAGAGAAATATATTTTCTGGGTGATTTAAATATTGACTGGCTATCATCAAGCTGCCCACTAAGGAAACACCTTCAAGCTGTAACCAGTGTCTTCAACCTGGTTCAGGTTATCGGTCAACCTACCAGGGAGTTACAAACAGCACAGGAATTAAATCATCAACATTTATTGATCACATTTTTTACTGACGCTGCAGATATTTGCTTTAAAGCAGTATCCAAATCCATAGGATGTAGTGATCACAATATAATAGCCATATCTAGGAAAACCAAAGTTCCAGAGGCTGGGCCTAATATAGTGTATAAGAGGTCATACAATAAGTTTTGTAATGATTCATATGTTGATGATGTAAAGAATATTTGCTGGTCTGTGGTGTGTAATGAGGAGAAACCGGACACCGCACTTGACGCATTTATGAAATTACTTATTCCAGTTATTAATAAGCACGCAGACATTAAGAAAATTACTGTAAAAACTTAGATCCCCTTGGATTGATGAGGAATTGAAAAATTGTATGGTTGAGAGGGATGTGGCAAAAGGTATGGCAATTAAGTCTGGCAGCCCAACTGATTGGCCAATGTACTGCAAATTAAGAAATCATATGACTAAACTAAAGAAAAAGAAACTACACTATGAAACAAAGCTTTGGGGCACCTTAAATTAAATTTTGGGGAAAAAAGCCAACTCGGCTCCATCATTCATTGAATCAGATGGCTCATTCATCAAAGCCCACTGATATTGCAAACTACTTTAATGACTTTTTCATTGGCAAGATTAGCAAACTTAGGAATGACATGCCAGCAACAAACGCTGACACTACACATCCAAGTATATCGGACCAAATTATGAAAGACAAGAATTGTACTTTTGAATTCCGTAAAGTCAGTGTAGAAGGGGTGAAAAAATGATTGTTGTTTGTCAACAATGACAAGCCACCGGGGTCTGACAATCTATATCGAAAATGACTGAGGATAATAGCAGACGATATTGCCACTCCTATTTGCCACATCTTCAATTTAAGCCTACTAGAGAGCGTGTGCCCTCAAGCCTGGAGGGAAGCTAAAGTCATTCCGCTACCCAAGAATAGTAAAGCCCCCTTTACTGGCTCAAATAGCCGACCAATCAGCCTGTTACCAACCCTTAGTAAACTTCTGGAAAAAATGTGTGTTTGATCAGATACAATGCTATTTTACAGTAAACAAATTGACAACAGAATTTCAGCATGCTAATAGGGAAGGACACTCAACAAGCACAGCACTTACACAAATGACTGATGATTGGCTGAGAGAAATTGATGATAGAATGATTGTGGGGGCTGTCTTGTTAGACTTCAGTGCAGCTTTTGACATTATTGATCATAGTCTGCTGCTGGAAAAACGTATGTGTTATGGATTTACACCCCCTGCTATAATGTGGATAAAGAGTTACTTGTCTAACAGAACACAGAGGGTGTTCTTTAATGGAAGCCTATCAAATATAATTCAGTTAGAATCAAGAATCAAAATCAGGAATTTTTACTAACGACATCTGAGTAAAGCCAGAGTTTCTATGTATGCCAATGACTCAACACTATACACGTCAGCTACTACAGTGACTGAAATTACTGCAACACTCAACAAAGAGCTGCAGTTAGTTTCAGAGTGAGTGGCAAGGAATAAGTTAGCCCTAAATAATTCTAAAACTAAAAGCATTGTATTTGGAACAAAACACTCACTAAACCTCAACTAAATCTTGTAATAAATAATGTGGAAATTGAGCAAGGTGAGATGACTAAACTGCTTGGAGCAACACTAGATTGTAAACTGTCATGGTCAAAACATATTGATGCACTAGTAGCTAAGATGGAGAGAAGTCTGTCTATAATAAAGCGATGCTCTGCCTTCTTAACAACACTATCAACAAGGCAGGTCCTACAGGCCCTAGTTTTGTAGCACCTTGACTACTCTTCAGTCCTGTGGTCAGGTGCCACAAAAAAGGACTCAGGAAAATTGCATTTGGCTCAGAACAGAGCAGCATGTCTGGCCCTTGGATGTACACAGAGAGCTAATATTAATAATATGCATGTCAATCTCTCCTGGCTGAAAGTGGAGGAGTGATAGACTTCATCACTACTTTTATTTATGAGAGGTATTGACATGTTGAATGTACCGAGCTGTCTGTCTAAACTACTGGCACACAGCTCGGACACCCATGCATACCCCACAAGACATGCCACAAGAGGTCTTTTCACAGTCCCCAAGTCCACAGTACTACATAGAGTTTCATGTAGTCAGGGCTCTATTCCACATTGAGTAACTGACACAAGCAGTAAATTTAGATCTAAAAAACAGATAAAAAAAAACACCTTACGGAACAGCGGGGACTGTGAAGCAACATAAACATTGGCACAGACACACACACACACACACTACTGTAGATATGTGGTAGTGGTGGAGTAGGGGCCTGAGGGCACACAATTGTGTAAACTGCCTTAATTTTGCTGGACCCCAGGAAGAGTAGCTGCTGCTTTGGCAACGGGATAGATAATAAACAGTAATAGCGTATCTGATGAGTCAAAAGAGATTAGTGCAAAAAGGGTATTTGCAGATATTCCGGGTAGCTATTGGTTAACTATTTAGCAGTCTTACAGCTTGGAGGAAGAAGCTGTTCAGGGTCCTGTTGGTTCCAGATTTGGTGCATCGGTACTGCTTGCCATGCAGTAGCAGAGATAACAGTCTATGACATGGGTGGCTGGAGTCTTTGACAATTTTATGTAGCTCTGCTGTCAGAAGTGTTATCATCAGGACAGTTTGACAGTGAATAATAAACTGAAATATGGAAACTATTTGTAGGTGCGTTATATGGTTTAGAAAACCCCATTTAGTCTGCACAAAAAATATTGTCTTCTCTACACAAGTGAAAAGAGTTGTGGGTAAACTTCAGTTTTGAGCCAAGTAGCAGAGAACTCACATGCAGGGCATTAAATGCCAACTGACCATTGAAGATGGAGGAGGGTAACTAGACAAGAGTAAATTGTTGTTGTCCTTGTTTCATTCTCCGTCACGTCCTTGTTTCAGCCTCCACCACGTCCTTGTTTCATTCTCCATCACGTCCTTGTTTCAGCCTCCACCACGTCCTTGTTTCAGCCTCCACCACGTCCTTGTTTCAGCCTCCACCACGTCCTTGTTTCAGTCTCCACCACGTCCTTGTTTCAGCCTCCACCACGTCCTTGTTTCAGCCTCCACCACGTCCTTGTTTCAGCCTCCACCACGTCCTTGTTCTAGCCTCCACCACGTCCTTGTTTCAGCCTCCACCACGTCCTTGTTTCAGCCTCCATCACGTCCTTGTTTCAGCCTCCACCACGTCCTTGTTTCAGCCTCCACCACGTCCTTGTTTCAGCCTCCATCACGTCCTTGTTTCAGCCTCCACCACGTCCTTGTTTCAGCCTCCACCACGTCCTTGTTTCAGCCTCCATCACGTGCTTGTTTCAGCCTCCACCACGTGCTTGTTTCAGCCTCCACCACGTCCTTGTTTCAGCCTCCACCACGTCCTTGTTTCAGCCTCCACCACGTCCTTGTTTCATTCTCCATCACGTCCTTGTTTCAGTCTATGAACACTTTTCCTCCTCAACCTGCACATTATGCTTTCAGTGTGTTGTCTTGTTTGCTTCTGATCTGGAAAAGACAGTCCGATGTGTTTTTATGGACTGTGTTTTATCTTGCCAAAAAGGTTAAAGTGCTGACCTTTCATGAGCGGCCAAGCAATAATACACCTGTCAATCAAAACCCATAGATTGCAGCGCTGAGATGGCAAGAATAGGGCTGAGTAACGACAATTAGCATAATTGCGGATCACATGGATCTCTGAAGATGGAGAACTTAACGGTCTGCACCTCTTTCTAATTATACTCTACGAAACTGGATTGGGGTCAATTACATTGCTGTTCAGTCAATTCAGGAAGTAAACTGACATTTCAGAAATGTAACTAGGGAGAAATTAATTAAAATAAATCCAAATGGAATTGACCCCCAGCCCTGATATTCTACCACCATAAGAGAAGCCTCTCAAATAGGGAAACTCATGAGACAGTATAAGCCAACAGAATACCATCTTGTTCCTTATTTCTCAAGGTAACTTCTCCTAATGCGTATGTACATTCCAATCTACGCCAAAGGCCTGGAGCATTAAAGATACATTTTAGGACTAGCCTTTAAAAATAGGCACCTGACTAACTCTGCCACCACAAATGCCCAAATCCATTTACCATTCATCCAAGTCTCCCGATTGCAGCTTCCAAATGTTTATATAACTTCTAAGTCGTCCGACACAGGTGAATTACATTTAGAGATTTATGACACCTATCCGTTTAGTGGGGTTATTGGTACCTGCCAAGTGGGTGAATGGACTGTAACAAGTAAGAACACATAAACCATTGTAGTCTGACATACTGTATCTTTACATTTGCAGGTATGTAGGTATTCAAATGTTTTTTCAAATGCTCGCCTATCAGACGCGGTTAGTTAGCAGATAGCTAATGACATACATATAAATGAGTTATATTTGCCAGGGAATAGTGGACTGTCAACAATACATAGTGATGTGGGGGGGGGGGGGGGGGGGGGGGGGGGGGGGTTAGTAGTTCGGTACAGCCACAGCGCAGTCCTTAAACATGTCAGGTGTGATTTGTGTGATGACATTAAAAGGTTTGGCTTGCTCAGACATGCTCCGGTTGCTCCCACCTTCGCTTAGTGGTTACTGCAAAACAAACCAAGGACAACACCAATGCCTTTGTGTTGTCTAGGTAGAGAAAAACAATATCCATACTGGTGTCCAAGTGTAGAATGCATGGCCAATACACTGCTTCTCTGTAAGTAGTAAGATGTGCTAGTAATGTTGGATCAGTAGGAAGGAGGGTTGTGTTTGTGGTCTGGGGGGGACAAAACATGTTGTGCTCTGATATCCATACTAGCATCGGCTACAACTTGGAATGCAATGCCAATACACTGCACCCTATGTAGTAGGCTATCGTATGGATATTGGCACAGAACCAAGCACTGTTAAAACACGGTTTAAGCACTGTTTAAGCTTTGAACGTGCCTGGTTGATCATGTACGATCAACATAATTCCTGTATAGAAAAGTAATACCTCTGTTTGTGGTTCTTTTTTGTCAATCAATCAATCAATCAATCAGTCATTCAACCAATCAATGTCTTTCTTCTGCGGGTAAGAAGAAGAGACCCACTGGGCTCAGATGGAGAAAAAAAATAAAAAATATAAAAAAATAAAATTAAAAAAAAGACGAATTTCCCTTATGTTGATGACTTCTTGCAAATCCAATCAGTTTACCATTCAACGTCATCACATATACTTTTTGGTCTGAAATGACGTGGAAACAACGTTGATTTAACAATTTTTTGGGCCCCAATGGGGAGCGCACTGTAGGATTCTTTTCTGAAAGCAACAGATCTTGTCTGTAATGCTCTGTGTAAACAAACGAGTCATGAATGATTCATGTAAAGGTGTAAACCTCAACCCCCTATATCTCATCGAGCGCATCACACAGGTAAGTCCAAACAACAACTGCCAAGTATCTGTATAAAATCACTCAGTCAGTGCTTTCAATCACTGTTGGTGGGCAGCATGCCGAATGGCGCAGCATGTCACTCTGCTCCCTCGAATATTACTATGATGTGAAAATTACACAGCTATTCCCTCATAACAATCTATACATAAATGATAACATTTTAAAAAACCATTAAAGGCAAACAAAACAGTGGAAATAAAGGATTTTTATCTAGATTTGCAGAGAGTCTATTTCTCAGGTTAATTATTTCCAAGAAGCAGTACAGGGCCGTACACCGAAAGCATCTCAGAGTAGGATTGCGGATCTATTCATTTTTATCTAAAAAAAACTGGTCCTAGATCAGCACTCCTACTCTGAGACACTTTGTGGATATGGGCCCAGGGTCCATATGTGTGCTGAGTGCTGTGATATGATCTGAATGGCAAAACTGATATTAACGAATAACATTATATAGACAAGGGGGCAGCTGATCTTAGATCAGCACGCCATTTTGTTTTATTGAATATTAAAACATACAATCTACCTGCAGTGAAGCCACTCAAGATTATATTACATTCAGTCATCTAACAGACCCATCTAGAGTGACCCACAGAAGCAACCAGGGTCAACACTCTTACCTTAACTGTGCCGATTTCATAGTGGCACCAATCCCACTAATGACCGATCTTTGTCTCAAGACTCCATCTGAATCACTGTTACCCTAGACATGATGTGCAGTCCCTCTCTAGGGACTATCTGTTTCTTCAAGATAAGACTTGAGATACAGTTGAGTGCAGATGATTAGCATTGGAGATAGACATGAACTGCCATCCGCTATGGTCTAAATAATGTAGCACGCTAAGTCCTGAAGGTTAAAAAGCTGGTTATGAGAATCCTAGGAGCCTATGAATTGTTAATATAACCTCCCCTGATCCTAATAGGTCAGAACTAACGGTGTTACGCTAATGTCATGCATATGATTACCGGTAAACACAGAATGTGTGAGTCCTTGAGACATATTGAACTGAACAGTACAATGATACACTGAGAACAATGAATATTTAAGAGGAGTCACCTTAACTTCTTGTCCTACTCCGACTCTAAAACTTCATCTTTGAGGCCCTATTGGAAGTGAGAAACAGTGTTTGTTTGGAACCACACTCTTGTGATAAGTAACCTTGCCTGAGACCTGAAGACTTACATTGGCTCCCTAAGCTAATACTTAGGCTTTAGCTCAGTGGGCTAACACAGTCTTGTTAACTCGGGAGACTTGAGTTTGAACCACCCGAGTCTGTCACGTGTACTGTATATGTGCATCTCAAGTGTACCTTTAATAGCAGGCAGCGTCTGCAGCTTCCTATTTGTGCTGATGGGGAAGACAGACGCACTCAGCCTCCGCTCCCTCTTGACTGCTGAGTTTGAGCCAGGTTTCACCCTCAGCAACTGGGTGTTGGGCGGCTGCGCAATCTTCTTATTGGAACCCTGTGGAAACAAGAGTCGCAAAGCGAGGGTTCCTGTTACTGGCCAGCAGTTTCCTGCCCAAGGAAGCCAGGGATCACAATTACCCAAATTGTTTCCACAGGGAGGAGTCAGTGATGATGTGGAGTTGTGGTTAAGGGTCATGTTCCTCTTCCAAATCAGATCAGATGTTTCCCTGGGAGGGAACCTGATCAGAGGCGCTGTGTGTGT
Source organism: Salmo trutta (assembly GCF_901001165.1). Lineage (NCBI taxonomy): Eukaryota > Metazoa > Chordata > Actinopteri > Salmoniformes > Salmonidae > Salmo > Salmo trutta. Next base: position 35,850,070 of record NC_042989.1, read on the forward strand.
GTGTGTGTGTGTGTGTATGTGTGTGTGTGTGTATATACACTGTCTCTTGACACAGGGTGTGTAATGGAGTCCCACAGAGACAGATAACTGATAGAGTTGTACAGGCAGTGATAGTGGCATCATGCTGTCTGTCTGTCTGTCTTCTGCCGGTCTGTCTGTCTTCTGCCGGTCTGTCTGTCTTTTGTCTTGTTAACATTGACAAGGTAATCTGGAAACCCTACCTCATATTATTCCTTTGTTAAATGAGAGCATATGTTTCCCAATAATCTCCATTAAAACTTTGATTAGGTTAATGTTGAATGCAGCTTTAAAGCCTGGTGGGGTGGCGATGGACATTCTCATGAAGTATAGCACATCAGCCATCATAACTGAGGAGATATAACAACATATAACACTAGTTGGGTTTCTTCAGGGTTTTTTGACGGATACTGCTTAAAAATTCAAAAAGGCACTCGCACATCTGAGCAATCTTTGCTGCAGGTGCATGGTAACAATTGAATAAAATGAGAAAAAATAAGAAACCTGCACACTGCTCTTGCTAGTGTCACCGTTCTTTATTACCCTTTACGTTTCGGCCTCAAGGCCTTCGTCAGAGCTCAGAAACACATAAAATGGCTTAGTACTGCTTCTTACATTTACATTATCATAATCCAAAAACATGAACTTGAATTTGATTGATTATCTCAAGTTTCAACAGTTATGTCTGGAAGTGTAAATTATGAATGTGGACAGAGTTGTTCTCATCTCACGCTCTGCAATATCTTGGGGCGTATTTTGCAGGTAGTGATAACCACAAAACACACCCCAGACAAAAAAATAAATCAGTATAACTATGCAATAAATGCTATATGATGCACAATAATATTTGTGTAACAGTGACAACTGTGTGTTTACAATATCGTATCACTCCATTGTGACTACAGATAAAAAGTAATAACAGTCAATAGGCTTGCTGCTACGATTCTTTTCTAATCAGTGTTCATGTTCACACTGGTGTGGTAATTATACAGCACAAGAGCCTCTTGGTAAAGGGACTTAAGCTCTGCTTCCTCATGCTGTTTCAGCAGATATACATATGTTTTAAGTCTAAATAAATACTACAGTACCGTACTGTAGGACCATACGGATAGACTGTAGACAGCCAGACGTGACTGTCTAGTTCTAGTCAGTACCTAACAGTTGATCAACTGACAGTGTATTAAAAAAAACACTTACAATGCATAACACTAATATTAATTAGTAGGTTTTCTAAGAACTCTGCATGCCAGAGGAAACCTGAGGCTTTGTTCCAAATGGCACCTTTTCCCTATTTAGTGCACTACTTTTGGTCAGAGCCTTATATGCCCCTGTGCACTAGATAGGGAATAGGGTACCATTTTGGAAACACTCTGACAGTGTATTTATAGAGCCAGAAGTCTGAAGCTAGAAAGGCTCTAAAAGGTGAATGAGGATTCATGACATCTCTCATTAGACCGGTTTGTTCTTTCCACTAACCCCAATTAACCCCAGATAAAGTCATATATTCCTTGGCTCATTGAGTACTTGTACAGCTTCCCGAGAAGACACCCTCCTCTGCCTATTTTAGAAGAATCCATACAGTTTGTTTCACACATGAGTGTAAAAGTCAATTGAATTTCACCTTGCTTGATAAGTACATGACGGGTGTGGATAGAATATAACAAAACAAAGATCGGTCCAAATCCGTTTTCAAATCAAAAGGTTCATCAGTATCATTGTTCATCAGTACTTTACAACCTTATTAGATTGCTTTGAAATATGGTGGCAAAACGAAGAAAATACAGCTTGGACTGCTTCCTACCTCATGGTCAGACTTGGAATGTCCATTTTTGCATCCAGGTTTGCTTGATTTCACAGACTTGGAAGATTCCTAAATAAGACAGACAACTGTGTGAGTGACAGTAGGCCCAGGTTAGATAGACAGATAGATCTGGTAAAAAAATACTTGAATCAGTTATAGAACACATTGCCCTTTATGGTTGTGAGGTCTGGGGTCTACTCACCAACCAAGAACTCACAAAATGGGACAAACACAAAATTAAGACTCTGCATGCAGAATTCTGCAAAAACATCCCCAGTGTACAATGTAAAACACCAAATAATGCATGCAGAGCAGAATTAGGCCGATACACGCTAATTATCAAAATCCAGAAAATAACCTTGCTATTGAGAGAGGCCGTTGTAGGCAGACCTGGCTCTCAAGAGAAGACAGACTTTGTGAACACTGTCCAAAAAAATGAGGTGGAAACTGAGCTGCACTTCCTAACTTCCTGCCCAATGTATGACCATATTGGAGACACATATTTCCTTCAGATTACACAGTCCCACAAAGAATTTGAAAACAAATCCAATTTTGATAAACTCCCATATCTATTGGATGAAATACCACAGTGTGCCATCACAGTAGCAACATTTGTGACCTGTTGCCACAAGATAAGGGCAACCAGCAGTGATGAAAGTATTTTTACAAGTACTTCTTAAGTTGTTTTTTGGGGGTATCTGTGCATTCCTAAAGAAAATTATGTACGTTTTAATCCATATATTTTCCCTGACATCCAAAAGTACTCGTTACATTTTGAATGCTTAGCAGGACAGGAAAATGGTCCAATTCACACACTTATCAAGAGAGCATCTCTGGTCATCCCTACTGCATCCGATCAAAATACTTTTACACTTTTACTCAAGTAGTATGTCATTGGGTGACTTTCACTTTTACTTGAGTAATTTTCTATTAAGGTATCTTTACTTTTACTCAAGTAATACTAAACTCAGCACTGTCAACTGCGTTTATTCTCAGCAAACTTAACATGTGTAAATATTTGTATGAACATAAGATTCAACAACTGAGACATAAACTGAACAAGTTCCACAGACATGTGACTAACAGAAATTGAATAATGTGTCCCTGAACAAAGGGGAAGGGTACCACATGAGGGAGGATGTCTTCCCTGTAACACACAGCATTGAGATTGCCTGCAATGACAACAAGTTAAGTCGGATGATGCTGTGACACACCGCCCCAGACCATGACGGACCCTCCACCTCCAAATCGATCACGCTCCAGAGTACAGGCCTCGGCGTAACGCTCATTCCTTCGACGATAAACGCGAATCCGACCATCACCCTGGCGAGACAAAACCGCGACTTGTCAGTTAAGAGCACTTTTTGCCAGTCCTGTCTGGTCCAGCGAAGGTGGGTTTGTTGTGCCCATAAGCAACGTTGTTGCCGGTGATGTCTGGTGAGGACCTGCCTTACAAAAGGCCTACAAGCCCTCAGTCCAGCCTCTCCCAGCCTATTGCGGACAGTCTGAGCACTAATGGAGGGATTGTGCGTTCCTGGTGTAACGCGGGCAGTTGTTGTTGCCATCCTGTACCTGTCCCGCAGGTGTGATGTTCGGATGTACCGATCCTGTGCAGGTATTATACGTGGTCTGCCATTGTGAGGACGATCAGCTGTCCGTCCTGTCTCCCTGTAGCGCTGTCTTAGGCATCTCACAGTACGGACATTACAATTTATTGCCCTGGCCACATCTGCAGTCGTCATGCCTCCTTGCAGCATGCCTAAGGCACGTTCACGCAGATGAGCAGGGACCCTGGGCATCTTTCTTTTGGTGTTTTTCAGAGTCAGTAGAAAGGCCTCTATAGTGTCCTAAGTTTTCATAACTGTGACCTTAATTGCCTACTGTCTGTAAGCTTTTAGTGTCTTAATGACTGTTCCACGGGTGCATGTTCATTAATTGTTCATGGAACAAGCATGGGAAACAGTGTTTAAACCTTTTACAAGTTATTTGGATTTTACGAATTATATTTGAAAGACAGGGTCCTGAAAAAGGGACGTTTCTTTTTTTCGGACTTTATTAGGTACCTTTTCCACCACTGGCAACCAGTGAAGAACACACCATTGTAAATACAACCCAAATTTATATGCATTTATTTTCCCTTTTGTACTTTAACTATTTCCACATCGCTACAACACTGCATGTAGCCATAACATTACATTTAAATGTCTATACTGCTCATTTGTGATTGTTTATTTTACTTTTGTTTGTTATGTATTTCACTTGCTTAGGCAATGTAAACATATATTTCCCATGCTAATAAAGCCCTTTGAATTGAATTGAATTGAGAGAGTCATTCAATAACTAATTAGGCTATTTCACCTATGAATCCTAACAGTTGTTATTCGATAATATCTGTACATCTAGCCTACTAACCTTGTATTTTTTCCCTTTATTCGGCATTTTTAGGCGAGGAGTCGGAGCCCCCCGTCCTTCTGAAAACTCCGTTCGCTCCCTCAGTGCCTCTGATTCCTCCGTGACAAAAGTAGCCCACACCTCTGTTTTCACCCATAGAGTTTTGAGTCGCTGACTTCGGTCATGTGACTTTAAAATCCATCCACACAGCTCTCCACTTCATTTACCGTCACTGCCTATGGTTACTGCACTGTCATAATCCTTAACGACCTTGTGCCAACTCAATAGGGTGTCAGACAGACTGTGATAGGCTATAATATCAAGCTGGTCCGTACTAAATGTGTAATATGTCATAAAACGACAGGGATTTCAGTTTATTCACATCAAAATATATTAATAGAAGGTAAGAGAAAGGACCTTTGATTTAGTTGGTACCTAGATAAATATAAACCTGTCTAAAATAGTTTAATTAGTTTTCCGTGCCAGACACTTTGATAGCAATACCGCCCCCTAGTGGTACAATTAGCTTGTAAAAGCTCTTTCTGAACCCGCATTTGTTGAAAGATTGTTTTATCACAGAGACATATGCATTACCGCGAAATCTGATTGTTTCTGGTTCCAAATATACCACATAGTTTAGGCAATGATGTAGTTTAGGTTACTATTAGTTTTCAGGCAGTAAAACAATATGAGTTTATCAGCCAACTCCCATTTCCCCCTTTCAGACAAAAGTTGAGACCGGTCTGAATTGCATTGTGGGTAGCGTAGTAGTTTTATGGGACATTTGCTATCGATTTAACGCTTCAAGTTCGTCCTCTGGTACTACAAATACCAGCATGCAATTGCATGACTACATCTGAAGGGTAGCGAATGTACCGCCGCATTGACACGTTACCCGTTGATGTGGTTTGACCAGAAGTCTCTTTGTTCAGTGTTGAGTCTACGACCGATTGTTGGTCGTTATTTCGGAAAATGTCGGACGGCGGTGGGGGCGACGATAGCTCCGGCACCATGGAGGTGTCTACTGCCGTACAAACGGTTGCTGATGCCGCGGTGTTGCAGAAGCATATTCGTAAACTTGTCCCTCTGCTCCTGGAAGATGGCGGCGAAGCTCCGGCCTCCTTGGAAACCGCCCTAGAAGAGAAAAGCTCCATAGAGCAAATGAGGAAGTTTCTTTCGGACCCCCAAATTCACACCATTCTTGTTGAGAGAAGCACTCTCAAAGGTCAGTCTGATTTTCAAATAAAGTAGTTAACTAACTAACTAGCTAGTTAGTTTAAGAAATTGCTAGATAATTGTTAATTTTTTTTTACAAATTGCTAGCTAATAGACTGCACCTTCGTAGGCTACATCTTAACGTTAGCTAGCCAGTCAAATGAAATGTGTTCATGATGCTGCAGCAGCATCCGCCAGAGGATTCCTCTCACCCAAACATTTACTGGCTACGTTAAAATGTCAGAGGTACAATCATATAGAAAATACAAGGCAGTCTTGACTGCCAAAAAGCAGGTAACGTTTACAGTGGATGCGGTTCAATGAACGGCTCCATTGTTGTAGAGTTTTGCCCTCAGCTATAGGATCATGTGAATATCAGGCTCCTGTCTTCCTAACAGTTAGTCCTAGACCACTCCTGCCAAATAGAAATGCCATTTCAGTCACACACGCACGTCTATATTCATTTTTATCATCTAGGCGTGGCACACTTAACTAAGGAAATGAGTTAGTTATCTGTGCTGATCATATAGTTATCTGGCTACAGTGATGAGGAGTAGAAATGTCTCCATTCGAGTGATGGGCTTTGATTGTTTTCTGTAGGCTTGGTTGGGATGCACAGACATAACGTGTATATGTACGCTGCAATGCAGATTTTTATCTCTAGCAGCAGTGAGTGACCTCATCTTGCAGGGTGGGGAGCACAAAAGATTTGAGTCATCTCTGAAAGCAGTGTCATGCGCTCAGTAGGGTTGGGCGATTTTACGATTGCATCATCTATCGACTATGTTTGATGGGTGATTTTTACGACAGCATCATCTATCGACTATGTTTGGATGATTTTTACGACAGCATCATCTATCGACTGTATTTGACAGCCATCGTCGATGGTGAAAACATCCAGATGTCATAAACGACATGTCTGGCAGAGCACAACATGTATGCGGTAGTTAGACTATTTAGCATAATGCAAGAGAATAGTGTAGAACAGTGACTTGCCTAGTTAAATAAAGGTTAAATAAAGATTGTAAAAAGAGCGGACAGCGCAAAATGTCAGAGCCTGACATGTTTTTATTCCCACCACCCCCAATGTCGGATGATCATGGGCCTTTTCAACTTCGTTGTCTAGGTTATTGTTTTAAAATCTTAATTTCCCCTTTTTCTCCTTAATCGCCATTCGATTTGAATGTGACTTGTTGGCCTAGGCATAGCCAACTCTTTCACGATCAACCATCAAATGAATATATTGGCCTAACGGAGTAACATTTCAGTTGTTTGCGAATAGCCTAGCCTAAATAAATGACAATAGTAGTAATGAGAGGGGGAACAAACAATTGCAAGATGGACTAATCAAATTGGAAGTTTAAACAAACCTTGTACGTTTCTGCTTTACTTGACCAGAGTTTATGCAAAATAAATTGTGTTGTCAGAAAATTCCTCATTGCAAACCAAACGGCAAATAATAGGCTATAGGCCTACGCATACTCCAAGTCCATATAGACCTCATCAGAAGGAATTTGCCTCGACCAGGCCAACAAATTGGGGGGGACATTATTTCCCATTGACCCCCAACTGTCAACATTTTTGTTTTGTAATGTTTTTTTGTTGTTGTTATACATAAATTACAAAGCATGCCGAAAAGCTGCTGTGTTCAATGTACATGTAACCAGGTAAATAAAATAATCAACCTACGGTTCCCTATGCTCCCATGTAAGGAAAAAGACCTTGCGAGAAGAACCCTGTGCTGTGGCTTCAGGCTATTAGGTGTGGGAGAGTAGGGGAAATGTGGGGAGCCGGTGTCCAAGTAGGCTTCACGTAGCTATGTGTGTGGAAACTTTTTCACCACAGGTAATAGGCTGACTACACCGCTCACGTTGCAAATAAATTCAGAAATCCATGTTACTCAATTATTGCGCCAACGAGCGTCTGCATTGCCAAGGGCTAAAAATAGAAATCAGTTCTATTTCTGACGCAGATCGCGCTGCAAGTCCTGCCTCTCCCATCTCCTCATTGGTTTACAGAAGCAGGTACCCACATGCCATCTGCTCATTGTTTATACCCACATGGGTGACTGAAAGACGAACGAGGTCAGTGGCGATAATGCACCTAATTTATGAAAGTTGCCAATCGCAATATATAGTCGAGAGAAGAAAAGGCCTGGAAGGAAGAGCGACGACTGGAAATTATTTGGTTGACCGTCTTATGTGTGGATTAATTGGCGGAGTAGAGGACCTTGTGCATTTCAGGTAAAATAACAACTCAATGTTTATATCCCAGGACAAATTAGCTAGCAACAGCAAGCTAGCTAAATAGGACAAATTAGCTAGCAAATGCAAGCTAGCTAGCTAAATTGCCATAAGTGTGTAATGCTTTTCGACCTGCTTCCAAATTAATATAATTGGTTCAGAGTTTGGTTTGTTATTTTAACCTGCATGTCGTGATCGCGTTTCGTATGAGGGGACAGAATAAAATTATGCACGATGGCGCACGCGCGCAGACCGTTTGGGTTCCGTGTAAGGCTGTATCACAACCGGCCGTGATTGGGTGGCGCACAATTTGACGGGTAGGCCGTCATTGAAAATAAGAATTTGTTCTTAACTGACTTGCCTTGTTAAATAAAACATTTAAAATACTTGTTTAGTATAGTCCGTTTGTAATGCCACTCACTACTTGTAGCTGTATAGTCCGTTTGTGTTGTTGGTCTTCGCTAGTTACCGGAACATTAAGCTAGCCATCACTCACGTGGCTGCTAGCACTGTCATGAAAACGGTTTTTCATATGTTTTTCTAAGTAGTGAGAACGCTCGGGAGCAGGAAATGTTAAGTTATCTTTAGAAATGCTGTACTTTTCTTAAATGTCGTTTTGTTAACTAAAACAAGCAGACAACAAGAAAATTGCATTTGAAAAAGGTCACGTTTTTGCTGTGAGCCAATGGGGTAACCTAGACAACCACAGGTTGTTTTCCCCCTCAGGTGGGCGGGGCTGTGACGTTCCATACCGACTGGGACTATAGGCTACTGTCAATCAATAAAAGTTGCAGTAGGCTAAACGTTACTTTGACTAGTTAAACTACACCGAACAAAAATAAACGCAGCATGCAACAATTTAAGATTTTACTGTTACAGTTCTCATAAGGAGATATGTTAATTGAAATGAATTCATTAGGCCCTAATCTATGGATTTCACATGAAGTGCATTAAGTATAGAGACCTCTTCGCTTTTTCAAAATGTTGTTCTTCTAAAATGGAATAAATTCATGTTTTTATTCATCAATCTACACACAATACCCCATAATGACAAAGCTAAAGCTTTATATTTTATTTAAAAAAATGCAAATTTAAAAACAAATATTTTATTTACATAAGTATTCAGGCCCTTTTCTATGAGACTTGAAATTGAGCTCAGGTCCATCATTTTTCCATTGATCATCCTTGACATGTTTCTACAACTTGATTGGAGTCCACCTGTGGTAAATTCAGGCACACACTTGTCTATATAAGGTCCCACAGTTGACAGTGCATGTCAGAGCGAAGGAATTGTCCGTAGAGCTCCGAGACCAGATTGTGTCGAGGCACAGATCTGGGGAAGGGTACCAAAAAAAATATGCAGCAGTGAATGTCTCCAAGAACACAGTGGCCTCCATCATTCTTAAGTGGAAAAAGTTTGGAACCACCAAGACTCTTCCTCGAGCTGGCCACCAGCCAAACTGAGCAATCGGGGGAGAAGGGCCTTGGTCAGGGAGTTGACCAAGAACCCGATGGTCACTCTGACTGAGCTCCAGAGTTCCTCTGTGGAGAAAGGGGAGAACCTTGCAGAAGCACTCCACATCTGTCCTTTATGGTAGAGTAGCCAGACGGAAGCCACTCCTCAGCAAAGGGTACATGACAGCCCACTTGGAGTTTGCAAAAAAGCACCTAAAGGACTCTCACCCAAGAGAAACAAGATTCTCTGGTCTGATGAAACCAAGATTGAACTCTTTGGTCTGAATGCTAAGCGTCACGTCTGGAGGAAGCCTGGCACCATGGTGGTGGCAGCATGCTGTGGGAATGTTTTTCAGCGACAGGGACTGGGAGACTAATCAGCCTCAACGGAAAGATTAACGGGGCAAAGTACACAGAGATCCTTGATGAAAACCAGACGGGGGCAAAGGTTAACCTTCCAACAGGACAACGACCCTAAGCACACAGCGAAGAGAACGCAGGAGTAGCTTCGGGACAAGTCTCTGAATGTCTTTGAGTGGCCCAGCCAGAGGACAGATTTGAACCCAATCGAACATCTCTGGAGAGGCCTGAAAATAGCTGTGCAGCGACGCTCCCTATACAACCTGACAAAGCTTGAAAGGATTTGCAGTGAAAAATGGGAGACAGGTGTGCCAAGCTTGTAGCTTCATACTCAGGAATACTAGAGTCTGTAATCTCTGTCAAAGGTGCTTCAACAAAGTACTGACAAAAGGGTCTCAATACTTATGTAAATGTGATATTTCAGTAATCTTTTTGGTGGAAATGTCTAAACCTGTTTTTGCTTTGCCATTATGGGGTATTGTGTGTAGGCTTGAGGGGGGGTGATTTAATCATTGTTACGTTACAGCCTTATTCTAAAAATGGGAAAAAGGGAAGGGGTCTGAATACTTTCCGAATGCACTGTATATGTATCTGTTGGTCCCAGATACCTTAAAAAATTGGTTAGGGGCATGGATCACTAAACCAGTCAGTATCTGGTGTGACCACCATTTGCCTCATGCAGGGCAACACATCTCCTTCGTATAGAGTTGATCAGGCTGTTGATTGTGGCCTGTGGAATGTTGTCCCACTCTTCAATGGCTGTGCAAAGTTGCTGGATATTGGTGGGAACTGGAACACTCTGTCGTACACGTTGATCCAGAGCATCCCAAACATGCTCAATGGGTGACATTTCTTAGTGTGCAGGGCAAGGAAGAACTGGGACATTTTCAGCTTCCAGAAATTGTGTACAGATTAGTTCTGACCCCATTTAGTCAACTGGTCGATTTTGTTGTTGGTCGATCGAGATTTCTTGAGTCAATCAGTCGCACACTTTTCTTTTCATGCTACACAAGACACCTGTCTGATTCACGTCTGTTTGGCACACACACTACTCACGCAGCACTTGCTCCTTTTCTCCAGTAGTTTACACTATTCTACATTACCATGTAATGCTGCATTTGCATGGCACTAGTTTCATACAATACATGGAGATCCTGTCTTTTTTTACTTAGTGTAACTTGTATATTTTAGTAAGCAGTCATCTGTTCTAGTGTTTATTGTTTTTGTTTTTATAACAATTTTATTTGTCTTTTTTAGTTAATGTACTTTTCTTTATCTTGTATAATGCCTTGGTTGGGTGGATGGATGGGGAAATTTGGGGTTGTTGGTACTGTCTTTCTGTTATCTGGGGGGAGATATATATATATATATATATACACACACACACACAACAGAGTACCAGTCAAAGGTGTTTATTTATTTTTACTATTTTCTACATTGTAGAATAATAGTGAAAACATCAAAACTATGAAATAACACATGGAATCATGTAGTAACCAAAAAAGTATTTTATATTTGAGATTCTTCAAAGTAGCCACCCGTTGCCTTGATGACAGCTTTGCACACTCTTGGCATTCTCTTTTCCAACAGTCTTGGGAGTTCCTGCGTACGCTGAGCACTTGTTGGCTGCTTTTTAGGGATGCGCGATATATCGGTGAACATATCGGAATCGGCCCGATGTCTAGTTTAAGACCGACATCAAAGCTGACATGCATACCTATATGACGCTACGTAAAATGTTGCGCTACACCTGCAACACAGCATTCCTAACCTAGCCCACAATGTCTGCTGTGTGGATCAAGCAGTCAAGTAGAGCAGTAATTTTAAAGAGTAACAACATTTCAGCGAGACAACTCGACGACGGCAATCCATCAACACCAAGATAATGGAATTCATTGCCCTTGACAATCAACCGTTATCTGTCGTGGGTGATGTTGGCTTTTGCGACTGGTCGAGCACCGGTACACACGAATGTTTCCAAGTGCGCTATTGTTCAGATGTTGCCCTACACAGTAATAGCGTCACTGCTATTAGCTTCACAACATAATATAGAACGCCGTTTGGGTCTTTGTGTCAAAAAAGATGCATGTCAAATAACAGTTCTATTATAGAATGTTGTGTGTTCTGAATTTGCACGTGCAAGCCAAGCGCCACCACTACTATCCGTAGCACTGTCAAAGCTCAACAAAAAAGTTTACAAACACTGGCCACGAACGATGTGTTTACAATACCGCGTTGGTAATAAAGCGGCGTTCCATAGAAATCCTGGTTGAGAATGAAACGACTGAACAAATGAAAAACGAAACAGCACAGCAAGTAAGTGAAAGAAATAGGTTTTGATTATGTTTTACTGGTGATGGGGACATTCGTAAATGCCATCAAAATAACTTTTTGGTGTGTGTGTGTGTGTGTGTGTGTAACCTTTTATTTAACAAGGCAAGTCAGTTAAGAACAAATTCTTATTTACAATGACGGCCTATCCCGGCTAAACCCAGACGACGCTGGGCCAATTGTGCGCCACCCTATGGGACTCCGAATCACGGCCGGATGTGATACAGCCTGCATTCGAACCAGGTGTAGTGACGCCTCTTGCACTGAGATACAGGTGCCTTAGACCGCTGTGTGTGTGTGTGTGTGTGTGTGTGTGTACACTAACAGTCAAAAGTTTTAGAACAATAGTGAAGACATCACAACTATGAAATAACACATGGAATCATCAAAAAGTAACCAAAAAAAGTGTTAGACAATATTTTATATTTGAGATTCTTCAAAGTAGTGGTTCTCTGTAAAAAAATCCGGTATAGTGGTTCTCGGTAACGGCCGGACGCATCATGACTATAGGCGGGGAGTGTGTGTGTGTACCTCGACAAGTTGATTTTGTACATTTTCATCGAGCTGGGTGTAATATATATGATGGTAGGTAAATGTTTATTTTAACATTGAGCTTCAATAAATCCCCACTATAGTCACGCTGACCAGCACAACTGTCTTTCGAATAAGATGCATGTGGATTTTAATATAGACTACATTTATAAAACGCAGTAAGGAACCATTTAGGTCTAGTTTTTTTTTGTTTTTTTTACCATGTCTATGGCCTACCTAAAGGTTTCTGGCAAGGAACACCAGCATGTTCACCTTTACTGCCCCGGAGTCGCGAACTCAACAGGTGATGGACTTGTAACTGTTGACGGAGGTTTGTAGTTGGTCCATCCTTTGCCCTGACTCTTTCTGCAAGTGACTTCGGCCAGGTCTGCTGGCTCACCACCATTCGACCTGAAACTGAAGAACTGCCAAACAGGCGATGATGTGCTTTTCTTTCCCACTAAGTCAGCCGTGTTCATTCCGTTTTATTTTATTTTTGCATGAGGGAGGCTTTACTATAGTTACTAAGTGAAATCCTGTCACTTGCTCTCTTTTTTTTGATATAATCAAAATGTCAAAGTAGCTGCATGTACGAATGTCGCAGCTGCTCTTACCTAGATAATCAAGTTGAAATAACAATAGCCTACACTTGACTGCTTCAATATTCATTTTAAATGGTAGGCTAATAATATAACTGATCTGAGTATTTTTATGGACGAGAAACATGGTCCTACCATGAAATTATTTACCATTCTGCAGCCTTAATTAGATAAACATAACTAGGCCCAACACTGTTTTGAACAGTTATTTAATGAGATTTTCTTTGTGGCTTTAGGAACAATTTTAAATACATTTTGCACCAAATCACTGTTCTAGTATAACCAATGTGTCCTTTATGTTTTTAAATTGCTTTCTTCCCACCAATTGACCCCTCTGTGCGCAATATAAATTGACCCCCACCCCACCTCCATGTTTGGATGGGACGGTATCATTCCAGACATCGCCCAACCCTAATGCCCTGCCAACATTTGGCCCTAACACAACACTTTATAGCACTTACCTTTTTGTTTTCATGGCCTCAATGGCAGTCAGTCTGCACCAAGAACAAACTGTAGTGTAGGCTTAAATAGGCTAGTTGCTAAAGTATTAATGTCATTAAAACATTATGCCGCTGTTTTCATTTGAATTATTTTCTAATTGTGTTTTAATATCTTAGAATGGGCTTTCCTCTTCGGGATGCTAAATATTGTGCTTTAGGTAATGTAGGTTGAAGCCATACACCCTTTTCTATGTTTCTGTGCTTTCACTGACTAGCATTGTTGTTTTTTTTTCTCCTCAGAGGATGTTGGGGATGAAGGAGAGGAAGAGAAGGAGTGCATCTCTTACAACATCAACATTGACATCCACTATGGGCTCAAGTCCAACAGGCAAGAACTTTTATGATACAGGAAGTAAATGGCAGTATCAGGGAGAATTACGCAACAACAAAGAGTGTGAAGCGAGAACCTAATCCCCCCCCTCCTAGTTGTTGGAAAGCTATCATATTGTAGGAGAGTGAAGCGTGCACATGCGCTCTGAGTGCATTGTCTTGCAGTCTACAATATCTTCGGTTCACCCTGCCGCTTGTGGAACTGTCATGTCGCTGAGTCTGTTTTTAAGCCCTGAGTCATCCTTGACCGCAAGATCATCAAGTGATATCCATTTTGAGATTGTGATGGCATATGATTTCCATTTTAAGACGGTCCTAGGAATAGTTATACTGATTATTTTCCTGGTTAGATAGGCCTGCCCTACGTGCTACCTTTGTGTATCAAACTGTGGTGAAACAGTTCCTAACATTGCATAATACTACATCAACTAACCTATATCCCTGTTTATTCATATGTGGATTATGACATTTTACAACTTGTTTTTCAGTCTGGCTTTCATCAAGAGGACTGGAGTGATTGACGCTGACAAGCCCATATCGACCCAGGTGCGCGTGTTGACTCTGAGTGAGGATTCTCCTTACGAGACCCTGCACTCTTTCATCAGCAATGCCGTCGCTCCCTTCTTCAAGTCCTACATCCGTGAATCTGGCAAGGCAGACAGGTAAACCAGGAACTAAGTGGACTATCATGATAGTTTTGTAAAACTGTTTTCATATTTTGCGCATCTCGTTTATAACCAGTGGGTTAATAATGGCTCCATTTTGTCCTGGTCCAGGGATGGTGACAAGATGGCTCCCTCTGTGGAGAAGAAGATTGCAGAGCTGGAGATGGGCCTGCTACACCTGCAGCAGAACATCGAGATCCCAGAGATCAGCCTTATCATCCACCCCATCATCCTCAACATCGCCAAGGCGTGCTACGAACGCGGTGAGAAGCCCAAGGTCACTGACTTTGGCGACAAGGTGGAGGACCCCACCTTCCTCAACCAGCTGCAGTCGGGGGTCAACCGTTGGATCCGGGAAATCCAGAAGGTGAGGGTCGAAACAATGACTTGTCTGAGAAATTGGGTGCCAGGTGGTGTTCAGTAGCAGGCCATACTCAAGCAAAACGTTTTACAAGGGGGTGGGGAAATGGTGTTTATATTGAACACGATAAGTTAGTACCTCCCCGCTTCACTCCATTTTGAAACGCTTGCCACTGACTGAACATGACCATGGCTTGTTGGTTGCATTAGGCATCTCTTACTGTGGTTTTTGTGTTCTCCGGCTAGTCTGAATGATTGTTTTGAATACCCTCCTCTTCCTGTCAGGTGACCAAGCTGGACCGTGACCCTGCCTCTGGGACGGCCCTGCAGGAGATCAGTTTCTGGCTGAACCTGGAGCGCGCCCTGAACCGCATCCAGGAGAAGAGGGAGAGCCCCGAAGTGCTGCTCACTCTGGACATCCTAAAGCACGGCAAGCGCTTCCACGCCACCGTCAGCTTTGACACTGACACCGGTGAGTTGTGTTTGATGGAACAAGCGCCAATACCTCTTTATGAATTGGATATTACAAGGAACCACTTCCTTTTTTTCTTTCTTTTGAGGACTTGTCACTCAAACCTTCGATCAATATACATTTTCCACTTTATGATTGACATCACTACTTTAGAACCATGGAGATTCTTTTGTATTCTAATTCTATGTTTAGAACGTGCCATAATTTTATTAGACTTCATGACTTGAATATGTTTCCCCCCAATCTGTTTCCCAGGTCTGAAGCAGGCAGTGGAGACAGTCAACGACTACAACCCCCTGATGAAGGACTTCCCCCTGAACGACCTGCTGTCAGCCACTGAGCTGGATAAGATCCGCCAGGCGCTGGTGGCCATCTTCACCCACCTGAGGAAGATCCGTAACACCAAGTACCCCATTCAGCGGGCCCTGCGGCTGGTGGAGGCCATCTCCCGAGACCTCAGCTCCCAGCTCCTCAAAGTGCTGGGCACCAGGAAGCTCATGCACGTGGCCTATGAGGAGTTTGAAAAGGTGAGTCTACAGTGGCAGCTGCTACAAATACTCCATAGACGAGTTGGTTGTTTGGCAACAAAAAAACGAGACGTGTGCAACTATGGGGAAAAACGGACAGAGTTGGCTTAGATTGACAACAACATGTAAGCTATATTTCGTCTCCCAATCTTTATTGAAAACATGAATACATTTGCACAATGACCACTTGTCTTTCAAATACATTGTTAGTTGTTGGTTAGCTAGCTAGCAAGCGAATTTTAGCCATATTAGCATTGACATGACATCAGTCAAAACAAGACATGGTACCAATAACAAGATTAAACGAGTTGAAATGAGCTACTTACGATTCCCCACGCGGCAGTTTCTTGTCGTTCTTGCTAGCAATCTGGCCATCCAGATTCACAACCACACACTGACTTACGCCCCATGGATGGGTGCACATGGTTTTTGTTTTGTCAGGAAACCCATCTTATACATTCCTATACTCTTCTATATTGTTGTATTGACATGACTTAATAGCATTTAGTTGATAGTAGCATTTAGTTAATAGCATTTAGTTGATAGTAGCATTTAGTTGATGCTAATTTCTACCCCATTGCAGGTGATGGTGGCATGCTTCGAGGTCTTCCAGACCTGGGAGGACGAATATGAGAAGCTGCAGGTCCTGCTGAGAGACATCGTGAAGAGGAAGAGGGAGGAAAACCTGAAGATGGTGTGGCGCCTGAGCCCAGCTCACCGCAAGCTCCAGGCCCGCCTCGACCACATGAGGCGCTTCCGCAGGCAGCACGAGCAGCTGAGGGCCGTCATCGTTCGTGTACTCAGGCCTCAGGTAAGAAAGAGACGGAGATTTGTCAATGGCTTGTGCCCCTCGAGAGTTGGTGTTATGGGCCCAGATTAAGTTTATATCTGGACTTAACCACTTTTGATGGAGATTCTCTATTGAGCATACTTTTAAGTCCAGGAGTAGGCTTAATACAGTTCTGGAATTCCTCTCACCCCACAATGACTTGCAGTTTTGGTCAAGAGTCGCCCTTGCTGGTTTCTAAATGGTAATATCATACGTCATTGCTAAAAGGTTATCTTTCTCTCTTTGCCTTGTCAAGGTGTCTGCGGTGCCCCAGCACGCCCCAGGTGAGGCGGTGGAGCCCACTGAGATGAAGGTGGCGGAGGTGCTGTTCGACGCTGCGGACGCCAACGCTATTGAGGAGGTGAACCTGGCCTATGAGAACGTTAAGGAGGTGGATGGCCTGGATGTGTCCAAGGAGGGCATGGAGGCCTGGGAGGCCGCAATGAAGCGCTACGACGAGCGCATCGACCGCGTGGAGACCCGCATCACCGCCCGCCTCCGTGACCAGCTGGGAACGGCCAAGAATGCCAACGAGATGTTCCGTATCTTCTCACGTTTCAACGCGCTGTTCGTGCGCCCCCACATCCGCGGCGCCATCCGCGAGTACCAGACGCAGCTCATCCAGCGAGTCAAAGATGACATTGAGTCGCTGCACGACAAGTTCAAGGTGCAGTACCCACAGAGCCAATCATGCAAGATGAGCCACGTGCGTGACCTGCCACCTGTGTCGGGCTCCATCATCTGGGCCAAGCAGATCGACCGGCAGCTGACCGCCTACATGAAGCGTGTGGAAGACGTGCTGGGCAAAGGCTGGGAGAACCATGTGGAGGGCCTCAAATTGAAGCAGGATGGTGACAGCTTCCGCGCCAAGCTCAACACCCAGGAGATCTTTGACGATTGGGCACGCAAGGTACAGCAGCGCAACCTGGGCGTGTCGGGCCGCATCTTCACCATTGAGACCAGCCGGGCCCGCGGTCGCACAGGAAACATGCTGAAGCTCAAGGTCAACTTCCTGCCAGAGATCATCACGCTGTCTAAGGAGGTGCGTAACCTCAAGTGGCTGAGCTTCCGTGTGCCGCTTGCCATCGTCAACAAGGCACACCAGGCTAATCAGCTCTATCCATTCGCCATCTCCCTGATCGAGAGCGTGCGCACGTACGAGCGCACCTGCGAGAAGGTGGAAGAGCGCATCTCAATCTCGCTGCTGGTGGCCGGCCTCAAGAAGGAAGTGCAGGCTCTGGTCACAGAGGGCATTGCCCTGGTCTGGGAGTCCTACAAACTGGACCCCTACGTTCAGCGCCTGGCCGAGACCGTCTTCAACTTCCAGGAGAAGGTCAGTGTTTTTTTGGAACCATAAGGTTGGATCTCAGCTGGCAATTTTTTATTTTAAGCGTGCAGTTGACAGCAATGCTAGACTTGCGTTCCGCACTTGAAGATCGTATGTTCGCATTCCGCCCTGAATGTATGATATTCATGTCTTTTTGTTTTCCAGGTGGATGACCTCCTGCTCATCGAGGAGAAGATCGACCTTGAAGTGCGCTCTCTCGAGACCTGCATGTACGAACACAAGACCTTCACAGAGATCCTCAACCGCGTGCAGAAAGCTGTGGATGACCTCAACCTGCACTCCTACTCTAACTTACCCATCTGGGTCAACAAGCTGGACATTGAGGTCTGTGCAAAACCCTTACAGCAATCTCCAGTATACTTTCTGTGTTGTGTTGTGTCTTGAGGCTCTTACCCTGTGTCCTGCTGGTCACATTCCTGAGGAAATTCCTATTCAGTATTTAAAATGGCACCTCTCTCTGAAGTACTCCAATTACAAGTTGACACTCTTTTTCATGGTCCTTCGAGCCGGATAGTTGTCCTGGAACATGACCAGTAGGGGCCACAAATACCAGCACCTATTCTGTTGCTGCTGGTCCCTATTCTGGTAAAAAAAAAAAAAAAAGTGGTTTATTGAACCAATATTCATTACAAATTTTATTTTCCCTGTGTGTAGATTGAAAGGATCCTCGGGGTGCGTCTGCAGGCTGGGCTCAGGGCCTGGACCCAGGTTCTTCGGGGTCAGATGGAGGACAAGGCTGATGTGGACATGGACACAGAGGCCCCTCAAGTCAGCCACAAGCCTGGCGGAGAGCCCAAGATCAAGGTAAGGGTCCAAGACTACAGTAGGAGGATTGATTTGATAAGAATATAACATATAAAATGTCTTCCCAAAGGCACAAATTGCAGTTTATGAAACGTATTATGCTTCTTTTTTTTCTACTTGTGAAAGAACGTTGTGCACGAGCTGAGGATCACCAACCAAGTGATCTACCTGAACCCGCCCATCGAAGACTGTCGCTACAAGCTCTACCAGGAGATGTTTGCCTGGAAGATGGTCATCCTCTCTCTGCCCAGGATCCAGAGCCAGAGATACCAGGTCTGGAGGCCATGCAGAGCACTTTTATATGTTCAATTCATTGCTATCACCTAGCTAGCTTCCTTAGCAAGTTAGTATTGAATTCATTGCTATCACCTAGCTAGCTTCTTTAGCAAGTTAGTATTGAATTCAGTGATATCATCAAGCTAGCCTCTCCAGCATGCTGGGTACGAGTACATGGGATGTTTTGGTATAGGTTGCTATAGTTGATGTATTGGTGTCCTGGCCTCTAGGTGGGTGTCCACTATGAGCTGTCTGAGGAGGAGAAGTTCTACAGGAACGCCCTGACAAGAATGCCAGACGGCCCGGCAGCCCTGGAGGAGGCTTACAACTCGGTCAAGGACAACGTCAACGAGGTGGAGCAGTACGTCAAGGTATGCAATCAATCGTATTGATGTGATGGGGATAGTTGATGTATTGGTGTCCTTAACATTTCTGTATATGTGCCAGATTTAGCCAGCTAGCTATTTGAAACACCCATAAATTATACTGGATCTCTTTCTTAATTGTCTTTCCTTGTGTCCTTGGTTCCTCCCCTTGTACCTTGTCCTCCAAAGTCTTTTGAGCACAAGGAAGCAAGTAACGATTATTGAGATTCACCCCAAGATGGAGTTCACTTCAGCTATTGGTTCTGTCACTCACCCACGTGTCTCTATTGTGTAGGTGTGGCTGCAGTACCAATGCCTGTGGGACATGCAGGCAGAGAACATCTACAACCGCCTGGGGGAGGATCTGACCAAGTGGCAGGCCCTGTTGGTCCAGATCCGCAAAGCCAGGGGGACCTTCGACAACGCCGAGACCAAGAAGGAGTTTGGGCCCGTGGTCATTGACTATGGCAAGGTAAAGAGACTGACGATTCAGCAGTAGAGTAGAGCAACTTCTGCTGTTCTGTTCAGTTGTGCGCTCATTAGATGTATTGTTGCCTACAAATGTGGTGATGCAGATTGGTTATCTACTTTGTTCAACTCCAGGTCCAGTCCAAGGTGAACCTGAAGTATGACTCCTGGCACAAGGAGGTTCTCAGCAGGTTCGGCCAGATGCTGGGCAACAACATGCAGGACTTCCACTCCCAGATCTCCAAGGTAAGCCCTCTCCTGTCTGCCAAGAGAAACTGGTTTCATTGTTGTCACTGGCAATATATTCCAATGTCATAACTAGCATGAAACTGTTAGTGTGGCTGTTGGAGCAGACTATTGGTCTATCTGATTTCAACTCCCATGTCTTCTTCTGTCCCACCACAGTCGCGCCAAGAGCTGGAGCAGCACTCCGTGGACACCGCCAGCACTTCAGACGCTGTGACTTTCATCACCTATGTCCAGACGCTCAAACGCAAGATCAAGCAGTTTGAGAAGAACGTGGATGTAAGTACTGTAAAAAACAATAAAAAAAATCATAGGATCCTCACAAGCTGTGACCTCATCCTTGTCATGGGTGAGAACTCGTGCACAAGCACTCGCACAGTCAACACTTCTGTTCTATTATATACTATTGATTCCACTACCCACTTTCTATTTTTAAATACAGTTCATTGCTACTATGCTTGCTCTCTCTACTACTTCTAATACGTGTCATTTTTCACTTGAAATTATTGATTAATGTACTGCATTGTTGATGGAGCTAGCACAAGTATTTCACTGCCCTTTTTTACCCTGCTGTAAACTGTATGTGATGAGTCCATTTGATTTTTGATCTGAAAAGATGGATGGCTTTTTAAAATCCTGACTTCTTTCTTCACAGCTTTTCCGCAACGGTCAGCGGCTTCTCGAGAAGCAGCGCTTCCAGTTCCCGCCATCGTGGCTGTACATCGACAACATCGAGGGCGAGTGGGGTGCCTTCAGCGACATCATGAAGCGCAAGGACACGGCCATCCAGCAGCAGGTGGCCAACCTGCAGATGAAGATCGTCCAGGAAGACAAAGCTGTGGAGGGTCGCACCATCGATCTCCTTGCCGACTGGGAGAAGACCAAACCGGTGGCTGTAAGAGAAAATAATTTAAGATACATTTTTGTTTGATATATATATATTAATATATGATGGTTTTGTTTAGTTTGATCTTTGCATTAATCATTCGTATGAGTTTTGCGCTTGGAATTTGAGCTGATCTATTGTTCCATAGGGGGGCCTGCGTCCAGAGGAGGCCCTCCAGTCTCTCACCATCTACGAGGGCAAGTTTGGCCGGCTGAAGGATGACCGGGATAAGTGTTCCCGCGCCAAAGAGGCCTTGGAGCTGACCGACACTGGCCTGCTGAGCGGCAGCGAGGAGAGAGTTCAGGTATGATTATCACACCTGTCTTTTTTAAACTAGAGGTGTTAACTTTTCAGCACTATGGTATCTGCAGCCAGCCGCTACTGCATTTGGACTGTTCATTAGTCAGTGCAAGAGTAACTCGGCATTTGGCATTGTTGTTCTCCTTGCCTCGTTGTGCCTGGAGTCCTGTTATATCTGTCGATACAAACATGTCACTTCCCAGTAAGATGTCCTCAGATGCTCCTCTGTGGTGCTAAAGTATGGTCTGTTTCTATGTGCTGTAGGTGGCTCTGGAGGAGCTGCAGGACCTGAAGGGGGTGTGGTCAGAGCTGTCCAAGGTGTGGGAGCAGATTGACCAGGCCAAGGAGCAGCCCTGGGTCTCTGTTCAACCACGCAAGGTAAGATTAATTTGTCTTTGTGATCAAGGACACTGTGGACAATGTCTGTTTTGGGCCTATCTATTGGGCCAAGTCTGTTAGTGTAATGTGTATCTGTATTTCCGATTTTGTAGCTGCGTCAGAGTTTAGACGGCCTGCTAAACGAGCTGAAGAACTTCCCAGCTCGACTAAGGCAGTATGCGTCCTACGAGCACGTCCAGAGGCTTCTCAAGAGTTACATGAAGGTAAGACCCCGTATCTCCCTCGGTACTAGTCGAAACTAGACATTGCATTGTTGCAATGGAAAAGTAGTTACTTGAGACAAAAGATTGAACCATGTCTGGTTGACATTCCTCTTGGATGGGAAAAGCTTGGACAAGGACTTTGTACATGTTAATGTTGAATAACATACTGATCACGTCTGCAATGTACCTGAGTGGAGTTTCCTATCCTAACACTAAACTGTCCGTCACTCAGATCAACATGCTGGTAATCGAGCTGAAGTCGGAGGCCCTGAAGGACCGTCACTGGAAGCAGTTGATGAAGCGTCTGCACGTGAACTGGGTGCTGTCGGAGCTGACCCTGGGTCAGATCTGGGACGTGGACCTGCAGAAGAACGAGATGGTGGTGAGAGACGTGCTGCTGGTGGCCCAGGGAGAGATGGCCCTGGAGGAGTTCCTCAAACAGGTAACCACAACATTCCATTTCAACAAATCTTTATTGTTCCCTGCAGCGCAATTACAAAAAGGAAAAAGGATTTAATATCTGGGTAGTCAAGTATGTCCATAGAGACTGCAATATTAGTGCACCTTTTGACCAATTGGTGATCAAGTCATGTCTATGACAGTAAGTGGCAATATTGATGATGTATTGTTTTTCCATTGGTCTGCGACAGATCCGTGAGGTCTGGAACGCCTATGAGCTGGACCTAATCAACTACCAGAACAAGTGCCGTCTGATCCGCGGCTGGGACGACCTCTTCAACAAGGTCAAGGAGCACATCAACAGCGTGTCGGCCATGAAGCTGTCACCTTACTACAAGGTTGGTGGACGTTTTCAATTGAAATGGGTTCTTGCTAGAGATGTACTCTTGATCTTGTGGTCTGAACATCATATAAATGCAGCTTTGGTCTCGTGATGGGATCTGGTTTCTTAAGAGGTTGGGCCTGGATCTCAAGGGGTCTGGGCTGGTCTTGGTCTGGATCTCGAGTTCTTGTCTTGACTCAGTCTCTGGTTCTTGCAGGATAGTATAAGAACACACAGTATACATGGTATGGTCCTGGTCTCCATGAGGCATTAATGGTTCCTTCTGTGCCATCAGGTGTTTGAGGAAGATGCTATGAGCTGGGAGGACAAGCTGAATCGGATCATGGCCTTGTTTGACGTGTGGATCGATGTCCAGCGCCGCTGGGTCTACTTGGAGGGCATCTTCACTGGCAGTGCTGACATCAAACACCTGCTGCCTGTGGAGACCCAGAGGTTCTCGAGGTAAGATCCGTAGTTCTTCCCTTCTGATCTTCTCCTCCAATACATTTTGTGAAGGAAGCAAGGAATCAAGGAAATATTTGAGGTTCCCCCTTGTCACCTAAAATTGGGAATAGGTCAAAGAACCTTGTCTATGGTAAGGAGGACTTGGTAAAGATCTTGGTAAGCTTTTAGGGGAAGGGGGGATACCTAGTCAGTTGTTCAACTGAAATGTGTCTTCTGCATTTAACCCAACCCCTCTGAATCAGAGAGGTGCGGCAGAGCTGTTTTAATCGACATCTACTTCATCGGCAACTGCGCCTTGCTCTGGGGCCGAACAACAGATTTTTACCTTGTTAGCTCGGGGATTCGATCCAGCAACCTTTCGGTTACTGGCCCAACGCTCCCACCCGCCAGGCTACCTGCCACCCAAAGATAACATTACTCAACCTTTTCTTTCTCTCTCCCATATAGCATCAGCACAGAGTTCCTGGCTCTGATGAAGAAGGTGACCAAGTCTCCTCTGGTGATGGACGTGCTGAACATCCAGGGGGTGCAGAGGTCTCTGGAGAGGCTGGCCGACCTGCTGGGAAAGATCCAGAAGGCCCTGGGAGAGTACCTGGAGAGGGAGAGGTCCTCGTTCCCCAGGTAAGATGTTATCCGTGTCTCTAATAGTGGCATCTGCCATAGGCCTGTTTCTCATTTCCTGGGGCGGGACATCCGTTTTTGGGAAAATCCGGGAAATCCTATATCCGGTCTAAAGTGTAGGGTCTTTTCTCAATAGAAATGGCTCAAACCAAGAGCAAGTGCTGTTGTAGCGTACCTCTTGGTTTGAATTCTGAAAAGAGAGGGCCGTATCTAAAGCTTCGCACTTAAAAGTCAACCCTGGGTTGGGCTGGCCTTCGTGGGCTAGCTCGAATTGCGTTTCCACTGCCTTGAATAGAGAAATTATGTCATGTTGCTAGCTAGCCAATGTGACTGTGCAGCTAGCTTTGTTAATGTTGCTAGCTAGAAAACTAGACCATTTGGCAACAACTAGCTAGATAAACTTGCTAGCTAGCAAGATGTTGAAGAAATAATTAAATTCACCCTCACCATGCTGTAACTAAAGTTACCTTATACGCCAGCTAGCCAAATGTTTAGCTTGCTAGCTAAACGGTTAGCGTCATCGCCTGCATAACAGGCTAACTAGCTTAATTCCTAACCTTGCTTCCCACGTCACAGGCTACTAGCTAGCAGGCTAACCAAACACACCAGACAGGTTTGATAGCTCACTAAAATTCCTAGCTAGCTAAAATCCCTGCTATCTCATGTTTGCTAGCCAGCATTTTTCAACTCTGATTTGCAAGCTAACGTTAGCTAGCATTTGAGGGCTGACTGTTCTCATAAACGTTTGTGTAGTGCAAAAATAAAGGAAGGATCCACCTGTGTTGGTAATTTGTGTCATGTCTTGACTACTGCAGTAGTGCTTGTCCATGTGCTAGCTAACAGCAACAAACCCAGACAAACTAAACGTGAAAGCATCCAGCAGATATCAGCTTCTCATTAGCTGGCTAACGTTAGCTATAATATAGCTATAAAGTATTGTTGACTCTTACTGTTTTTTTAAATAAAATTATATATTTATTTGATTGTATATGCATAGGCTAAGCAGCAAGCTAAGCTTTTTTAGCTGTAATATTTAGTGCCCCCCCCAATTGAAGAAATTAGTAATTGCTGGTCATTTAGTCCTGTAAAGTGACTGATGGTCAACACATTCAGGATACACATGTTTATTTATGTTTACCAGGTTCTACTTCGTTGGTGATGAAGACTTACTGGAGATCATCGGAAACAGCAAGAACGTGGCCAAACTACAGAAGCACTTCAAGAAGATGTTCGCCGGCGTCTCCAGCATCCTGCTGAATGAGGAAAACACTGTGGTGCTGGGCATCTCATCCCGTGAGGGCGAGGAGATCTTCTACAAGACCCCCGTGGACCTCCTAGAGCACCCCAAGATCAACGACTGGCTGACCCTGGTGGAGAAGGAGATGCGGGTCACTCTGGCCAAGCTGCTAGCCGAATCGGTCACAGAGGTGGGCGCGTTCAACAAGGGCAACTCCATCGAACTCGATAAATACATCGATTGGATCGACCGATACCAGGTACGGAACGTCGCCGTGGGCTATTGTTCATCCAGCAGTCCAGCCATGATCATGTTGAGTCAGAAATTGAGTCGGCAATGACACAACAGAAGTTGGCCATGACCCACTATCATCAATCAATTTTATTTACATAACCACTTTGTGACATATTTTTGTGAAAAGGGCTAACCGATAGTAATCCGGTTAGTAGCCCCAAAAGAATATCCATGAAAATTGTAGTCAGACCAGTAACGCCCACAAAGGTCTTGGAACCAATTAAACATGTTGAAAACCATATCTCTCCCTCTACTAACTCCAGGCTCAGCTGGTAGTGCTGTCGGCTCAGATCGACTGGTCTGAGAAAGTGGATGCCGCTCTGACCACCATCTCGGGTGGCGGGGACATGTCGCCCATGTCGAGCGTACTGACCAATGTGGAGGCCACCCTGAACGTGCTGGCCGACACCGTGCTGATGGAGCAGCCTCCACTCCGCAGGAGGAAGCTGGAACATCTGGTGAGTGGAAGATGACACATCGGCAGACATTCTGGACCAGTTGGTTTGGAAGAAATGGGTGTAGCTTTTTAGAAGAGCATTCTCCAAGTAGGATTTCAAAGATTATTATTATTATTATTATTATTATTGTTAAATGCACAGACTTCGGCATCAAGCTTTTCTCTGTCAGTCCAATTCTAAGCACTTAGAAGTATAGTCCCACTATCCAAACGGATGAAAAAGTAAACTGTTTGTGCTCCTTCCCTATAGATCACTGAGCTGGTCCACCAGAGGGACGTGACCAGGCAACTGATCAAAAACAAGGTCGACAACCCCAAGTCGTTTGAGTGGCTCAGCCAGATGCGCTTCTACTTTGACCCCAAGCAGACGGACGTGCTTCAGCAGCTGTCCATCCAGATGGCCAACGCCAAGTTCAACTATGGCTTTGAGTACCTAGGAGTCCAGGACAAGCTGGTCCAGACCCCTCTGACCGACCGCTGCTACCTGACCATGACCCAGGCCCTGGAGGCCAGGTTCGGTGGAGCTCCCTTTGGTATGCTCCAAGAACTGCATGCCACTCTCTAGACCAGGCTTGGGGAAACTCCAGTCCTCGGGGGGGCCTGATTGGTGTCACACTTTTTCCCCAGCTAACACATCTGACTCCAATAATCAACTAATCATGATCTTCAGTTAAAAATGTAATTTGTTTAAATCAGGTGTGTTTGCTAGGGATGGGGGGAAAAGTGTGAAACCAATCAGACCACCGAGGACTGGAATTGCCCAGGCCTGCTCTAGACTCTACATAGCCAATAAAGTAGACAGTTTAAATTCTGAAAGCCAAACTGAGTTGCAACTTTATAGCATATCCTCAGGTGAATTTTCACTCTTTTTTTTTTTCCCAGGGCCCGCCGGAACTGGAAAAACCGAGTCTGTGAAGGCTCTGGGTCACCAGCTGGGACGCTTTGTCCTGGTCTTCAACTGTGACGAGACCTTCGACTTCCAGGTACGCTAATACTGACTGATACTTTACGCTAAAAGAGGCTAATCTTGGTTTAATGTTATTTTCAGAATCAGAGAAGCTTCTTCTTTTTTTTTAAAGACGATCTGTTTATCTGTCTCCAGGCGATGGGTCGTATCTTCGTGGGCTTGTGCCAGGTAGGCGCCTGGGGCTGCTTTGACGAGTTCAATCGTCTGGAGGAGAGGATGCTGTCGGCTGTCTCACAGCAGGTCCAGTTCATCCAGGTGGCCCTGAGGGAGCACAGCAACCCCAACCGAGACCGCAGTACGTATCTCCAGACTCATTAATACCTTCTTCGAATTTCATTTGAAAGTGCTTTTTAGTCCATGAAAATGTATTGACCGAGTGGCCCAATGTCATAAAAAAAAACATCAAATGTTGAATGACTGATAATATCGCATCGTTCATTTCAAACCAAGCATGTTTTCATATGGCGTTGCACTTAAGAATGTAAGTTAAACAATGTCATCGTTTCCCCCTTCTCCAGGCGCTCCCGTCACCTGCGAACTGCTCAACAAGCAGGTGAAGGTGAGCCCCGACATGGCCATCTTCATCACCATGAACCCCGGCTACGCCGGCCGCTCAAACCTGCCCGACAATCTGAAGAAGCTGTTCCGTTCCTTGGCCATGACCAAGCCTGACCGCCAACTCATCGCCCAGGTCATGCTCTACTCACAGGGCTTCCGCACCGCAGAGATCCTGGCCAAGAAGATCGTGCCCTTCTTCAAGTATGTCCTGTACTCAACCAGGCCAGGGCTTGAAGCTCGGGGGGTGGGAGGGTTAATATCGTTTCTGCTGCATATTTCCAACAACATTTGAGAGATCAAATAATGGGAAATCTTTCATGCATGCCAGCACTACTAACACTGAAAGCTCCACTCTATTGGTTTTGTGTTCCTTCTCATTGACTGAAAATCTATTTCTCTCTCTGTGCACCTGCAGGCTGTGCGACGAACAGCTGTCCTCCCAGAGTCACTACGACTTTGGCCTGCGAGCTCTCAAGAGCGTGCTGGTAAGCGCCGGGAACGTGAAGCGGGAACGCATCCAGAGGATCAAGAAGGATAAGCGTGAGCGCGGCGAGAACGTGGACGAGAACGAGATCGCAGAGAACCTCCCCGAACAGGAGGTAAATGAACTGAAGAATCTTTGGGTTTTCTCTATTCAGTTTTTTGCAGCATTAAAAACATACTAAAACTACAGTCACAATACACTTCCAGTTGTATGACCACCAGCTAATCCCATGAGCCATATTTTCTTACACTGGGTTAGGAGACCATGCCACCCAAAGTATAAAGATTAAAAGGACTGCCAATATTGGCATTTCTGTTACCTAGAAGGGGATGTCACCTAACCTAGAAGGTGTGTCCCTGTGGAAGGGATAGGACCTCTAGAAAGGGATGTCACCTAACCTCTGTGTGTGTCTCTGTGTTCAGATCCTGATCCAGAGTGTGTGTGAGACCATGGTACCCAAGCTGGTGGCTGAGGACATCCCCCTGCTGTTCAGCCTGCTGTCGGATGTCTTCCCCGGCGTGCAGTACATGCGCGGCGAGATGACGGCTCTGCGCGAAGAGCTCCGCAAGGTCTGCGCCGAGATGTTCCTCACCTATGGAGACGGAGACGACGTGGGCAGCATGTGGGTTGAGAAGGTACGTAATGTAATCCCTAATTATTCATTCGGTATGGTTTCACCCAGAAATATACACCTACTCATTCAAGGTGTGCAAAGCTGTCATTGAGTCAAAGGGTGGCTATTTTGAAGAATCTGAAATATAAAATATATTTTGACATGATTCCATATGTGTTATTTCATAGTTTTGATGTCTTTACTATTATTCTACAATGTAGAAAATAGAAAAAAATAAAGAAAAACCCTTAAATGAGTAGGTGTTCTAAAACTTTTGACCAGTAGTGTTGATTTGGTTTTGCCAAACTCTGTCTTTATCCTGATGACAATTGTTACATCTATGACATTTACATTTAAGTCATTTAGCAGACGCTCTTATCCAGAGCGACTTACAAATTGGTGCATTCACCTTATGATATACAGTGGAACAACCACTTTACAATAGTACATCTATCTTACAAATTGGTG
Organism: Salmo trutta; assembly: GCF_901001165.1. NCBI lineage: Eukaryota > Metazoa > Chordata > Actinopteri > Salmoniformes > Salmonidae > Salmo > Salmo trutta. Next base: position 35,878,937 of record NC_042989.1, read on the forward strand.
CGTTCACCTTATGATATCCAGTGGAACAACCACTTTACAATAGTACATCTATCTTACGTTATGATATACAGTGTTGTTACTACTTTTAACTCTCAATTGAATGTAATTCCCTTAGAACCTTTGGTGCCGACATTGATTAAAATGTCTGAATTTGAAAATCAAGTTTGTCTGCACTCCCAAGATGTCAGCAAGTGTCAAGTCTGTAATGTTAAACCATATCATATCATTCCAGGTGCTCCAACTGTACCAGATCACCCAGATCAACCACGGCCTGATGATGGTGGGACCCTCTGGCAGTGGCAAGACCATGGCCTGGAGGGTGCTCCTCAAGGCCCTGGAGCGCCTGGAGGGGATGGAAGGTGTGGCCCACATCATCGACCCCAAGGCCATCAGCAAGGACCACCTGTACGGAACCCTGGACCCCAACACACGCGAGTGGACCGATGGGCTCTTCACACACGTGCTCAGGAAGTAAGTATTAGCAGGCTTCAATGTAATGTATCGTTGTTCAAGCCATTCTATGAAATGTGCTGATTTTTAAGCACCACATGGTCTCGCGACACGACTGGTGTCCCCCAGGGCTCCGTACTAAGCCCTCTTGTTCTCTCTGCGTACCAAGTCACTTCAGTTCTGTCATATCCTCACATGGTGTCTCTTGTCAATGTCAGGTTGATGACACTCAGAAGGTTTTCTCTTTTTATATATACAAATCCAGTCAATTAGTTAATCGATTTGTTTTGGGGATTTTTCATCCCAGGATCATTGACAACGTGAGAGGCGAGTTGCAGAAACGGCAATGGATCATCTTCGATGGTGACGTGGACCCCGAGTGGGTAGAGAATCTCAACTCTGTGCTGGACGACAACAAGTTGCTCACCTTGCCCAACGGAGAGCGTCTCAGCCTGCCGCCAAACGTATGTCGTGTCCCTCGAGCCAGATCCTTTTTAATGAAAAAAATCCAGTACCATGACATGAGCTTTACATCTGTAATATGGTCACCCTATGAAGTCAACATTTGAAACACACTTGCGCATACTGATTCAGTTTTAGTCCAGGTGGAGGCTTAATTTGAGTCTGTGAAACTGCGCCATTGAATAAAACTGGTCATTTATCTTTTAGTCCAAAAAAAAGATCTAGAAAGTGTGTGTGTGTGCGACTCTTTTTATTTATTTCTATAGCTTACAGTTTATTCACCATTTAGTCAGCACCTCTACACTAAACAATTTTCTCTGGGTGTGTTCCAGCGCCAGCTTTTTATTGGTCCAAAGGGGACTACCTTTAGAACAATTTTACATTTGGGCCTGTGACATCAGCATTCCTCTCATAACTCCATAATGTGGTGTCTGTAGGTGCGCATCATGTTCGAGGTGCAGGATCTGAAGTATGCCACCCTGGCCACTGTGTCACGTTGTGGCATGGTCTGGTTCAGCGAAGACGTGCTCAGCACTGACATGATCTTCAACCACTTCCTGGCGCGCCTGCGCAGCATCCCATTGGACGAGGGCGAAGATGAGGCTTTCCGCATGCACAAGGGCACTGAGGACGAGGGCGAGGAGACCGCCTCCCCCATGCTGCAGGTTGGTACTGTAGTTACCCGGGTCCTGTTCAGTAGGGCGCACCATAACAAAACACTTGTTTCACTCTGTTGGAAAACATTTTCTCCGTACTGAACACAGCCCTTGCTCATCTCGCGTTACGTTAACAGCCTTGTAACACTCCCCATTGTCCCCTCTCTCTCTTTCTCTCTCGCTCCAGATCCAGAGGGACACGGCGGCCATCCTGCAGCCATACTTCACCTCCACTGGGCTGGTGATCAAGACCCTGGAGCACGCCTCCAAGATGGAGCACATCATGGATTTCACGCGGCTGCGTTGTATGGGTTCCCTGTTCTCCATGCTGCACCAGGCCTGCCGCAACGTGGCGCTCTACAACAACAACCACTCTGACTTCCCCATGCCCAACGACCAGCTGGAGCGTTACATGCAGGTCAGTCAGCGGTGCCACAGCGCCTCCTGCTTGTGGGGAGGCTAAATGGAGTCCCCCCAGGGCTTGGTGTCAATTCCATTTTAATTCATTTAAGTTTAGGAGATTAATTGAAATTGCAGTTTAAGAATCGAGTAGTTGGGGGGGGGGGGGGGTGCAAATGTTTTTTCAATTCACTTGGTGGATTGATTGAGTTGAAACTATCCTGTCAGACTGGAGACTTAACCCAGAGAATGAAGGTTTTTGTACAAAAATATATTAGAGAAAATAATGAATGGGTTTTTTATAAATGTTAACCATATTTCTGCCTGGTGGGTCCACAGAGGTACTTGATCTACGCCGTGCTGTGGTCCTTCTCAGGCGACGGCCGGTTGAAGATACGTGGCGAGCTGGGTGAATATATCCGCCGCATCACCACTGTGCCCTTGCCCTCTGCGCCCAACGTGCCCATCATCGACTACGAGGTAGGAATGGATGTGCTCTTGAATCTCAGATCATCAAGCTGAATAACAAAGTGGATCACCCATTTAACTGTCATTAAAATTCAAAACTTTATTTTTCCTTTTTCTTATTTTTCTAATCCTGTGGTATAACTGGAGCCAGGGCTTAAAATTAACTTTAACTATTAAATTAATCATTACAAATTAAATTAATTTGGTTCACCAACCACTCAGAAATTTTGCCAGACAAATTTGTATTTATTTGCTGCTAAAATGACACCAACAAAACACAAATGGATGAGCATGCTTTGTAATATTTCTAAAACATATGTATTACTAGTAAGAGGTAATGTGATATGTTTAATTTCATTTTTTGTGACCTTAGTCTTTTAGCCAAAATATAGCAGATGAGACAAATGTTACCGTGGTAACGTAACTCAAGTCATGTTTGTGCCCGTGAGATTTTGACTAGTAGAAGCGTGGTCTTCTCTTCCCTAGCTGTTGAAACTAAAACATAGTTTTGTTCACAAGCTAAGTTGTTTTTCTATGTAAATAGCTGGGAAACACAAGGACAAAGTCTCACCTCAGTAGAAAAATGAAATCTTTCACTCAGCTCTTCATGTGTGCACAGCCCCAAGTGAGGCAGTGTTTGCAGAGTGAGGATTCATAGTTCTTGGTGCTATATATATATATATATATATATTAATTATTATTATTTTCTTCCCCCCCCATTTACCAGCTATGAAACAAAACGGCAAAAAGACTTTTAAGACGGCTACTATTACTATAAATGTGATCATATTTGACTAATGAAATACTTGCACTGTGGAGCCCTGACCACCTGCCGTTTTGGCTGGTGAAATATCATTTTTACCCGCCAATGCCAAACTCTACCGGCATGTGGCCTGTGTTAGGCCCTGACAGGAGACCTGAGTTTTTCCTGTTTTCCTGAGCTAACTAGGAAAACCACTTGTCCCTAGAATTATACTCCAACCCTCCTTGTTTTTCTTCCCGTCAGGTCACCATTTCCGGCGAGTGGCAGTCGTGGCAGGGCAAGGTGCCCCAGATCGAAGTGGAGACCCACAAGGTGGCTAGCCCGGATGTCGTGGTACCCACCCTGGACACGGTGCGCCACGAAGCCCTGCTCTACACCTGGCTGGCTGAGCACAAGCCCCTGGTCCTCTGCGGCCCGCCCGGCTCGGGTAAAACCATGACCTTGTTCAGCGCCCTCCGAGCTCTGCCTGACATGGAGGTAAGTGTGGTCCCATCAGGAATGCTGTTTACTAGGGTTAGATGGCGCTAGATCTGTGGGTGTCAATTGTAGTCCAAACTTACCATGGTCTGAGTCATGGGGTGTTTCTCAAAATGCATACTACTGGAGGGTCGGAGTATGAGTCCGAATCAAAGTATGCGCAACAGAGTACAGTTATCAAATGCGTACTCCGTTTGTACGTATTTTGAAGCATGCATCGTTGCAAGCTTCAACTGAAAGAATGCAAAGAAATACGAGGCAAACGCGTAAAAAATTACTCAAAATGTATTAAAATAAATGTCATGTTTTATGCGTTCTCAAGAACGCCCTCGGAGAATGCACTCGGCGCGTTAGTGTGGAGCACGGTAGTATGCATATTGAGAAACGTGATTTTTGTTTTGTGCTGAATTGGAACAAATGCCGGGACACCCTGCATGTCTTCAGCTGGTCACCCTAGAGCTGGACTTAGGTCAGCTTCCAATGTCCACTTGGAATACATACCCAATACATTGCTAATACCACAATAAGTATGCTACTGTGGACATTGGACCAGAGGCTAAAATCTTCAAGTGTGCCAATGAGTCGTTCAAATGAATAATAGATCTTCCTGCGTAAGTTAACCCTTTCACCTCCGCTCCCAGGTTGTGGGTCTGAACTTCTCCAGTGCCACCACTCCGGAGCTGCTGCTAAAGACCTTTGATCACTACTGCGAGTACCGTCGCACGCCCAACGGTGTGGTCCTGGCCCCCGTGCAGCTGGGCAAGTGGCTCGTGCTCTTCTGTGATGAGATCAACTTGCCTGACATGGACAAGTATGGTACCCAGAGGGTCATCTCCTTCCTCAGACAGGTGAGGCGATCTCAGCGTGTACAAACACATGTACTGGCTGTGTCTCAATAGGTTAAAAATGACTCTTTCCTTAATGGCCTTTCCCACCTATCAGTGATACTGAAGCAAAGCGAGACCAGGAAGGATGCTATTTGAGAATGGGCCGGTGTGTTCTGATGTTAAACACAAAGGCAAGGATCGGCAACCCTGGTCCTGGAGGGTCACAGGCACTTCATGTTTTTTGATTTAACCGACGTGTGTTGAATTTAGGACATCATTGAATTGATCATTTATCTGTTGGTCAGATGTGTTGCCTGCAGCACTCCAGGAACAGGGTTTCCTACCCCCTGCACTAAGGCCTGTGTTATGCTGAGTTCCTGCGTGAGTATTAGCTCACCCTCCTCTGGTGGTTCCCCCTGCAGATGGTGGAGCACGGAGGCTTTTACCGCACCTCAGACCAGACCTGGGTCAAGCTGGAGAGGATCCAGTTTGTGGGAGCCTGTAACCCCCCCACAGACCCCGGCAGGAAGCCCCTCACCCACAGGTACACTGCCAACATGACCTATGTCCATTCTGAGACCATGTAGCTTTATCCTAGGTGTTGTTTAGTAGTAGCGACTCACATGGTACACAGCGATGTGACGAACTGTAGCAAAACGTTTGAAGCAGAAAAAGGAGAGTTTCGTATAGGTATAAGTAGTCCCCTACCCGGTTCAGTCAGTTTTCTACCGTTTGGTGCCGAATGAATACGACCCCGGACTAGATTCACTGTGGTCGGTTTTGAATGATGAGTAACTGTTGTGTGATTTATTTTGAATTCCAGGTTCCTGCGCCACGTGCCAGTGGTGTACGTGGACTACCCCGGCCCCGCCTCCCTCACTCAGATCTATGGCACCTTCAACCGGGCCATGCTGCGTCTCATCCCCTCGCTGCGTACCTTCGCTGAGCCACTCACCGCCGCCATGGTGGAGTTTTACACTATGTCTCAGGTAAGAGCTTGCATATAACGGATAAAGTAGTAGAAGTATTTTGAGTATTATCAAATTTTGCCATGACTTATGTCATGTTATTTTGATATCTGACTGACTAACAAAATCAATGGGGGGCCCCCTGGAGGTCAGGGCCCCTGGGCGCGTGCCCGGTCGGTATTCGACTACAATTAGTTTAGATGGCTGGCTTAGACTAACATACTCATCTAAAAATAGTTAACTGTCAGTGACTGATGAAACAAGAGAGAAACTGCTGATCCAAAACCAAATTTTTAAATGGTGTATTCTACTATTCTGACTCTAAACAGTAAGTTCAGACCCTGAGTTGCAAATTTTTTTTTTTTTTTTTTAGATATATTTATTTTTTTACTCTGACATGTCGCCACCCATTTTGGGTCATGACCCATACTTTAAGAAAGGCTGATCTACAGCACCAGTATTATCAACAGTAGTATTATTATCTAATGTAGTATTTACAGTTATCTGCAGTAGTAGCAGCAGCCATTTCTATGGTACAACATCCTCACAAATATGTCTTGTATAAGAGTCACTATAGGAATCACTCTCAATGTCCGGTTTTTATAGTGCTGAACACAATGGTGGGATAGGATGTAGCCTAGTCCCAGATCAGTTTATGCCATCTTGCCAAAACCTTTGGTTGTTAGCAAAACGTCACAAACTGATCCAGGACCAGGGTAGATTAGATGTGCTGTAAGGGAACTGACCTTTTTGTCCTCATGGAGCATGACCCTCTGTCCACTACAGGAACGCTTCACCCAAGACACTCAGCCCCACTACATCTACTCTCCCCGTGAGATGTCCCGCTGGGTGAGGGGCATCTTCGAGGCCCTGCGGCCCCTGGAGACACTCCCTGTGGAGGGTCTCATCCGCATCTGGGCTCATGAGGCCCTGCGCCTCTTCCAGGACAGGTGTGTGTGTGTGTGTGTGTGTGTGTGTTCAGTCCTTAGGGAAGTAGCCTAGTAGAATCTTTGGGGGAAAGATTGTTTAGCATTTTTAATATGGCTTGGAGTTTTCCCTTGCCAGGAATAACACCAGGTGCTTGTTCCAGGCTATAACCAAGGCCCTGAGTTTTCTCGATTGTGTGACCTGATCGATTTTAAAAGTTGGATGCAAAGAGATCAATGTTGTTGTCTAAGTCCTGACTGACCTGTTGAACTATTCTCTCCCATGCACAGGTTGGTGGAGGATGAGGAGAGGCGCTGGACAGACGAAAACATTGACATGGTGGCCCTCAAGCACTTCCCCAACATTGACCGTGAAAAGGCCCTCAACAGGCCTATCCTCTACAGCAACTGGCTCTCTAAGGTGAGCTTCCTGCCCATAGAAGCAATATATTACGGTTCTGTTTATACAGACGCAATATAAGTATTTTTTTCGATATATATTACTGCACTGTCCATTTCGCTACACCTGCAATAACATCTGCTAAACACGTGTATGTGACCAATAAAATGGGATTTTGATTTGAGATGCAATATAATACGGTTCTGTTTAATTCTGTGTATCGGCATATGTTGCAACATCACCTAACTACCATATAGACATACCCACCGTCAATGTAGAGCCAAGAAATTGACAACCATGGCTTGTGTAGGTTGAATGAAAGATGTTTTTTAGTTGTTGTGTTAATGGCTGTCTGTCCCCATCCTCAGGATTATATCCCAGTGGAACAGGAGGAGCTGAGAGACTACGTCAAGGCCCGTCTGAGGGTCTTCTACGAGGAGGAGCTGGACGTGCCGCTGGTGCTCTTCAACGAGGTTCTGGACCATGTCCTCCGAATCGACCGGTAAATAAAAAAATACTTCTCTGCTTCACATTGTGAAATTTAGCATGTGGATACACTTGAGGTTTTTGATATGACTCCTTACTTGACATTGTTAAAATGGCCAATTCATGTCCTTTCCAGAATCTTCCGACAACCCCAGGGTCATCTCCTCCTGATTGGAGTCAGTGGAGCAGGAAAGACTACCCTGTCACGCTTTGTGGCCTGGATGAACGGCCTGAGTGTCTATCAGATCAAGGTTAGTAAAGAAAAGTCCAGCGGTAATGGCTAACTGTAAATCTAACTCTGTTCCTTTCGAATGACCATTTTAAAGCTATCTGAATCGTCATCTCGACACAATACGACAAATATTATGGGTGGGAAAAGTAGTGTTTCAGAAGTGTTTGTTATGTCTGTGTGGAATCCATCGGATGTAAATTGGAATAAGTCAATATGTAGGTTGTAATGAGTTGAGTGGTTGAATGAGGTGCTGACTGCATTGTGATGTCCAGGTCCACAGGAGGTACACGGGTGACGACTTTGACGAGGACCTGCGGACGGTGCTACGTCGCTCCGGGTGCAAGAACGAGAAGATCGCCTTCATCATGGACGAGTCCAACGTCCTGGACTCTGGATTCCTGGAGCGCATGAACACCCTGCTGGCCAACGGAGAGGTAGAGACCGCCAACCCAAGCTTACACTTTAATACTCAAAAATAGAACAGTCTCCGTTCCTCTGTTTGAAGAGACAGGATGGGGTGAAGGCCAAATCAAGATCATATTGCTTTTACCTATCTTGTCAGCTCAGAGGAGAAGAAGGGACAAGGAGAAAGTAGTCACTTTAAACAGATATCCCCTGTCGCCTCTTCCATTGGTCCTAGATACTGCTATTAAGAAAGTTGTTGGTAGGAAATACCATACCCTCAAGTTCCTATATACATGACCAAAGTTATGTGGACACATGCTCGTCGAACATCTCAGTCCAAAGTCATGGGCATTAATATGGAGTTGGTCCCCTCTTTGCTGCTATAACAGCCTCCACCGTTATAGGCTTTCCACTAGATGTTGGAACATTGCTGCAGGGACTTCCATTCAGCCACAAGAGCGTAAGTGAGGTTGTGCACTGATGTTGGGCCATAAGTTCTGGCTTTCAGTCGGCGTTCCAATTCATTCCAAAGGTGTTTCATGGGGTTGAGGTCAGGGCTCTGTGCAGGCCAGTCAAGTTCTTTCTAACCGATCTCAACAAACCATTTCTGTATGGACTTTGCTTAAGGCATGGGGGCATTGTCATGCTGAAACAGGAAAGGGCCTTCCCCAAACTGTTCCAAAAAGTTGGAAGCACAGAATCGTCTAGAATTTGATTGTATGCTGTAGCGTTAAGATTTCCCTTCACTGGAACTAAGGGGCCTAGCCCGGACCATGAAAAACAGCCCCAGACCATTATTCCTCCAACACCAAACTTTACAGTTGGCACTATGAATTGGGGCAGGTAGCGTTCTCCTGCCAGATGGTGATGCGTGAGAGCGCCAGAGAATGTAAGTCCAATGGCGGCGAGCTTTACACCAGCGTCAGCTGAAATGGAAACCCATTTCATGAAGCTCCTGACTAACAGCTGTTGTGCTGACGTTGCTTCCAGAGGCAGTTTGGAACTCAGTAGTGAGTGTTGTAACCGAGGACAGAGTATTTTTACACGCGCTTCAGCACTCGGTGGTCCTGTTCTGTGAGCTTGTGTGGCCTACCACTTTGAGGCTGAGCCGTTGTTGCTCGTAGACGTTTCAACTTGACAATAACAGCACGTACAGTTGACCAGGGCAGCTCTAGCAGGGCAGACATTTTCTGAATTGATTTGTTGGAAAGCTGGCATCCTATGACGGTGCCAAGTTGAAAGTCACTGAGCTCTTCAGTAAGGTCTTTCTACTGCCAATGTTTGTCTATGGACATCGCATGGCTGTGTACTCGATTTTTATACACCAGTCAGCAACAGGTGTGGCTGAAATAGCCGACTCCACTATGTCCGTATACTTTTTTTGTGTGTGTGTGTGTGTGTGTGTGTGTGTATATATTCTCTAACATGTGTCCCTGTCCAGGTGCCAGGTCTGTTTGAGGGTGACGAGTACGCCGCCTTGATGACCCAGTGTAAGGAGGGCGCCCAGAAGGAGGGCATGATGCTGGACACACACGAGGAGCTCTACAAGTGGTTTACCAGCCAGGTCATCAGAAACCTACATGTGGTCTTCACCATGAACCCTTCATCTGAGGGCCTGAAGGACCGCGCCGCCACCTCCCCTGCCCTCTTCAACAGGTGGGGGCCTCCTATATCCACACCTGCAGTCAAGGCCTAAAATTTACTTTTTGGTCCACCAGCCACTGTGGCAGATAGATGGAAAAAAATCTACCAGCCACTTAGATTTTTTACCAGCCGTAATGTTGTTTTGCCATAATTAACAAACACAAAAAAAAACAGATGACCATGCTTAATGAGTCTAACACCAAAAATTTATTAGTAAGAAGTAATGTGATAAATTGCTCAATTTCATTACATTTTTTTGTGACCTGAGTCTTTTATTAACCAAAATATCAAATGAGGCAAAATGTTCAGCTGCCACTTTAAGGGGGGGAGGTTACCGTGGTAACGGGGCCACTGGAGTCATGCCACGTGGCCGGGATTTTGGATCTGACTAGTAGACCCCCGCATCTCTTCGCTATCGCTCAGCGGCTCCAAAAATGAATCTATCAGCACAAAGCGCCCCAGCCAGGCCTTGTTGCTGTGCGAGGTGGGATATAGATTTTGTATTTATTTGTGCGATCAGCAGCTATGAAACAGCAGAAATACAGCTACTGCAACATTTATATAAATCCCAACTAGCAAATGACTTTATGTACTAAATATTTATTTTGTACCCCCTGTAGAGCCCTGCAAATTGACCACCCACCTACATGGCTGATGAAATGCATTCTTACCCGCCAATACCTAAATCTACCGCATTTGGCAGGTGTTAATTTTACGCCCAGCCTACAGTACAGTGACGCTGGACTTACCCTAGTAGCTGACTCTAAACCCACTAAAATATTTCCATTGAACACATTTACACCTGGTCACTAAGAGTGGCTGATTCTGAACTCTTAGAAAAACATATTTTTTGTTATTGAATTGATTCTTTGGGATCCCTTTTGGATAGACAAGACACACTGCACTCAATTCCCCCCCAGTCGTTTTCAGATCTGTCATGATTGTAACCTTCCACTGCAGTATCTGTGTTGGTCTCTCATAACTCTTTCTCTCTTCCCTTCCACAGGTGTGTGTTGAATTGGTTTGGAGACTGGTCAACTGAGGCCCTCTACCAAGTGGGCAAAGAGTTCACCATCAAACTGGACCTGGAGAAACCCAACTACAAGGTGCCTGACTACATGCCGGTGGTGTACGACAAGCTGCCCCAGCCACCATCTCACCGTGAGGCCATCGTCAACGGCTGCGTGTTTGTCCACCAGACACTGCACCAGGTAAGACTCACGCTTTGGTAATCAGACCTGGGTTTAAATTGTATTGTCTTTTTTTTTTTTTCAAATACCTCAGCTGAGCTTGCCTAGTGCAATGGAATAGTGCAAAAACAGCCAATCTGGCACTCCAGGTAGGCTCAATCAAACGCTTAAAGTATTTGAAAGAATAGAAATACCGGGCCTATGCACTTGTGGAGATCTGAGAGGATTTGATTGGTGTAAGCAATATAGTGAAACTTCCACCTAGCCTATCAAGAGGCTTGATTATACCTGTCAATTCCTCTCAGATCTCCACAAGTGGGCTTAGAGGTATGATTTGAGATTGGGACAACATTTTAAACCAGATCTGTCGATCATATGACGGTAAAATGGTTCTCACATTTGCTTACGATGGCGTTCTTCCTCCTCAGGCTAACAGCCGGCTGTCTAAGCGTGGCGGGCGCACCATGGCTATCACCCCGCGCCACTACCTGGACTTCATCAACCACTACGCCGACCTGTTCAACGAGAAGCGCAGCGAGCTGGAGGAGCAGCAGATGCATCTCAACGTGGGCCTGAGGAAAATCAAGGAGACTGTGGACCAGGTGACGCTTCCTTCCATAGTGGTCTTTCCTGTCAAACATTAGACGTGGATAGAGCTAGCTAGCTTGCAGACGCACAATTTGGCTCAGTGTTTCAAGATTATGGTAGATCTGTTTGGTGGATTTTTATTGTCCGTTCCAGTTGTTTGATACCACAGTCTGTATCTTCATCCATAGGTGGAGGAGCTGCGTCACGACCTGAGGATCAAGAGCCAGGAGCTGGAGGTGAAGAACGCGGATGCCAACGACAAGCTGAAAAAGATGGTCAAAGACCAGCAGGAGGCTGAGAAGAAGAAGGTGAGATGGAGGAACTACTTCACTGTATACCAGGGGTCGGACAATTCCGTCCCGCTGGGCCAAGAAATAAGCAGATCAGGTCCTGATGTGGCTCCCAGGCCGGGACTTTCACGTCTCTGCTGTATACTAACCTCTGTGGAAGTAGATGGTGGTTGTATTAGACCTGTGTGTTTTTCCATTGGGATTTCTAGGTGATGAGTCAGGAAATCCAGGAGTCTGTGTACAAGCAACAGGAGAAGATCAAAGACAAACAGCTGAGTGTCAAGGTAGACCTGGATCAGGTGGAGCCCGCTGTTATTGAGGCCCAGAATGGTACGTCTCCCTTCTGTTTTATTTTGTTTTTCATTTCCTTACACTTCTGATGGCTGCTTTAGACGTTGTTGCAAAATCAGCTTAGAGGCATAGACTGATCTATTTAACAAGCAGTGTTGTTTTGGGAGGGTTCATATTTGCAATGTCACTGCTGCTGTTGAATGATTACATCCCCAAGTTTACATTATGAGATGCCCAGCTGATAGAAACAACAAGTTTACATTATGAGATGCCCAGCTGATAGAAACAACAAGTTTACATTATGAGATGCCCAGCTGATAGAAACAACAAGTTTACATTATGAGATGCCCAGCTGATAGAAACAACAAGTTTACATTATGAGATGCCCAGCCGATAGAAACAACAAGTTTACATTATGAGATGCCCAGCTGATAGAAACAACATTGCTCTTTTTGAGCAGATTTCTTTGTTTCTTTCCAAGTTCAACTTAGGTTCTTTATTGTCCTCTCTTCCGCTGTCTCCTTGTACGAGATGGATATCTCTCTTCTTATTCTAACTTCTCTGCTTTTCTTCTCGCTTTCCCTCTTTGCTGTTGATTCTCCTCCCCGTCCTCTTGTGCCTCCCCTCTGGCTGGGGTTAGCCGTTAAGTCCATTAAGAAGCAGCATCTGGTGGAGGTGCGTTCCATGGCCAACCCGCCGGGGGCGGTCAAGCTGGCCCTGGAGTCCATCTGCCTTCTCCTGGGGGAGAGCACCACAGACTGGAAGCAGATCCGCTCCATCATAATGAGGGAGAACTTCATCCCCACCATTGTTAACTTTTCTGCCGATGAGATCAGGTGACCATGAGTGTTTTGTTGGAGGGGGAAGATTGCGGCGGTGGGGTTTGCGTGACCGAGTGAAGGGGTGTCTGTGATTTTTTTTTTTCAATGGCAGAGAGGAGTTGTGTGATTTGACATTTGATTGAACCAATTACAGAGCGGTTTGGTCTGAGCTGCCGACATGTTTTGGCACTTCTGCAGTAAAATCTAGAGCAAGACTCATTCCTGCTAGCAAGTTTTAAGAGATCCAAAATGGCCTTTTTCTTCAATGGAGTTCAAATCCCTAAACACCTCTGCCCTGAAACACAGTCCCTTTGTCCCCCCTCTTCCAACCCTGCTGCTGTCAAACCCCCCCTCCTCCCACCCCTTCTGTCCTGCATGGTTCCTAAAGAGTGGCCCCCCCCCCTCTTTTTCCCTCCCCCCATCCATCCCTCCCCAGCCGTCAGCTCTATTAAGCGTCACCATCTTGTTGAAGTGCGTGCCATGACCAACCCCCCTCCCACGGTTAAGCTGGCCTTAGAGTCTATCTGCTTACTGCTGGGCGAGGAGACTAATGACTGGAAAAAGATCAGACAAGTTATTGTCAGGGACAATTTCATCACCAACATAGTCAACTTTGTCTCAGAGGACATGAGGTACTGTGCTTATCCATTTTTTATATTAATCTGATCTCAATCTTCCTCACGCAGTTGTGATTTACTGCATTATTGTTAATTGCCAATTGGTTGTCTTGAGAAATCAGAATAAAAAGTAATGTACTGATTTATTGATAGTAGACCAATCTTGGCATGATTATGCTCATTGAATCAAGTTAAGATGTCCAGCAGTTGGCTAGATATGTTTTCTAACCGTAGTTGGTAGCCATACAGTTCGTCTGAAATCAGTCACTACGATCTGTATCCATTTAGATGAAACATTTCAAAATGATTCCTAAGTCATAGAATGCAATTTTCCAGTTGAAGGGCAATTTCACCCCTAGCTCTGTCATGGTCATTACTATGTTAACAACATTAGGTTTTGTCATCCATCTATCAAAAAAAAATCCCAGCACAAGCTACAACAAGTGTATTTTATTTTCACCGGTAGAATCAGGAAGTTTTCAACTTCCTGTGTATTCATCTGCTCCAAGTGTACCACCACTCCGGCATTTATAGCGAATGCACGATGCACAGCGGGGCCAGAGCAGGAAGCACCCCCCCCCCCCCCCCACACCAAGCGGTAGTTTTTCAGTGAATCGGCCAATAGGAGCATCGCTGAAAAGACATCTAATGGCTCTGTCAAACAAGGACAACCATATCTACACACAGATGTGTAGTGTGATCGGTATAACATAGAGGCTTCGTGAAATGCCTTTTTAGATCTCATTCAATACACCGGATGTTGTCATTGGGTGTATCGTTGAGCGCGTGAAACCAAGACCCACCGACCTTTGTGGTCAAATATATATGTGAAACACGATCAAAACAAACCCAGTCATATTTTGGTGAAATTTCCCTTTTAAAGCTGTAACAACCAATAAGTCTTTTTTTTTTATTATTATTTTTGCTTCCTTGCACACCACCCCTTTTCGTACATAATTTCATCATGATCATTTCTGGATACCCTACTCGCAATTTTAATTCATTTGACATTTTTATACAATTGCCTGTTGCTCTGTCCTAACCCTGTGTCCTCTTATTGTAAATGCAGTGAGTCAATCCGTGAGAAGATGAAGAAGAACTACATGTCCAACCCCAACTTCAACTACGAGATGGTCAACAGGGCCTCCCTGGCCTGTGGCCCTATGGTCAAATGGGCCATCGCTCAGGTAAGGAAACCACCACCCACTGATCTTTATACTGGGAACGGTTTAAGGGTGAATCTAAAGTCTTTCCTCGATTCCTTGCATCCTCTATCCTCGTCTCCCTCTCAAAACTCATTGGAGGAGAATGTCATAGACGAGGATTCTTGGATCTTCCAATGCATTTGGAGAGGAAAGATTTGAGATTCACGTAATGTCTAATGAGTGCCAGTAGTAAATTCTTCCTTACCATGTGTAAAAACCTGCAGTTATAGCCTGCAATTATATTGACCCATCTCTTCTAGCTGAACTACGCTGACATGTTGAAGCGCGTGGAGCCGCTGAGGAACGAGCTGCAGAAGCTGGAGGACGATGCCATGGACAACAAGTCCAAGGCCGAGGAGGTGGAGCAGATGATCCATGACCTGGAGTCCAGCATCGCCCGTTACAAGGAGGAGTACGCCGTGCTCATCTCTGAGGCCCAGGCCATTAAGGCAGATCTGGCCGCCGTCGAGGCAAAGGTAGGGAAGTCCATCCACCCATAAAACAACCATTCCCAATAAACTAAACCGTTTTACCATCTCCATAACCTTAAGAATTAGCAAGAGATTTAGGAAATGCGTTTTAAAGCAAATAGTGTTTCTTAGAAAAGAAAAAGGCGTTGCATCTCCACTATGAACATTCTGAAAGTCAATGCCCTAGACTTGACAATAGAATGTTGCCCAATGGGATGAGTCTTCAGTTTAAAACTCCATTCCAATGTAAAGCAATTGAAGACTAAGTGGAAAAGTGCTGTATCAATCCAATCCATCATTGTTCTCATTGTTAAATCCGACCGTCTTCTGTGAGTGCAGGTGAACCGCAGCACAGCCCTGCTCAAGAGCCTGTCTGCCGAGAGCGAGCGCTGGGAGAAGTCCAGCGAGACGTTCAAGAACCAGATGGCTACCATCGCCGGGGACTGCCTGCTGTCCGCAGCCTTCATCGCCTACGCAGGCTACTTCGAGCAGCAGATGAGGCAGAACCTCTTCACTACCTGGTCGCACCACCTGCAGCAGGCTAACATCCAGGTACTGGGGGGGTGTAGGTCACCTGCAGCAGCCTAACATCCAGGTACTGGGGGGGTGTAGGTCACCTGCAGCAGGCTAACATCCAGGTACTGGGGGGGTGTAGGTCACCTGCAGCAGCCTAACATCCAGGTACTGGGGGGGTGTAGGTCACCTGCAGCAGGCTAACATCCAGGTACTGGGGGGGTGTAGGTCACCTGCAGCAGCCTAACATCCAGGTACTGGGGGGGGTGTAGGTCACCTGCAGCAGCCTAACATCCAGGTACTGGGGGGGTGTAGGTCACCTGCAGCAGGCTAACATCCAGGTACTGGGGGGGTGTAGGTCACCTGCAGCAGCCTAATATCCAGGTACTGGGGGGGGTGTAGGTCACCTGCAGCAGCCTAACATCCAGGTACTGGGGGGGGGGGGTGTAGGTCACCTGCAGCAGCCTAACATCCAGGTACTGGGGGGGGGGGGGTGTAGGTCACCTGCAGCAGCCTAACATCCAGGTACTGGGGGGGGGGGGGTGTAGGTCACCTGCAGCAGCCTAACATCCAGGTACTTGGGGGGGGGGGGGGTGTAGGTCACCTGCAGCAGCCTAACATCCAGGTACTGGGGGGGGGGGGGGGGGGTGTAGGTCACCTGCAGCAGCCTAATATCCAGGTACTGGGGGGGGTGTAGGTCACCTGCAGCAGCCTAACATCCAGGTACTGGGGGGGGGGGTGTAGGTCACCTGCAGCAGCCTAACATCCAGGTACTGGGGGGGGGGGGTGTAGGTCACCTGCAGCAGCCTAACATCCAGGTACTGGGGGGGGGGGGGTGTAGGTCACCTGCAGCAGCCTAACATCCAGGTACTGGGGGGGGGGGGGGGGTGTAGGTCACCTGCAGCAGCCTAACATCCAGGTACTGGGGGGGTGTAGGTCACCTGCAGCAGCCTAACATCCAGGTACTGGGGGGGTGTAGGTCACCTGCAGCAGGCTAACATCCAGGTACTGGGGGGGAGTGGGTTGATCAGTGGCTCATGTAACGGGGGTAGTTCTCAGCACTAGGCTTTAGTTGACATCATGAGTTTTTCCATGTCAAATCACAGGATGAGGGTTAAAAATACTGACCCTAATGATAAATGACCTTGCTGGAGATTGTGTTGGCTCCCATAGCTATTTCCTAGGCTTTAGTTCAGACGGCTAACTGTTTTGAGTCGCATGGACAACCCAAGTTCGAAACCCAGACTTTTACGCTTACTCTGGCAGTCATCTGTAACTCAAGGCCGTATTCTTTCTATGTAAATGTTCTAGACTCCATTTTGTATGGCTAAGCAGATCTGTCTCTCCCACTAGTTCCGTACGGACATCGCCAGGACTGAGTACCTGTCCAATGCGGACGAGAGGCTGCGCTGGCAGGCTAACTCCCTCCCGGCAGATGATCTCTGCACTGAGAACGCCATCATGCTCAAGAGGTTCAACAGGTGAGTGTGTCCATCCGTATCACAATATCATCCATCATCCCCTTATTTTCCCCCACGTCTAGGAGTTGAAGTGTCCTAAATGACCAACACAGAGTGGTAGAGGATGATAGGTCTATCATAAACCTGTATGGAAGGCTAAACGTTTCACCGAGGATCCTGTCGGAAGATACAAAACTTCACCATGGAAATGTTTGTATAATGAATGCTTATCCTAGTTCCACGGTGCATCCAAGAGTGTGATGGATAGACTGTTTTATTAAAGACTTCAGGAAAGCTGTCAATTTCTTTGGGCTAAATGAGATTCTAATACAGAAAAAATACAACCTTTCCCAGGTATCCACTGATCATCGACCCGTCCGGCCAGGCCACAGAGTTCATCATGAACGAGTACAAGGACCGCAAGATCACCAGGACCAGCTTCCTGGATGACGCCTTCCGGAAGAATCTGGAGAGCGCCCTACGTTTCGGAAACCCTCTGCTTGTGCAGGTCAGAACAGACTTCTCGGTCGATCCAGCATGTTCCAGACCATGTGTACCTCTACAATAGCATGTAACACATGCTTTTAATCTGAACACATTGGGAGGTAGTCCTCTGCTGCTGCTGTAAAATATAATCTCCCTTGAGAATGGTAACATAAATGTTACTATATTTAACATAAGCTTTAACGTAAATGTTAGGTCCAGTAGCTAGCTAGCGAATGCCACATTTGGTTCTGGGTTCCAAGATTACTGTTGGGCTATCCAACCTTTGTTCAATTGGAGAAACCATTTAGCTTCCATGTACCTAATGGTAATATGTAACGACGTCTCCCCCAGGATGTAGAGAGCTACGACCCCATCCTGAACCCGGTGCTCAACAGAGAGGTGCGCAGGACCGGTGGACGCGTGCTCATCACCCTTGGCGACCAGGATATTGACTTGTCGCCATCCTTCGTCATCTTCCTCTCCACACGCGACCCCACAGTGGAGTTCCCTCCAGACTTGTGTTCTCGTGTGACCTTTGTGAACTTCACAGTGACCCGCAGCAGTCTGCAGAGCCAGTGTCTCAACGAGGTGCTGAAGGCCGAGAGGCCCGACGTGGACGAGAAGCGTTCCGACCTCCTCAAACTGCAAGGTGAGACGCTCGCTTGCGCAAGTCTCATTCCGTGTGCCGACAGTCTCTTGCATTAGATGAGGAATCTATCCAGAACCTGATTTCATGTGAATGAAACTCGTATACGGATCTGACTGCTGATATGCAATGCACACAAAAGTATCTACTCTCTACTTTTAGTCCTATTTTATCCTTCAAATATGGAAGCATTAACCCTCCCTCCCTACACCAGGTGAGTTCCAGGTGCGTCTGCGCCAACTGGAGAAGTCCCTGCTGCAGGCCCTGAACGAGGTCAAGGGTCGTATCCTGGACGACGACACCATCATCACCACCCTGGAGAACTTGAAGAAGGAGGCGGCGGAGGTGACCAGGAAGGTGGAGGAGACTGACATTGTGATGGCTGAGGTGGAGGCGGTGTCGCAGCAGTACCTGTCCCTCTCTTCGGCCTGTAGCTCCATCTACTTCACCATGGAGGCCCTGAACCAGGTACACACACTGCTATCTCTTATAAAGATTATCCCGTGTGCAGACAGCCTCTTGCATTAAATGATGAATATATCCCGAACCTGAGTTCATGTGAATGAAACTCTCATATGGATCTGACTTCTGATATGCAAGTCTCTTCTAGTTTTGTTTCTATGGTGGTGACCCTCTTAAAAACCTTCTAGTACTGTACCGAACCGGTCCAGCCTGCTGTGTTGATGACTTCCTGTCCGTCTCCAGATGCACTTCCTGTACCAGTACTCGCTGCACTTCTTCCTGGATATCTACCACACGGTGCTGTACGAGAACGCTAACCTCAAGAGCGTTAGCGACCACACCCAGCGCCTCACCCACATCACCAAGGACCTCTTCCAGGTAACCGCACATCTCAAACACCCACTAGAACCTAGAATATCTAAAAACCTCACATCTAGAACAGCTTCTAGAACATCTAGAACTGGAGTTTTTCTTCAAAGATCTCAAGTCAATGGGTTTTTGTTTAAAGGTTTTCTAGTATAAAATCACCATTCCCATTGTGTCATTTCAGGGGGCGTTCAACAGAGTGGCCAGAGGCATGTGTAACCAGGATCACATCACCTTCGCCATGCTCTTAGCCAGGATCAACCTGAAAGGAATGACAAGGTATTGAACTTTCTACACATTCCTGGTTATTATGTGAAGGATAAGTAAGGTCCATGGTTCAGTTCCAAAATCTACACTACTGCAATGTATTGAGGTATACTAGTGTGGACAGTGTGGCGTTGCCCCTGCATCTTATTGATAACCATTTCCTGTTGCCCTCAGCGAGCCGTCCTACGACGCGGAGTTCCAGCACTTCCTGCGTGGTGCGGAGATGGTGCTGAAGGGTACAGCGGTGCCCAAGGTGAAGGGCCTGACCACGGAGCAGTGTGAGGCCATGATCATTCTCAGCCGTCTCCCCGCCTTCAAGGACCTGGTCTCTAAGGTGGAGGCTGATGAGGTGAGAAACTTTGAGGGGAGGGAAGGAAGGGGAAGAAAATGACTTTTGCAATGTGAAGCTCTTTACTAAACCGTTTGTTAAACCGGCTCTTTACTAAACCGTTTGTTAAACCGGCTCTTTACTAAACCGTTTGTTAAACCGGCTCTTTACTAAACCGTTTGTTAAACCGGCTCTTTACTAAACCGTTTGTTAAACCGGCTCTTTACTAAACCGTTTGTTAAACCGGCTCTTTACTAAGCCGTTTGTTAACCTGTCTGGGGTATGTGGGACGATTTCGTCCCACCTACGTAACAGCTACTGATATTCCAGTGGCGCGATTTTTGAATCGTTAGAAATACTATTACTTCAATTTCTCAAACATATGACTATTTTACAGCTATTTAAAGACAAGAATCTCGTTAATCTAACCCCACTGTCCGATTTCAAAAAGGCTTTACAACGAAAGCAAAACATTAGATTATGTCAGCAGAGTGCCCAGCCAGAAAAAATCAGACAGCCATTTTTCAAGCTAGCATATCATGTCACATAAACCCAAACCACAGCTAAATGCAGCACTAACCTTTGATGATCTTCATCAGATGACACACCTAGGACATTGTGTTATACAATACATGCATGTCTGTTCAATCAAGTTCATATTTATATCAAAAAACAGCTTTTTGCATTAGCATGTGACGTTCAGAAAACGCATAACCCCCGGCAAACTTCCGTTGAATTTACTAACAGTTTGCTAAATTACTCACGATAAACGTTCACAAAAAGCATAACAATTATTTTAAGAATTATAGATACATTACTCCTCTATGCACTCGATATGTCCGATTTTAAAATAGCTTTTCGGATGAAGCACATTTTGCAATAATCTAAGTACATAGCCCGGCATTACAGGGCTAGCTATTTAGATACCCACCCAGGTCAGCATCCACCAAAATCACATTTCCTATAAGAAAAATGTTCTTACCTTGCTTGTTCTTCATCAGAATACACTGCCAGGACTTCTACTTCAATAACAAATGTTGGTTTGGTCCCAAATAATCCATCGTTATATCCAAACAGCGACGTTTTGTTCGTGAGTTCTAGAATGCTTCTTCCCGGTTTCGCGCATGGCGCATTGGCGTGTCAAAAATGTCTAAATATTCCATTACCGTACTTCGAAGCATGTCAACCGCTGTTTAAAACCAATTTTTATGCCATTTATGTCGTAGAGAAGTGATAATATTCCGACCGGGAGTATGCATTGAGCCTAAACAGCCGAATAAAATTTCTCCTCAGAAGCGACTCATGCACGCGCATCATTCAAAGGTCCTCGGAGCATCCACTTACAAAAGGCGATAATATGTTTCAACCTGAGGCTCCCTCGTAAACCTTCAGTTATTTCGCGGGCTCTGAGAGCCTATTGGAGCCCTGGGAATTGTCACGTTACAGCTAAGATCCTTACTTTTCAATAAAAAGATGCAAGACGCACGACTCCTTGTCAGACAGGGTACTTCCTGCTTGAAACCTTGTCAGGTTTTTGCCTGCCATAGGAGTTCTGTTATACTCACAGACACCATTCAAACAGTTTTAGAAAATTCAGAGTGTTTTCTATCCAAACCTGAACAATAATATGCATATTCTAGCTTCTGAGTTGGTGTAGGAGGCAGTTAAAAATGGGAACATATTTTTCCAAAATTCTCAATACTGCCCCCTAGCCCAGACAGGTTAAACCGGCTCTTTACTAAGCCGTTTGTGAAACCGGCTCTTTACTAAGCCGTTTGTGAAACCGGCTCTTTACTAAGCCGTTGTTAAACCGGCTCTTTACTAAACCGTTTGTTAAACCGGCTCTTTACTAAACCGTTTGTTAAACCGGCTCTTTACTAAACCGTTTGTTAAACCGGCTCTTTACTAAACCGTTTGTTAAACCGGCTCTTTACTAAACCGTTTGTTAAACCGGCTCTTACTAAACCGTTTGTTAAACCGGCTCTTTACTAAACCGTTTGTTAAACCGGCTCTTTACTAAACCGTTTGTTAAACCGGCTCTTTACTAAACCGTTTGTTAAACCGGCTCTTTACTAAACCGTTTGTTAAACCGGCTCTTTACTAAACCGTTTGTTAAACCGGCTCTTTACTAAACCGTTTGTTAAACCGGCTCTTTACTAAACCGTTTGTTAAACCGGCTCTTTACTAAACCGTTTGTTAAACCGGCTCTTTACTAAACCGTTTGTTAAACCGGCTCTTTACTAAACCGTTTGTTAAACCGACTCTTTACTAAACCGTTTGTTAAACCGACTCTTTACTAAACCGTTTGTTAAGCAGAAGAGAATTACAATTTATTTTTAGAAGAAAAGAGAGTAAGAAGGGAAAATGTAAGTTGTCATTTGAGGTTGACATGGCTTTTTTTTTTTATCATTGCAGCAATTCTTCATGTGGATTGAGAGCAACTCCCCTGAGCTGTCCGTGCCCTACCTGTGGACAGAGGAGAAACAGTCAAGTGAGTATTTCAATCCGATTTACATTGGGGAAGCATGGGAACCCATGGGGTTTAAAGAGGCTGCTATGCATTATCGAGATCCTAATTATGCTCTTGATAGAATGTGCATTAAAAATACAAAATGAATGTAGAGGAAATGGGTAGTTTGAGTGTTTGTGGTTCAGTGGTGGCGGTAAAGAGTGCTACAGTGATTCTGTGCCGTCCCGACTGCAATGTAGTCAATGTCAAAAATGTACTTTGTCTGTCCTCGACAGCCTCCATCGGTCAGGCAGTGCACCAGCTGCTCCTGATCCAAGCCTTCCGTCCGGACCGCATGCTGGCCATGGCCCACATCTTTGTATCTAAGGTCCTGGGAGACACCTTCATGGCCATCATCGAGCAGCCGCTTGACCTGGGCAACATCGTGGAGAGCGAGGTAAGAGCATAGAAATAGAATCTACCATTGTAGTCATTTCATATCTATGGTACAGAAGTCCCTGAATCGACAATCATCTCAGATATAGTGTGTTATTTTTACAGTATGTTTTTAAGGGTCACTGTTCTGCGTAGCATTGTGTATTACAACTGCTCATCTCCTCATGAAACGACTACTTGTTCTCCTACCCGCCTAGGTGAAACCCAGTACCCCTGTTCTGATGTGCTCCGTACCCGGGTACGACGCCAGCGGCCTGGTCCGGGACCTGGCAGCCGAGGAAAACAAACACATCACCTCCATCTCCATTGGTAGGTAGCCTACAGCAGGGTTTAGTCAGTTCAGTTTGAAAACAGCCCAGGAGTAAGTATGAAACATCTACTGGCATCTTAGAAACCTGGTTCCTCTTCTCTCTCTCTCTCTCTCTCTCTCTCTCAGGTTCTGCTGAGGGCTTCAACAAGGCCGACCGCGACATCAACACCGCTGTCAAGTCCGGCAGGTGGGTGATGCTGGAGAACGTGCACCTGGCTCCTGGTTGGCTGATGCAGCTAGAGAAGAAGCTCCACTCCATGCAGCCCCACGCCAGCTTCCGCCTCTTCCTCACCATGGAGATCAACCCCAAGGTCACATTCCACTTTCAACTTCCTTAGAAAAATAAAGAAGATAGCGAGTAGGACAGTGTTTTACACTCCGTATTGAGGACCATAAACACGTAACAGTAAACGTAATGAAAGCGCTAGAAAGGGATTTTTGAAGAAAGTTCAAGCTCACTCAATTGTTGATAAAAATAAAATAAACAGTGATTTAAAAATATCCACGTTGTTACTTGAAGTGTAACTTATCACTGTGATTGGTTAACCTTAAGTTTTGTATCGCCCTGTGGCACAGTTATGAATGTGTCGACTATTGAGAGATCTAAATGTGTTTTCTCTGCTCCTCTCAGGTGCCAGTGAACCTGCTGCGTGCTGGACGTATCTTTGTGTTTGAACCACCTCCTGGTGTCAAGGCCAACATGCTGAGGACCTTCAGCAGCATCCCTGTGGCTCGCATGTGCAAGGTGACCAACACAACTATATGAATACTGATTTCTCTCTCGCTCCTTTTTTCTCCTGTCACTTTTTGCTTCTCTGTTCGTCTCACACCTTCTTCCTCCGTAAACTTGGATGAATGATTTCTTTTTACCCTGACTATTAAAGGGTCAATCTGCAATTGTGACTATCTTTTAAATTCAGTTTATATTCATTTTAAAATAATTATATATTTATATTATATACCCATAGATTCTTTAAGAATATAACTAAAACTACACTCAATAGGCCTAAGTGTCCTACCCCATTAAGAACCCAAGATATAAGCTTGTTTTACTCCATTATTTGTAAACAATGTAATTGAAAACTAACGTTGTATAGTCTTGAAACAACATGGTTAAAACTATCATTTTAATGTTGTGGATGGTCAGTCCTTGCATGCATAGCTCTGTCTGAATTTGAGAGCTCCAACCCCATTCTTCAGCTATTTACCAAAACAGTGGTGGGGTGACCACTTTGTTTGAACTGCAGATTGCCCCTTTAAAAACAAATTCTTCTACTTGTCTGTCATCCTCTGCAGGCGCCCAACGAGCGTGCCCGCCTCTACTTCCTGTTGGCCTGGTTCCACGCCGTCATCCAAGAGCGTCTGCGCTATGCCCCGCTGGGCTGGTCCAAGAAGTACGAGTTCGGAGAGTCGGACCTGCGCTCGGCATGCGACACCGTGGACACCTGGCTGGACGACACCGCTAAGGTCAGTCACACGCTGTTGTCTCTTACGGTAGCTTTTTTTCTGTATGCAGAACGTCTCTTGCATTAGATGATGAATCTATCCCGAAACTGATTTCATGTGAATGAAACTCTTTTATATGGATCTGACTTCTGATATGCAATACACACACAATATGTATATTCTTGGAATTAGGAATGAAGTTGAAGGTCACTCAAATAAAAACAAAAAATGACTAGTCTCTAAGTTGGATGGCCGTGGTGACAATAGAACAGGTATTCTATGTGTTTCTATGGTGGTAACCTTCCATTGTCCTCTTCCTCCACACCCCTAGGGCCGTCAGAACATCTCCCCAGACAAGATCCCCTGGGCAGCCCTGAAGACCCTGATGGCCCAGTCCATCTACGGCGGCCGCATCGACAACGAGTTTGACCAGCGCCTACTCAACACCTTCCTGGATCGCATCTTCACCACGGGCAGCTTCGACTCAGAGTTCAAGCTGGCCTTCAAGGTGGACGGTCACAAGGACATCAAGATGCCCGATGGCATCCGGTCAGTGGCTGGGGTTGGGTGGTAGTTTTACTTTAGTGTTATTACAAAAATAGAAACGCAACACGAGTATTTCTGTTAGAAAGCCCTTTTGTGGGGTAAAACACATTCTGACTGGACCTGGCTCCCTGCCCAGTCATTTATTTTTTTTCGTGTGTATGTATATATATATATATATCAAATGAAAACTGAGGTGTAGTGTACAGTCAAAAAACTAGATTATATTGTGATCAGTTCTCCTCAGTAAAATGTTTGTCATAAAGAAATTCAGGGGAAATACACATTTAGGCATTTCAGGTGATTTTCTACCATTCTCCCTCTCTCAAACACTTCTCTCTCTCTCTCTTCTCCCTCTCTCAGTAACACTTCTCTCTCTCTCTCTCTTCTCCCTCTCTCAGTAACACTTCTCTCTCTCTCTCTTCTCCCTCTCTCAGTAACACTTCTCTCTCTTCTCCCTCTCTCAAACACTTCTCTCTCTCTCTTCTCCCTCTCTCAGTAACACTTCTCTCTCTCTCTCTTCTCCCTCTCTCAGTAACACTTCTCTCTCTTCTCCCTCTCTCAGTAACACTTCTCTCTCTCCTCCCTCCTCTCTCAGTAACACTTCTCTCTCCCTCTCTCAGTAACACTTCTCTCTCTCTCCTCCCTCCTCTCTCAGTAACACTGTTCTGTTTCTTCTCCTCCCTCCTCTCTCAGTAACACTGTTCTGTCTTTGGTTCCAGACGTGAGGAGTTCATGCACTGGGTGGAGATGCTACCAGACACCCAGACCCCTTCCTGGCTGGGCCTGCCTAGCAACGCCGAGAAGGTCCTGCTCACCACTCAGGGTATGCTATTGGCTACAGCTGGTTGGCCCTGGCTGCAGCTGCACTCAAGTGGCTTGTCCGGTTTTGTCTGTGGGATCCTGTCTGCAGCGAGGAGACTGCTGAAACTCATCTTTGGTTTCTCCTCTCTCCATATCTGTTGTAACACATCTTATTCCCACAGGCCTCATTCTCATCTAACTAGAGAAATGACCACCATTGGTGTAGAGCATATTCTAACGTGGGCAAGGATCGGCTGGTCCTGGCTGGTCCTGGAGGCACATGTTTTTGATTTAACCGAATCCAGGAAATCACTGATTTAATTACCTCCATTGGTATTGTGTGGATCCTAGTTGGAACAAAGTCCTGCAGTACCAGTGGTACTCCAGGAACAGGGTTGCCTACCCCTGAACTACAGGAATGACTACCAGGGCCTAAAATGTACGTTTTGGTCCACCAGCCACTCGTATTTTTTACCAGCCCAAATGTTTTTTTCACCTTAATGACATAATAAACTGATGACCATGTTTCTAAAACAAAAAATGTTTTCAGTAAGAAGTAATATTGCTCAATTCCATTTTTTTTTTTGTGACTTGAGTTTTTTTTAACCAAAATATCAGATGAGACTAAATATTCAGCTGCCCCTTTTAAGGGCGGGAGGTTAACGGGGGCACTTGAATCGTGTCTGTGTGCGTGAGATGGGATCTGACTAGGGCGTCTCTAAGCTAATGTTGAAAAACAACCAAGCTTGTGAACAAAACAATTGAAATAGCCAAGAAATGTGAGGACGAAGTCTCACCTTGTAGACTTTAGAGTAAATTAGATCAACTTTGATGCCTGTGCACAGCGCCTCCAAAAATGAATCTATCAGCACTTCACTCAGAGCGCACAGGTCTGGTAGGTGTGATTAGCAGCTACGAAACAAAATGGCAGCAGTACTTTGAAAACAGCTACTGCAGCATTTTATTGTGTTAAATCACAACCAGCACACGTCCTCCTACCTGCCAACGTGGCTAGTAAAATAGGTATTCTTACCCACCAACACATTAGGCAGGTGTTCATTTTATGCCCTGATAACTACCATTGATACAGAGCATATTCTCTCACTGCTTCCAGTAACGTGGTTGTAGACCCCTTTCCTATCCTTATTCCTTTCCTCATATCAGTTCCAGTGTTAAAACCGAAGGCCCCCGTGTGGTAGCCTTACCCATGTGAATGGGAGTGTTCTGTCCAGCAGAGGGGTGTTCTCACCCTCCAGCAGCTGTATTTCACATTTATCGTGTCTCGCTTGGCTTCCAGTTCCTACTCCCAGCTGTTGATGCATCCCTCCCATCCATCCCCTTCATCCACCCCTCAATCCATTCACTCATCCCCTTCATCCATCCCTCCCATCTACCCCTCAATCCATTCACTCATCCCCTTCATCCATCCATTCCCCTTTGGCTACAACTGATTTTTCTCAGAGAGCCCCAGAAAATGTATTCACTTCTATATGTCCTCCTTTAAGAAATATTGCATGGTCTCCCTCCATTTTGTTGGTATTGACTTGTTTTTGTCAGATGTTGTTTTACTGTCTGTCTTGGACTTTATGTTGTAATCCCTTGTTTTTGATTTGTGAAACAACAACCCTTTTATTAACACTTCTATGAGGATGAGGCAGTACAAGGCTTATGTTCTTGGTCCACCGTTGATATCTTCTTCCCACACTCCTCCCCTGGGCTTGTCTCCTCTCCACCTCCCCTCTCCCCTCCTCTTCCACCCCTACCTCTCCTGCTCCCCTTGCTGGCTGCTTCAGGCACTGACATGATGGGTAAGATGCTGAAAATGCAGATGCTGGAGGATGAGGATGATCTGGCCTACGAGAAGGAGACTAAGCGCGAGCGCACGGCGTCCACCTCGGCTGAAGCCCAGCCCGCATGGATGCGCACGCTGCTCACCACCGCCACCAACTGGCTGACTCTCATCCCGCAGGTGGTCAACCACCTGAAGCGCACCGTGGAGAACATCAAGGTAACGTCCCGGCAACGTCTCATCTGGTCAGTGTGACGCATGGGATCTGATACCTTTTTTTATTTTTTTACACTTCTATTTCCAACCTACACACACTGCAATCTCTCTTACATAATGCTTTTTTCCCTTTATGCAGTATGTGAATGAAACTCATATGGATCTGACTTCTGATATGCAATTCACAAACACTGTGGTTGTCTTCAAGGACTATACAGGTGAAAATATATTGTTTAATCCCCACACACAGGATCCTCTGTTCCGCTTCTTTGAGCGTGAGGTGAAGATGGGCGCCCGCATGCTGCAGGAAGTGCGTCAGGACCTGACTGATGTGGTGCAGGTGTGCGAGGGCAAGAAGAAACAGACCAATGACCTGCGCACCCTCATCAACGACCTCGTCAAAGGTTCTCCTCTCATTCTCTACACAAGATCATCTTCATTTCACATCTAATATGGTTAGATAGTAACAATGTGAGAATTACTGTAATAGTCAATGGCCCAAATCCTAATTTAAGATCCATGTGTGGTACTTTTTTGTTTTTATACAAGTCTTCCATTGACATCAATGGATGTTTTTACTTAAGGGTCAAAAGTTAAACTCATGCAACTCTAGTTAGGATTTGGCATGTAGTCTCTAGAAGGCTTCCCAGTGCTAACGGTGTGTCTCGTCCAGGTATCCTGCCCCGTAGCTGGTGTCGCTACACCGTGCCTGCGTCCATGACTGTTATCCAGTGGGTGGCCGACTTCAGCGAGCGTGTCAAACAGCTGCAGGCCATCTCCCAGGGAGCCGCCAGCGGGGGCGCTAAGGAGCTCAAGGTGCCTTCATCTGACCTCTAATATTAACCGGGTTGTACATTTGACATCCTATATCAAAGGGATAGGAAGACCATAAGTGGATTTGTTGTTGCCTTAAAATGATTCCATGAACGTAGACAGTTTGCCTAATTCGTTAGGTTGGAATATTGTTAATGTTAGCATCCCATTTAAGTCTGAATGACTTAAACTACTTTAGAGTTAAAAATAAATGGTTGATACCATAATTGACCCCGGGAACATGACATTAGACAAGGTATTGGACTCGAAGCAGTATTGTTACCCATAACTCTGAATCAGTGTCTTTTCCTGTCCAGAACATCCATGTGTGCCTAGGCAGCCTGTTTGTCCCCGAGGCCTACATCACGGCCACCCGTCAGTACGTGGCCCAGGCCAACAGCTGGTCCCTGGAGGAGCTGTGTCTGGAGGTCAACGTCACCACCGCCCAGGGGGCCGCGCTCGATGCCTGCAGCTTCGGCATCAAAGGTCAGCTCACCAGTCACTCATCTATATTAGTATACAGTACCAGACAGGGCATTGGGTATTCTCACCAGAAAGCAAGAATTACAACACCAAAGCTACTTTTTTAATATAGTTATGGTCTGGCTGTGATCCTCCAGGGCTGGTTTCCTGGATTATTAAAATACATTCTCTATTGAAAGTGTTTATTTATCCATTCAATATACACGATCAACCTAAGTGACCTTTATGAACCCCTCTTTCTCCCCGACAGGTCTGAAGCTGCAGGGAGCCACCCACGGCAACAACAAGCTGTCTCTCTCCAACGACATCTCCACGGAGTTGCCACTGACTCAGCTGCGTTGGGTGAAGCAGTTGAGCGCTGAGAAGAAGCACATGGTACATCTGAGCTACACAGAATATCATGTACATGGGAATGCAAATGTGAAGCTTGAGCTCAACGCTTTCTTTAGAATTCAATATCCCCTCGGGGGTATTGCTAGATTACATATACATTTTCTCCATATGCGAGACTAGACCTCACAATTCCCTTCAATAAATGGTTCATAGAATGTTGGGAGCTAATCCTAGTCGTCCTCCAAATTGTACTGTTAATGACAACTCGCTTGTATATCCGTCATTCCCACAGGTCACTCTCCCCGTGTATCTGAACTTCACCAGAGCTGATCTCATCTTCACCGTGGACTTTGACATCGCCACCAAGGAAGACCCTCACAACTTCTACGAGCGTGGAGTGGCAGTGCTCTGCACAGAGTAGACTCTAACACTTGTTTTATTCATCATTCCTATTCATCACTTATTCATAGTGTAGTCCACAGGGTAATGTAGTCCAGTTAAGTAACTAGTGGGTAAAGTAAAATGAATTTAACACTAAGTCATTGGTAAGTGCAAGAAAGTCTGAGTAATGTGGTCAGTTGGATTGTGAAAGGGAAGTTGGAAAGAGGAATTTTTACGAAGGATTCTGTATGTTATGATGGCGTAAACGACATGGAAAATAAAGTATCAGTGGTTTAACATGGCTAAAAGACTGGGTACAGTTTTATTTTGAACTATGGTCCATGCTTGACCTTAAATGCACAATTAAGAATAGCACAACATTAAAGTGAGGTAACCATATTACTGCTTATCCGTCTTCTCAGATATGAGGGGCTAAACCCGAGCATTTTACTTCCACTGTGGGATTAGATTCATCATTCTGCTTTTCCTAGGCTGAATTACATGCACACTAGCACCCTTGTTGTAATGTGGAATTTTCTCAATCCACAAATGATTCTTTGTAGTCTCCCATCCTTGTTTGGAATGCACCCAATGAATTGACAGTGAGGGGAGCAGTCAGACATTGTCTGGAGAGATAATTATTACAAAGCAAGGACCCATAAACAAATTTAGTCCATTTGATAGCACTGCTTTATTTAATATTAGTCTAAAGCAAATCTGTCTACCACACAATAGAACTAGCAAATGCATGATTTATTCAGTCCCCCAAAATATACAGCACCACACCAATGAACAATATAGCAATGCAAATTAATATGGAATGTTATTCCTTACATGTGAGAATTAAAGTGTAAAAAAAAAAAAAACATTCATGTGACACATTCTCCTCTAACTTGAATAGCCACAACTTCAACTTGTTCTGCAGAAAGATGATCAAAAGTGCCCCTGTTTTTCCAGTGTCATGACCCTGTCCAGAAACTGCTCCTAGCCACTTGTGTAGAACAGCAGGTATAAGCAATAGTCTCTAGGCTAGGGGGGTGTTTCTGGTCATGGACCAACTCACCTCAGGCGGAGAATCCCCAGCCTCCATTTTGGTGACACACTGCTTCTTCCTGTGGCCACAATCTTGTAGTGTCTCTGCTCCTGGAAGACTTAACTTCCTTTTGAAGACACCCCTGAGGGGGATAGTACTGTCGGGAGATTTCTCTAGTATCTGGACAATGGGGACAGAGGTTGCTGCCCCCACCAAAGTGGGAAACACCGGTGTGCAAGGTGAGGATTTAGTAGTGAGCACTCCTGAGTCTGCAGATGTCACAGGGCCCCGCCCCTTGCTGTGGCTACAGGATGACATGTTCTCCATGTGGCTGCATGTCCAAAGCTCAGAGTCACTTGCTGACCTCATCTGGACATCAATGAGATGAGGCTCCGTTGGGCCACCACTTTTGATCACTTCTTTGAGGATGACAGTGGGAGGATGATTGTTCCTTCTTTGGCTCCTGCCCCAATACCTGCAGCTCCCCTGCCTCGGTCGCCTGGGGCCAGCGATAGACTCATCCGAATCTTCTGAGCTGCCGTCATATGGGTCCAAGGACTGAAGCGAGATGGGTATTTTATACTGTTAAGTATAGTATGAATGTAAGTGATTTGCTCATCAATGCTTGTGAATTGCAATCCTACTTACCAAAGAAAGCCACGAATATCGTCCCACTGGCTTGTGTGAACATGTTAGCATCCTTTGAATGGGTTGTCTGCTCTCTGGCGCACTACTTCCACATCCCTGATCAGAGTAACATTGTAGACACTAGTTAATGTGAATATTATTGTAGTTTGGTTAAAAAATAAAGGGTTTTTAACTTGTATCAAAGGTGAGGGCATGTTAGTTCTTGGTCATGACTCTGTTCCATTGTACAAGGGAGTTTAAGAGGCCGATGCTCAATCTGAACATTAACATAAGTCACTTGCGGTACAGTTTTTGGAAGCATAAGGAATTTAACTTTAATATCAGCAAGAAAAAAGTTCAATTGATACACATTGATAGGTTTAGTGTTCCCACACGGCCATATCTCCCTGTTATTGCGCTTGTTTACGGAAGACAGGAGGCCACCACCTGTGCTTATCTATCTAGTGTCCTCCGAACACCGGTGTGTCAGCGTAACTCAAACTGTAGCGGAAGTCATTTCGTGGATGAATGGCGCCTAACCAGTCTTTTTGTTGTTGTATGCAGTCAGAAGGCAGGGTAGAGTTTGAGAGGTAAGTGCATGCATGTTCATAATTATTGTAGACTATGCCTACCATAACATTTTACTGTCAGTCAAAAGGACATACAATGAGACTTACCATGGTGCTGGTATCAGACCACCTTGGACTGACATCGGACTCGGAATCAGTACTGGACTCCACTTTACACAGCTCCTACAATAAAATAGTGTTAAAGAAAATAGTTATTACATATTACTCACCTCAAAGTTGTGGCATAATAATGTTTAGCTAGGCCCGACAGGCGTTGACTTTACCTGTCTAGAAAATACAAAATGTGCCAAAAACTACATCTTTGTATTTCCTCACCATGTATTTGAATGCAAGCTTATCCACACTACTGGGGCTACTTTCAACAAGACTGGCATCAGGAAAACCTGCGAGTAATATAAATCCATGTTTATTTTATAAGGTAAACAATCAGTAGGCCTAATTAGAGTTTTCTGTCATCACAATTAATAACGTGACCTACTGTGATAATAGGCCCACGTTTTTTGTTTTTTTTTAAACATTGGTTAAGTTAAACTCGTCACGTTTAAAAACAAGGTTTTTCTGCAGAAACGCACGTCTATTCGGATGAAAACCTAAAGTATGTGCATAAGTCTGTTTGTAAACACTGACACGCAATTCACCCAAAATTACCTGGAAGTGAGTGTTGCTGCTGCCGGTTCGTTGTCGCCATGGTTCTTTGATTGACCACCAACTTCACAGATTTGGACAGGTGCGCCTTGTCGGCATCTCAGCTGAATACTGTGAATTGATTGACTCGTTTATTAGTTTTCATTGGTTCATTTCAAACAGGTTATTTTACCTTTATGCCTCGTTTACCAAGGAGAGAAACGTGAGTTTGCCAGTATTAAACTTCAATTTGGAACAAAAACATTTTTTTTTAATGGTTTTCATCTGTTCAACTCCTGTCTATTTGTTTCGGTCACACTGACCCATGAACGGTGATGCGCATGCTCCATGCGTAAGATCCGGTCTCGAGGAAGGATGAATGTTATTGTTAATTTTAAAGATGGCGGCGGCGACGGCGGCGGAGGGAGGAGGGAAGGAGTTGAACGAAATTAAAACTCAGTTCAATACACGGGAAGGTGTCTATAAACTCCTCACTCACTCCGAATATAGCCGCCCCAACAGGGTGCCTTTTAATTCCCAGGGTTCAAACCCGGTCAAAGTCTCTTTCGTTAACGTCAATGACCCGTCTGGTAACGGCGACAGAATCTGTTTTAATGTGGGCCGGGAGTTGTACTTCTACATCTACAAAGGCGTTAGAAAGGTAGGTAGCTAAATATTATTATAACAGCTTGCTTATAATTGATGTGTCTTATTAATTGATGACCACAGGTCAGTGTTGTCCAATTTTCATGGTTTATGACTAATGCACAGCACTGTGTCCAATAACACCACCAGTCTGTTCTGACTGCACTGTCCACCTCGTCCTAAAGTGTTGTGGTATGCACGGCGAGCCAGCTAGCAGACTGGCTAACTCTAATGTGACAGTCACAGTTAGGTTGTAACACCTATCAACGCACCATGGACATGGTGGACATTTTTACTAGAATCCCAATATTGGCAGTGAATGAATACTCGTGAAATCACAAGTGTGACCTCTATTTGTACTTCCACTTGGGTGATGACTTACAGTGCACGGATGCCCTGTCTGATGTGACCTAGGAAATCTAGCCTTGAAATGTGTAAAGCTAGCTACATGACTGCTTAATAAACAACAGTTGTGGAGTCAAGAACAAGGTGTTGTTGTGAATTAATTTGCACAATAACTTGCCAATTCACATACATATGAAGATGTTATATAACCTCAATTTAAATCTGCATACAAGATTTCCATTGAATGGTTTTGAATTAACTTCCAATGATGTGGTGACGTAGGAAGTACTTCATGGAGTTCAATCAGACAGACAGAGGGGCATCTCAGTGAGTCACAGTGAACTTTTGGACATGACAAGTTGATAATGCAGGGCTACAGGTGCTTGATCCTATTTTCCTCAGTGTGGCAGATAGTAGACCAAATCTGTAGTTTTTCCATTTCTTCCAAGTGTGTAAACAGATCTAAACATCTACAATATTCACAAGGACTATACAGGTGCAAAAATTATATTTTGCCCTGTTTATCAAAAGTTGTCAACAATCAACTGACTGGCTTTCTTGATGTCTATACTATTCTCTCTGGTATGCAATCTGGTTTCCGCACAGGTTATGGATTGTGTCACTGCAACCTTAAATGTCCCTTAATGATGTCGTCATTGGCCTTGATTCTAAGCAGTTGTGCTGTTTTTATTGACTTTGATACGGTAGACCATTCCATTCTTGTGGGCCGGCTAAGGAGTGTTAGTGTCTCTGAGAGAGGTAGTTAGTAAACCAAGCCAAAGATCCCTCAAAGAGTGCAGTGTATAAAGTCAGAACATCTGCTGTCTCAGCCACTGCCTGTCACCAAGGGAGTACCCCAAGGCTCAATCCTAGGCCTGACACTATCCTCAATTTACATCAACAGTAGGAAGCTCTCTCATCCATATATGTGCAGATGATAGTCTTATACTCAGGCAGTAGGAACCTCTCTCATCCATATATGTGCAGATGATAGTCTTATACTCAGCTGGCCCCTCCACGGAATTTGTGTTAAATGCTCAACAACAAAGTGTTTTTGGTGTCCAACAAGCTTTCTCTACCCTTAACCTTGTTTTGAACACCTCCAAAACAAAGGTCATGTGGTTTGATAAGAAGAATGCCCCCTCTCCCCACTGGTGTGATTACTACCTCTGAGGGTTTAGAGCTTGAGGTAGTCACCTCATACAAGTACTTGGGAGTATGGCTAGACGGTACACTGTCCCTCTCTCAGCACATATCAAAGCTGCAGGCTAAAGTTATATCTAGACTTGGTTTCCTCTATTGTAATTGCTCCTCTTTCACCCCAGCTGCCATACTAACCCTGATTCAGATGACCATCCTACCCATGCTAGATTACGGAGATGTAATTTATAGATCGGCAGGGAAGGGTGCTCTCGAGCGGCTAGATGTTCTTTACCATTCGGGCCATCAGATTTGCCACCAATGCTCCTTATAGGACACATCACTGCACTCTATACTCCTCTGTAAACTGGTCATCTCTGTATACCCATCGCAAGATCCACTGGTTGATGCTTATTTATAAAACCCTCTTAGGCCTCACTCCCCCCTAGCTGAGATATCTACTGCAGCCCTCATCTTCCACATACAACACCCGTTCTGCCAGTCACATTCTGTTAAATATCCCCAAAGCACACACATCCCTGGGTCGCTCCTCTTTTCAGTTCGCTGCAGCTAGCGACTGGAACGAGCTGCAACAAACACTCAAACTGGACAGTTATCTGAATCTCTTCATTCAAAGACTCAATCATGGACACTCATACTGACAGTTGTGGCTGCTTCACGTGATGTATTGTTGTCTCTACCTTCTGGCCCTTTGTGCTGTTGTCTGTGCCCAATAATGTTTGTACCATGTTTTATGCTGCTACCATGTTATGTTGTCATGTGTTGCTGCCTTGCTATGTTGTTGTCTTAGGTCTCTCTTTATGTAGTGTTGTCTCTCTTGTCGTGATATGTGTTTTGTCCTATATTTTATTATTTAAAAAATAATAATCCCGTCCCAGCATGAGGCCTTTTGCCTTTTGGTAGGCCCTCATTGTAAATAAGATTTTGTTCTTAACTGACTTGCCTAGTTAAATAAAGTAAAAATATATTTTTAAAATACTAAAGCGTGTACCTTTCTGATATTTCCTAGCTGGGATATACTATATGGGCCTATGGTTGGAATAGGCCTATGCAAAAAACAGCTGAGCTGTCTGGAGACACAAGAAAACTTTCCACTCGAAAACTTTCCGATCTGCTGATGGTGTCAACCATTCACCAGTGCGACTGTTATGCTAGTAAACTCACTGTGCCCCTGAGGCCTTTTGAATAAAGCACAAACCCAAGAGGCTAGAGTTGCATGTTCTGGTCTGATTCTTTATGTCAGTATTGTTCATAACACACAGCGTCAAGCCCCCTCAGACACTACATTGTCATGTAGGCCTTTATTTCAGGAAGATATTTTTTAAGGGTGTCTTTTTGATGTCCTCTGATTTATTACAATTGATTGTACTGTAATGCAATTAAAGTATTGACTTGAAAGGCCACGTCATAGACCTAGTTACCACTTCAAAAGGCCTTTCGTGTTTGCTGTCATGTTCAAAGAATTCTGTGTCATCGTGAGCACTCTACTCAAGTTGGCTTCGTTGCTTTTGCATGCCACCCTTGATGCTTGATCTGCGATTTTGATCAAGAGCCGAAAACACTCAAAAGATTACTGCCCTAATCTTATCTTGTTTTTTTTCACTCTTCTCTTTCAGGCGGCTGACTTGAGCAAGCCTATCGACAAGAGGATATACAAGGGAACACAGCCCACATGTCATGACTTCAACCACCTGACGGCCACGGCGGACAGCGTCTCCCTGCTGGTGGGCTTCTCGGCAGGCCAAGTGCAGCTCATCGACCCCATCAAGAAGGAGACCAGCAAGCTCTTTAATGAGGAAGTAAGTTGTCATGAAAGTATCAAAAGAAATGTAAAGCCACATAAAGCTGTGATTGGCTAAAACCACCATAGATTGGGGTAGAGAGAGAAATGGCGTTTTGTTACTGACTTCAAATGTAATTTTTTGACATAACTCAATGAAAGCCATTGTTGCTTACATTTGCATTTGAATTTTTTTTTGTTCCTTCTCTCCCTCCTCCCTTTCTCTCCCAAAACGCTTTCCCCAGAGACTAATAGACAAATCTAGAGTGACTTGTGTAAAATGGGTGCCCGGCTTGGAGAGGTTGTTCCTAGTTGCTCATTCCAGTGGAAACATGTACTTGTACAACGTAGAAAACACGTGTGGCACCACGGCGCCTCACTACCAGCTGCTCAAACAGGGCAAGAACTACTCGGTGCACACGTGTAAGAGCAAGTCCACGCGCAACCCTTTGCTCAAATGGACGGTGGGCGAGGGAGCGCTCAACGAGTTTGCCTTTTCACCCGACGGGAAGTTCCTGGCGTGCGTCAGCCAGGACGGCTTCCTTCGGGTCTTCAACTTTGACGCGGTGGAGCTGCACGGGACCATGAAAAGCTACTTTGGGGGTCTGCTGTGCATGTGCTGGAGTCCGGATGGAAAGTACATTGTCGCGGGGGGCGAGGATGATCTGGTGACCGTGTGGTCGTTTGTGGACTGCCGGGTTATCGCGCGCGGTCACGGACACAAATCATGGGTCAGCGTGGTGGCGTTTGACCACTACACAACCAGCGTGGAGGATGCAGACCCTATGGAGTTCAGCGGCAGCGAAGAGGACTTCCAGGGCCAAATCCACTTTGGTCGCGACCGGGCCAACAGTACGCAGTCCAGGCTCTCCAAATGCAACTCCACGGACAGTCGGACAGTACACACCACCTACAGGTTTGGCTCAGTGGGCCAGGACACTCAGCTGTGCTTGTGGGACCTCACAGAAGATATCCTTTTCCCCCACCTCCCGCTTTCCAGGGCAAGAACGCACACCAATGTGATGAATGCTACCAACCCACCGGCAGGAGGTGGAGTCGCTGGTGACATAGTGAACAATGTGAGTAATAACCCTAGCACGAACGACAGCGGCGCCAACACCCCCAGTAACTCCCTCTCCTCTCCCCTGCCACGCTCCAACAGCTTACCGCACTCGCCAGCTATGACTGCCAACAACAAGAGCAGTGCCATCGCCTCGGGTGTCAGCAAGTTCGCCACGCTCTCCCTTCACGATCGCAAAGAGCAGCACCAGGAGACAGACCACAAACGGAACCACAGCATGGGTCATATTAGCAGCAAGAGCAGTGACAAGCTCAACATGCTCACCAAATCCAGAACAGACCCTGCAAAGACTCTGGGGACACTGCTCTGTCCCCGCATGGAAGACCTACCCCTACTAGAGCCTCTTATCTGTAAAAAGATAGCACATGAGAGACTGACTGTCTTAATATTTCTTGAGGACTGTATAGTGACAGCTTGTCAGGAGGGAGTTATTTGGACATGGGCGAGGCCTGGAAAAGTGGTAAGTTCTTTTTGAATAGAATTTAAGCTCTGCATAATACCCATGCATTTCTCTTTGTGGTTAGTTTGGGCACTGCAAGGATCCATTTTGAAAACTTTAGTATAATTGTGGACATTTTGGACAGCATTGTGTTGGGATCTCCTACACATGCAGTATGTCACATCTCAATCTGTCTGTATGTGTGTGTTTTGTGTTCATCTGTCACCCCATGCAAAGCCCATACATTTTCAAAATATGAATAATGGTTAGACGCTTGTATGTTATGTACAATCAAGTCACCTGGTGGGTAAGTAAGTGCACTTAGGCAGCCCTCCTTATTAGTGGAAAGAAGACATTGATCCCAACCGAGTGTGTTTGTGTGCATCGGCTCGAAAACACCCATATTGACAAGTTACCATCCCACAATGCACCGCAGCATAACCAAGCAAGACCTCTGCACGCTCACCCACTACACAGATTCTTTCAGCTTTCTATGTTAATGCATTATATTTACTGCATGCACTCACTAACTGCTGTGCAAAGGCCATTTGAATGCAGGAAAGTGGGAGAAGGAAGATGGGGGGGTGATTCATTTGATGCTTTGAGAACTTTCCCCAATGCCAAATCTCCTTGTTTTCCTTTCCAGGGTTTGTCATCCCAAAAGCAAGCCGTCTCTCCCAGTGGAACGATAATATAGCCAACACTATTTCTGCTGCTAAGAAACCTGCATTACACCAGAGCCTGGTGCTGCTCTTCACCCCACAATGCATTGCAAGTTTTTTCCTTTTATTCTTTTTCCTTTCTCTTGTTACTTTTTCTATTCTCTTTATTTTTTGGTTATCATTCACATGGCCTAGATGGTAGAACTATTCAAATACAGAAATGGAAAGGGTGTGGAGACATTTTGGACAGTGTTTCTAATGTATTTTCTGGACTTTTAAAATGTTTTTTTATTTTTATTATTTGTCTCTTTTTGCTCCCACATCTCACAAGACTGTTTTCTGGACTTTGAGCTTGGCTTAGTTAGATGCAAACCAATGAAATTATGCTTGTGTTTTAAAATGAGAGTTCACCCAACTTTCATAATTCCTATGCAAGTGGTCCATGGACCAGGAGTGACTGCCACCAGCCGCTACCGTAAAATAATGGCGTTCCATAGTGCTCACCAACCATAGTCTAAAAACTGCACACAAAAATCAAGTCGTTTAGCCTTTATGATTTTGCACTGTCAAAGGGTATTACATTTGCTAGAGTCCCAACTATTTTCTTGACCAAGCTACACACGATCACAGGTTCCGGTGTGCCTTGTCTTCCGTTCAGAAGGCAGTCTCAGTCATCGTAGGTGTGGTTTTTGCAGTCACTCCTGGCTCATAGGCTGCATTCAAGGTAAGAAAAAGATTAACAAATTAAATTTGAGTGAACTAACCCTTTAGCATCCAAGGATTTGCCTCTAACCAAATTCTTTACAAGTGTTTTTAAAAAAAAAAATAGAATCTCCCCATTGAGAACTTTGCACAGATTTTGTTACAGTGACTGCAAAAACCACACCTACGATGACTGAGACTTTCCTCTGAACGGAAGACAATGCACACCAAAACCTGTGATTGTGTGTAGCTAGGTCAATACTAAACAAAAATATAAACACAACATGAAACAATTTCAACTATTTTAATGTGTTACAGTTCATACAAGGAAATCAGTCAATTTAAATAAATGCATAAGGCCCTAATCTATGGATTTCACTTGACTGGGAATACAGATATGCATCTGTTGGTCAGATACCAACAAACAAAAAAAGTAGGGGCGTGTATCGGAAAACCAGTCGGTATCTGGTGTGACCACCATTTGCTTCATGCAGCGCGACACATCTCCTTCACATAGAGTTGATCAGGCTGTTGATTGTGGCCTATGGAATGTTGTCCCTCAATGGCTGTGCGAAGTTGCTGGATATTGGCGGGAACTGGAACACGCTGTCGATCCAGAGCATCCCAAACATGCTCAGTGGGTGACATGTCTGGTGAGTAACGCAACATGTTGGTCACATTTTTAATGAGCTGAAATAAAAGATCCCAGAAATGTTACATACGCACAAATATTATTTCTCTCAAATGTTGTGCGCAAGTTAGTTTACATCCCTGTTAGTGAGCATTTCTTCTTTGCCAAGATAATCCATCCACCTGACAGGTGTGGCATATCAAGAAGCTGATTAAACAGCATGATCATTACATAGGTGCACCATGTACTGTGGACAATAAAAGGCCACTTTAAAATGTGCAGTTTTGTCACACAACACAATGCCACTGATGTCTCAAGTTTTGAGGGAGTGTGCGATTGGCATGCTGACTGCAGAAATGTCCAACAGAGCCGTTGCCAGAGAATGTTCATTTCTCTACCATAAGCTGCCTCCAACGTTGTTTTAGAGCATTTGGCAGTACGTCCAACCGGCCTCACAACCGTAGGTCACAGACCACGTGTAACCACACCAGCCCAGGACCTCCACATCTGGCTTCTTCACCTGCAGGATCGTCTGAGGAAGGGTGGGGGATTCTCAGAAGTATTCCTGTCTGTAATAAAGCCCTTTTGTTGGGAAAAACGTATTCTGATTGGCTGGTCCTGGCTCCCAAGGGGGTGGGCCTATGCCCACTCATGGCTGTTCCCCTGTCCAGTCATGTGAAATCCATAGTTTAGGGCCTAATGAATGTATTTCAATTGACTGATTTCCTTCTATGAACTGTAACTCAGTAAAATCCTTAAATTGTTGCATTTTTGTTCAGTTTAGTTTTATCAGAGGAAAATGGCTTTACATTTTGGGTGTGCAATAACTCTGACAGCTGTTAGGAGGAGAAATGATTAAAAGCCTTTTATATCTAGTAAAGGAACACTCTACCCGAAAACTATTTTTTTGTATTTTTTTCATTAGTCCATTGTTGATATAGTCCCAATGTTTTGCATGTCAGCAATCAAGTTTTCAAGATGTGTAACTTTCGAAATTCAATATACCGGCTGTATTTTGACTTGTACAGTACCAGTCAAAAGTTTAGACACCTACTTATTCAAGGGTTTTTCTTTATTTTTACTATTTTCTTCATTGTAGAATAATAGTAAAGACATCAAAACGATTACATAACACATATGGAATCTTAAAGTAGCTAAAAAAGTGTTAAAAAAATCAAAATATATTTGAGATACTTCAAAGTAACCACCCTTTGCCTTGATGACAGCTTTGCACACGCTTGGCATTCTCTCAACCAGCTTCACCTGGAATGCTTTTCCAACAGTCTTAAAGGAGTTCCCACATATGCTGAGCACTTGTTGGCTGCTTTTCCTTCACTCTGCGGTCCAACTCATCCCAAACCATCTCAGTTGGTTTGAGGTCGGGTTATTGTGGAGGCCAGGTCATCTGATGCAGCACTCCATCACTTTCCTTATTGGTCAAATAGTCCTTACACAGTCTGGAGGTGTGTTGGGTCATTGTCCTGTTGAAAAACAAATGATAGTCCCACTAAGCACAAACCAGCTGGGATGGCGTATCGCTGCAGAATGCTGTGGTAGCCATGCTGGTTAAGTGTGCCTTGAATTCTAAATAAATCAGTGTCGCCCACAAAGCAGCCCCACACCACCTCCTCCATGCGTCACAATGGGAACCATACATGCGGAGATCATTCGTTCACCTACTCTGCATCTCACAAAGACACGGCGGTTGGAACCAAAAATCTCCAAT
Source organism: Salmo trutta (assembly GCF_901001165.1). NCBI lineage: Eukaryota > Metazoa > Chordata > Actinopteri > Salmoniformes > Salmonidae > Salmo > Salmo trutta. The sequence goes on from NC_042989.1 coordinate 35,920,569, forward strand.
TTGGACTCATCAGACCAAAGGACAAATTTCTACCAGTCTAATGTCCATTGATCGTGTTTCTTGGCCCAAGCCAGTCTCTTCTTATTGGTGTCCTTTAGTAGTGGTTTCTTTGCAGCAATTTGACCATGAAGGCAGGATTCACATAATAAGAGGTGGCAGGTAGCCTAGCGGTTAGAGCGTTGGGCCAGTAACCGAATCCCCGAGCTGACAAGGTGAAATAATCAGTGTGGCAGATGGTAGACCATAAAAAATAATCTGTCGTTCTGCCCCTGAGGAAGGCAGTTAACCCACTGTTCCCTTGGCGCAGAAAACGTGGATGCCGATTTAAGGCAGCCCCCCGTACCTCTCTGATTCAGAGGGGTTGGGTTAAATGCAGAAGAAACATTTCAGTAGAAGGCATTCAGCTGTACAACTGACTAGGTATCCCCCTTTCCCTAATGTTTATGTCTGTTACTTGAACTCTGTGAAGCATTTATTTGGCTGGTACAGTAAAACTGGTAACTCTAATGAACCTATCCTCTGCAGCAGAGGTAACTCTGGGTCTTCCTTTCCTGTGGCGGTCCTCATGAAAGCCAGTTTCATCATAGCGCTTGATTGTTTTTGCGACTGCACTTGAAGAAACGTTCAAAGTTCTTGAAATGTTCCGTATTGACTGACCTTCATGTCCTAAAGTAATAATGATGTTTTATCTTTGCTTATTTGAGCTGTTCTTGCCATAATATAGACTTGGTATTTTCCCAAATAGGGCTATCTTCTATATACCACCCCTACCTTGTCACAACACAACTCATTGGCTCAAAAGCATTAAGAAGGAAAGAATTTCCACAAATTAACTTTTAACAAGGCACACCTGTTAATTGAAATGCATTCCAGGTGACTACCTCATGAAGCTGGTTGAGAGAATGCCAAGAGTGTGCAAAGCTGTCAAAGGCAAAGGGTGGCTACTTTGAAGAATCGCAGATATATTTTGATTTGTTTAACACTTTTTTTGGTTACTACATGATTCCATGTGTTATTTCATAGTTTTGATGTCTTCACTATTATTCTACAATGTAGAAAATAGTAAAAAAAATAAGAAAAACCCTGGAATGAGTAGGTGTGTCCAAAACTTTTGACTGGTACTGTATATCTTAACTTGATTGCTGGACATGCAAAACATTTTCGGACTATATCAACAATGGACTAATGAAACAAATACCAAAATATTGTTTTTGTGTAGGGTTTTCCTTTAAGCATTTATTGTAATTATTTCAGATGAAAATCTGCTCTATCGTAGTATTGCAATTCAGTGAGTTATCGGGGTAATATCAAATTATTACTGTAGTGTAACTTTTAATCGTTTAAGGAAATGGTTATATTTCTAATGCAGAAAAATATACATTAATTATATTAAAATCTTGAGTATGCAGTTTTCTTTTCTCTTGTACAAAATTCATCCAGATGTATTTTGATATACGAGATTAATGTATTAAATGCTCGAAATAAACGCTTAAAATAATCACAATGTGCAGAAGTCAGACAAAGCAGCTGTCAACTTCGCAAATATTATGAAGCTCAGGAAGTCTTATAGACTAAGATAAAGAAAATATATATTTTGCTTACCATCAGCAACGCTTTTCTGTGTCCAAAAAGACCCACAGCAGGACCTCGTTCCGTGTGACGCCTATTTAAGGAGTTAAGTGACTCCACACTAACCACAGAAGGAACGAATGGTGAAGTGAATATATTTTTGGATTGTGGTTAACGTTTGACACTTTTTTTTATTCTTAATTAAAAAGGTATATATTCTATTACACTTGTATTGTTAGTGATTTTGTTTGTCCATTTTATTGTGCAGATTGATTTTTATAAGTGCTTGGTGAAATGTTTTTACATTTGGGTTGTAAAGATAAGATACACTTCATGAAACACACTTTCACTTTGCTTGTTCCCATACAATACGTGCTGGGATAAGTATGGGCGTACACTGTATATGCCTTTCATATGTACAATAATACCTCTGTCTCAAATGACTTAGAAACAGTCTGTCACAGTATTGGAAAATCTTATGTAATATATCATAGAACAAAAGGGAAAAACATTCACAGAACTTAACTTTACAAAATATGTTGCTTTTTCTCAATACATTTTATACATGTTATACTCTTATGGCAATGCAGTAGTACAGGGTTAGGCAACCCTACTCCTGCTGGAACTGAAGGATTTTGTTCCAACTAGGCACCACACCTGATCAACTAAGGTAATTGATCAGTTTAGTGATTGCCTATATTCAACCCACCTGGTCTTCCGGGTTGGTTAAATCAAAAACATGACGTGTCTGTAGCTCTCCAGGCCCAGGGGCGATACTAAAACACATTGAGAGTTTGTTGGTCATGTACTTGACTATTGCTTTGGAAGTCACAGGTGGTCTAGGAAATCTACAATTTTGATTGTATCATAAAGATATGCTCTGTGAGCAAAAAAAGACAATTTCCAAAAATCAGATTTTATCTAGCACTGGGATACAATGTACTGAATCATGTGCTGAATCAATGAACTTACCAAGGTACTAACACCTGATCTTTTATCATTTTATTAAATACACTGAGTGTACAAAACATTAGGAACATAGTTGCACCCCCCGCTTTTGCACTCAGAACAGCCTCATATTTCTCATTGAATGGACTCTACAAGTTGTTGAAAGTGTTTCGCAAGGATGCTGTCCCATGTTGACTTTAATGCTTCCCACAGTTGTCAAGTTGGATGGATGTCCTTTGGGTGGTGGACCATTCTTGATACACACAGGAAACTGTTGAGCGTAGAAAAAACCCAGCATTGTTGAAGTTCTTGACACAGTCAAACTGGTGCACATGGCACCTACTACCATATCCCGTTCAAAGGCACTTAAATATTTTGTTTTGCAACTTCACCAACTGAATGGCACACACACTATCCATGTCTCAAGGCTTAAAAATCCTTCTTTAACCCGTCTCCTCCCGTTCATCTACACTGATTTGAAGTGGATGTAACAAGTGACATCAATAAGGGATCATAGCTTTCACCTGGTCAGTCTGTCATGGAAAGAGCAGGTGTTCTTAATGTTTTGTACATTCAGTGTATATCAGAGCTCGTCCTTGAAGTTCTGCGTTGCATGTGAGTAGTCATTAGCTCACTTTTGAGCAAATTTATCAACAACCGTTAATAACATGACACACCTAGTTAGGAAATGGTTGGGTTATTAACGGTCAATAGGCATCTTCTCATTTGCCTAACACTGATGACAGAGTCAAATATACTTTGGGGATCATGTTGTATTTCATCTGCCGGAATGATGACTTATACAAATTAACCCTGGTAATTATTGCTATGGGACATTCCTTTGTCCAACACCATGTTAGCATTGCTCACCAGAAAGCAGCAGGCTTTGAAGTAGCGAAGTAGCTTTGTTCAACAATGTCTAACCAAATCAAACAAAATCAGATCTGAGTATGTACAACAGGTCTGTTGAATAGCAACAGTTGTTTAAAAATTGGGGTCTCTCAGTAGCCACCAGGTTTCCTATCCAGAGGAGGCATGTAGTAGGTCTTGAAAGCAGAGCAGTGGGATTCATCCTTTGGCTGTTGTGTAAAGAGGAGATAAAACGGGGTTAACAGAAATATATGAACAACACATGGACGCTATTCTATTGAATCCTGAGGCTGTATATCAAGGATCTCGGAGTAGGAATGCTGATCTAGGATGTGTGTTGCTTTTTAGATCATAATGAAGTAAGATTACATGGACAGATGGGGTCGACCTGATCCTAGACCAGCAGTCCTACTCAGATTCTTGACACATACAGCCTCAGATTGTCTTTATGATGTGCAATAAAGTCATGTCTGTACAGGACATTTTGTCGTAGGGAGTAGCCATACTAGTGATTAGAGCGTTGGGGCCGAAAGGTTGCTGGATCGAATCCCCGAGCTGACAAGGTAAAAATCGGTCATTCTGCCCCTGAGCAAAACAGTTAACCCACTGTTCCCCAGGCGCCGAAGACGTGGATGTCAATTAAGGCAGCCCCCCCACACCTCTCTGATTCAGAGGGGTTGGGTTAAATGTGGATGAGACATTTCATTTGAAGGCATTCAGTCGTACAACTGACTAGGTGTCCCCCTTTCCCATAGGGATGTCCTAAAATGTACACCGTAATACAGTGCGTTTACCTTAGCCAATCGTTGGTGGCACTTTTTTGATGTGATGGCTGGGAGGGACCCACGGTGAGTGATGGTGAGAACTGGCACTGTGCTAACAGGGAAGGTAATCTGGGGAGCAGGCACTACCACATTGAGCTTTGGTAATTCCACCTGTGGGGCGTTGCGTCTGATCAGAGGCTCGGCAACGTGCTTAATGTTGTGCTGCAAAACAGAAGAATATTATGCCATCATAAGGGACTATAGCCCCATCATAGTAGGGAAAAGTACATCCAAATTATGGAATATTTTGTCATTTTCCCAGTATGTAGCATATTAAAACATTTTATCCTACCCTTTGTAATGTGGTTGATTACTCATATAATGTGATGTAGGGTCAACCTTTTTAGGAGATGTGTCCGTCTCTTACCTGCCTCCTGCCCTGTCTGGCCATGCGCCGCAGGTGATCCACAGAGTGGGGGGTCCCACTGCTCTCTCCTCCCTCTACAGTCACAATGGCTCTGCGCAGACTATCAGCTCTCCTCTCCGCCAGCCTGAGACAAGGACAGGAGGGAAGATAGCATTTACCATATGAATTCAATTAAATACTTTATCTCTCACACTACACATACTACAATTATAAAGCACAGTATGTCTATGTATTTGTTATACAGTACAGTTTGTGTGCTTACCGTAGCTCTCTAAAAAATATGTGCTGTAGCGCCGCTCTTGCGCCAATGCGCTCCTCTGGGTCGTAGGTCAGCATCTGGTAGAGCAACGACAGACTGGGTGCTGAACAGTTTGGGATGAGCTGAGATATTCCACTGCCTTTCCGCAGAGGGAAGTCAAAACGCATCGCCCTAGACCTGTCAAAAAAATGTATGTACAACACTGTCATTGAGGACAATGGTTTCCACTGAACATACTGTAAGTCATTGGTCTTCATTACATGATAAGCGTATCTAACAAACGTACTGAGGGAATTTTTGAAGGAGACTGCTGTCAGGTGTACCCAAAACATCATGGATCTTGGTCACCTGATCCAACTCATTGGTTCCCGGAAACAGAGGGCTGAGACTGAAATACACAAACATTATCGTCTGTGATGTCAACAAGGCTATTTATACAACAGCAGCTGTTCACGAATGTCTGTGGCTTCGGCCGTAGAGGAACACAACGCTAAAGCCATAACCAAAGTCTCCTACTAGAATGGACATAAGCAGTTCTGTATCTAATTTGATGATCGATGAAAGGTACCTGATGATCTCATAGAAAACACATCCTACACTCCACATGTCCATCTTGTGTGAGTAATAGCCGTCTGTGAGGAGGCACTCTGGGGCTCTGTACCAGCGGGTGGAGATGTACTCTGTGTAGGGGGGCTTGGAGTGCAAACTCCTGCACGAGCCAAAGTCTCCAAGTTTGAGCACGTCGTGCTATGGAAGCAACCAACCAAGTCATGGACAACATATGGTAAACAATGTAACAGTAACAGTTCTGATTAACCAATCAGCAGGCAAGGTTTTCAGCATCATTATTTTTTGTTACTTACTTTGATTAGAATGTTCTCTGGCTTAACGTCCCGGTGAAAGATCCCGTTGCTGTACCAAGATAACAACAGGGTACAACTGTTTACTTTTAGGGGAAGCAAAAAAAACATACCCTTAATGTAACTGATGTGAAATGGCTAGTTAGTTTGCGGTGGTGCGCGCTAATAGCGTTTCAATCGGTGACGTCACTTGCTCTGAGACTTGAAGTAGGGTTTCCCCTTGCGTTGCAAGGGCCGCGGCTTTTGTGGCGCGATGGGTAACGATGCTTCGCTGGGTGTCAGTTGTTGATGTGTGCAAGGGTCCCTGGTTCGAGCCCGGGTTGGGGCGAAGAGAGGGACGGAACCTACACTGTTACATTAACACCCTGTGTCTTTCGTCTATAGGAAATGTATTTATACATGGACAAGATCCCATCTCCATATTTTCATTCTTACCTATGCATATGATCGAGTGACTTGCAGAGTTGGTACATGTAGTGTCTGATTTTACTTTCTGGCAAAGGTTGCTGCCTCCCTGCAAGTGAGACAAGTTAGCAATGCACAAGATAACTGAATGGGGAATAGTATTTGATGTGCTGTAGTTACAGTTGTGGTAGACGTTTTATGTCATTCACAGTAGCAGTTTCACTGTGTGCCTGACCTCGTATGTACTCATAGATGTTCATCTCCATCAGCTCACATACCAAGGACAGAGTCCCTGACTCTTTGTCACTGTAACACATTGAATTAATCAGACAAAATGTCCATATTATTATTCGGTTGAGGCTTCACACAAACAATTAAAAAGACAGGGACAAACATTGTACTCACAATATCAATTCATGCAGCTGAATGATGTTTGGGTGAGGGTTCAGTCTTTTCATGGCCTGGACTTCTCGCAGGTTGTTGGCCTGTTCCAGGCTGAACAACAAACCAAAAAACATGAAGCGAAACCTGTTATTAACTCTGTAGCAGACTGATAACCACCAACACATGTTAAATTAACTTGCTTTACATTGTTGAGAACATGTATCATGTCATGACTTATTTTCAAAGACGATTCACAAAATGGAGTAGTTAAATTTAGAGTAGTTCGCTATATAGGTTAAACGTTAATTTACATGCTTAGAGAAGTCTGTTGTAAAAAGCAACATTGTGCCTAGCCGAACTCAACCTCACTAGGTCACAGTGACTTCCAGTTGGATAGGTAAGGGTGTCATGCTGCTAGCTCAAGATTCAAGGTGAGGGTCCACACACACACAGAGGACGTGGAGCACCCCAAGGCAAACAGCAGGCAGCACCCCTGATAGTTAGTTTACCTGCTGAGTGACTGCTTCATCGTTTTACACGCATAATACTTCCCATCTTTCAGGTTTTGAGCCTTCACCACTTCTGAAAATGTCCCTTCTCCAATTTTGTTGATTATCTTGTAATCTGCATAACAAAACAGAGTTTAGACTTGTAGCTAACGTTACTCTTGTAATAATTAAGAAAAAAACATAAAGCTCTAGCTAGCAGCTGTCTAATGTTAGCTGTATAATTATATGAGAATATGAAAAGTTGCCTGGAAAAAGAATTTGACATGCCACGATATTTCCTAGCCAATGTAAGGTTAGCTAACGCTAGCTAGTAACGTAGTACAGGCAAGCAAGCGATCAACGTACTATCCATTCTTCAAAGTGTTTACTGCACAGAAGTAGATTATCCATACTAGTCCTATATTTAAATAACACATTGCGATAATTTCATGGAACAGCCGTGTTGTGGCAAGATTGCTAGTTGGCTGATCTAGCTAGCTCCTCCAAGACTGAAAGGCTGGAGAGAGAAACGCCTTGCTGCTCTAGCTAGCCATGTTAGCTGGGCCGTCACCTTGGTAACCAGGCACGCCTCACTCTCAACTCTCTGACCTGAAAACAATACATTTACGCCTCGATCACACCGACACCACGGACAAATGGTTACGCAGCACAATTTGGATATGTGTGCAACAAAAGTTTAACATTAACCTTCTGCTACCATCTCTGTCAAACCGTCTACGCATATGTTAGATAAATCCAACGTATGCACCACACATAACGTACTAATTAGGCCTCTGTAACGCAATAGTGCAAGGCACACGTAGCGTTCCACTGGAAATGAATGTACTTCTGGTGTACCAAAATGCAAAACACAATCGGTGTGATTGAGGCGTTACAGTGGCTGGCTGGGTGGCTATCTATGCAGAACAAAAATATAAACGCAACTTGCAACAAGTGGGTGAGCATAGGCCTACCTAGTTGGGAGCTAGGCCGACCCACTGGAGAGTCGGGCCCAGCCAATAAGAAAACGTTTTTCCCCACATAAGGGCTTTATTACAGACAGAAATATTCCTAGGTTTCAGGTGAGGAAGCCGGATGTGGAGGTCCTGGGCTGGCATGGTCTGCGGTTGTGAGGCCGGTTGGACATACTGCCAAATTCTCTAAAACAACGTTGGAGGTGGCTTACGGTATAAAAATAAACATTAAATTATCCGGCAACAGCTCTGATGGATATTGCTGCAGTCAGCATGACAATTGCACACTCCCTCAAAACTAAAGACATCTGTGGCATTGTGTGACAAAACTGCCCATTTTAGTGGCCTTTTGTCCCCAGCACAAGGTGCACCTGTGTAATGATCATGCTGTTTAATCCGTTATTGGGCTATTTCTGGGCTATTTTATTTCAGCTTATTAAACATGGGACCAACACATTACATGTTGCATTTATATTTTATATTTTTGTTCAGTATATATATATATATATACAGTTGAAGTCGGAGGTTTAAAACTAGTTTTTCAACCACTCCACACATTTCTTGTTAGCAAACTATAGTTTTGGCAAGTCGGTTAGGACATCTACTGTGTGCATGACACAAGTAATTTTTCCAACAATAGTTTACAGACAGATGTTTAAAAAAAAAAATTGTACACTTGTGATTCACTGCATCACAATTCCAGTGGGTCAGAAGTTTACATACGCTAAGTTGACTGTGCCTTAAAACAGCTTGGAAAATTCCAGAAAATTATGTCATGGCTTTAGAAGCTTCTGATAGGCTAATTGACATCATTTGAGTCAATTGGAGGTGTACCTGTGGATGTATTTCAAGGCCTACCTTCAAACTCAGTGCCTCTTTGCTTAACATCATGGGAAAATCAAAAGAAATCAGCCAAGACCACAAACCTGGTTCATCGTTGGGAGCAATTTCCAAACACCTGAAGGTACCACGTTCATCTGTACAAATAATAGTACGCAAGTATAAACACCATGGGACCACGCAATCGTCATTCCGCTCAGGAAGGAAACACATTCTGTCTCATAGAGATGAACGTACTTTGGTGCGAAAAGTGCAAATCAATCTCAGAACAACATCAAAGGACTTTGTGAAGATGCTGGAGGAAACGGGTACAAAAGTATCTATATCCACAGTAAAACGAGTCCTATATCGACATAAGCTGAAAGGTTGCTCAGCAAGGAAGAAGCCACTGCTCCAAAACCGCCATAAAAAGCCAGACTACGGTTTGCAACTGCACATTGGGACGAAGATCGTACTTTTTGGAGAAATGTCCTCTGGTCTGATGAAGCTGTTTGGCCATAATGACCATAGTTATGTTTGGAGGAAAAAGGGGGAGGCTTGCAAGCCAAAGATCACCATCCCAACCGTGAAGCACGGGGGTTGCAGTATCATGTTGTGGGGGTACTTTGCTGCAGGGGGGGACTGGTGCACTTCACAAAATAGATGGCATCATGAGGAAGGAAAATTATGTGGATATTATTATGTCCTTATTTCAACAAGGAACACAGACTGAGACCAAGGTCTCTTTTACAGCTGGGCCCTGCGTATACATGTTTACACATACAGTTTAGGTACAATGATTAAGAAACAAAACGATCACAGATAACACTAAAAAATACAGTAGCAGATTACATTTACACATAGGTTATTCCCCTAACAGCACAAGAACTTGCATTACCCGAAGCAGTTACAAGCAATATAAAAATCCTCCAATAAATGTTTAAAATGGGCAAGGGGGACAAGAGTCTCAAGTTTAAGTTTAGTCTGCAGGCTATTCCATAGGCAAGGAGTGTAACAGGAAAAGACAGCCATTCCCAACTCTGTGGAAATCGCATGGGCCTCAAGTGTAATTCATGCTTCAGACCTGGTTTTAGGAATTATAATTCTAATGATGGGTGATGACAAGAAGGTCGTTTATTCAGAAGTGCTTTATAGACAAACACGAGAGCATGTTGTTCTCGTCTTATGGACAGCGAAGTCCAACCCACATGTTGATATAAAACACAGTGATGAGTTCTGTAGCTAGCACTCGTAATAAACCTAAGTGCCAAATGAGAAGTAGCATCCAGCGGTTTAAGTGTTGATGCCGTAGCGTGCATGTAGATAATATCCCCATAATCTAGAACAGACATAAAAGTAGCTTGCACAATGTGTCTTCTATTTGTAGAGGACAAACATGTCCTGTTTCTATATATTGAAGCAACATTTAAAAAAATAAAAATAAAAATGTCACCTTTATTTAACCAGGTAGGCTAGTTGAGAACAAGTTCTCATTTGCAACTGCGACCTGGCCAAGATAAAGCATAACAGTTAGACACATACAACACAGAGTTACACATAGAATGAACAAAACATACAGTCAATAATACAGAAGAAAAAAAAGTCTATATACAGTGAGTGCAAATATGGTAAAATAAGGGAATTAAGGCAATAAATAGGCCATGGTGGCAAAGTAATTACAGTATGGCAATTAAACACTGGAAGGGTAGATGTGCAAAAGATGGAATGTGCAAGTAGAGATACTGGGGTGCAAAAGGAGCAGAATAAATAAATAAATACAGTATGGGGATGAGGTAGATAGATTGGCTGTATACAGATGGGCTATGTACAGGTGCAGTGATCTGTGAGCTGCTCTGACAGCTGGTGCTTAACGCTAGTGAGGGAGATGGGAATCTCCAGCTTCAGAGATTTTTGCAGTTCATTCCAGTCATTGGCAGCAGAGAACTGGAAGGAAAGTCAACCAAAGGAGGAATTGGCTTTGGGGGTGACCAGTGAGATATACCTGCTGGAGCGCGTGCTACGAGTGGGTGCTGCTATGGTGACCAGCAAGCTGAGATAAGACGGGGCTTTACCTAGCAGAGACTTGTAGATATCCTGTAGCCAGTGGGTTTGGCGACGAGTATGAAGTGAGGGCCAGCCAACGAGAGCATATAGGTCGCATTGGTGGGTAGTGTATTTGGCTTTGGTGACAAAATGGATGGCACTGTGATAGACTGCATCCAGTTTGTTGAGTAGAGTGTTGGAGGCTATTTTATAGATGACATCGCCGAAGTCGATAATCGAATGGATGGTCAGTTTCATGAGGGTATGTTTGGCAGCATGAGTGAAGGATGCTTTGTTGCGAAATAGGAAGCCGATTCTAGATTTGATCTTGGATTGGAGATGCTTAATATGAGTCTGGAAGGAGAGTTTACAGTCTAGCCAGACACCCAGGTATTTGTAGTTATCCACGTATTCTAAGTCAGAGCCGTCCAGAGTAGTGATGCTGGATGGGCGGGCAGGTGCGGGCAGTGATCGATTGAAGAGCATGCATTTAGTTTTATTTGCGTTTAAGAGCAGTTGGAGGCCACGGAAGGAGAGTTGTATGGCATTGAAGCTCGTCTGGAGGTTAGTTAACACAGTGTCCAAAGAAGGGCCAGAAGTATACAGAATGGTGTCGTTTGCATAGAGGTGGATCAGAGAATCATCAGCAGCAAGAGCGACATCATTGATATATACAGAGAAGAGTCGGCCCAAGAATTGAACCCTGTGGCACCCCCATAGAGACTGCCAGAGGTCCGGACAACAGGCCCTCCGATTTGACACACTGAACTCTATCAGAGAAGTAGTTGGTGAACCAGGCGAGGCAGTCATTTGAGAAACCAAGGCTGTTGAGTCTGCCAATAAGAAGGTGGTGATTGACAGAGTCGAAAGCCTTGGCCAGGTCGATGAATACTGCTGCACAGTAATGTCTCTTATCGATGGCGGTTATGATATCGTTAAGGACCTTGTCTCAAGACACCAGTCAGGAAGTTAAGTCAGGAAGTTAAAGCTTGGTTGGGTCTTCCAAATGGACAATGACCTGAAGCATACTTCCAAAGATGTGGCAAAATGGCTTAAGGACAACAAAGTCAAGGTATTGGAGTGGACATCACAAAGTCCTGAGCTCAATCCAATAGCAAATTTGTGGACAGAACTGAAAAAGCGTGTGCGAGCAAGGAGTCCTACAAACCTGACTCAGTTACACCAGCTCTGTCAGGAGGAATGGGCCAAAATTCACCCAACTTATTGTGGTAAGCCTGTGGAAGGCTACCTGAAACATTTGACCCAAGTTAAACAATTTAAAGTCAATGCTACCAAATACTAATTGAGTGTATGTGAACTTCTGACCCACTGGGAATGTGATGAAAGAAATAAAATCTGAAATAAATCTCTCTTCTATTATTCTGACAGTTCACATTCTTAAAATAAAGTGGTGATCCTAACTGACCTAAAACAGGGAATTTTTACTAGGATTAAATGTCAGGAATTGTGAAAAACTGAGTTTAAATGCATTTGGCTAAGGTGTATGTAAACTTCTGATTTCAACTGTATATATATATATATATATATATATATATAGTAAATCATACAAATTCACCTCAGTCTTATTCTGGCAGTCTGGAATATTTAAGCAAGCACCTTGGCCATATGAATGACTGCTTAGTCACTTAACACTAACCATACATGAGTGTGAAAAGGGAGCTCTGGTTTTCACATCCTTTTATCGCTCGTTTCAGGATATGGATTTATCTAGAAACATCCACAGCAATGTTAAAGTATCAGCACCTAATCTGCTGGCAGCCAAATAATAAATGGCTCTATAGAATGAATTTACATTTTAGTCATTTAGCAGACGCTCTTATCCAGAGCGACTTACAGTAGAGTGCATACATTTTATTACATTTTTTTTGGTCATGGGATTTATTCCCATCTGGACAGTATCATGATATGAAGGAAAACCAGAGACATTGAGTCAACCCATCCCTTAATAGGACAATGCTGACTTAATTGATGCCTTCAATTGACCGATAATATGCAAATTAATATATGGATGACAGGAAAAGCCTTCATTTCCCCTCAGTTGTTTCACAGATTTTTTACATTCATCATTCAAGATAGTGTGTATGTAAAAGATCAGATTCAGATCTGGCATATTTGTCTGGTTTATTTTCTTGATTCAAAATTAAACATTTTAAATGTATTTTATAATAAAAATGTCAAGGGAAAGCTGTGCAGATCAGACAAGAATAATACCAAACAAGTAACTTCTTGATAATTAAATTCAGTGCAATGTAGCTCCAATGTAACTGGTATTACCTGATTAAAACAGACAAATTGCTACACGAGCCTCTTCTGACTAACATGATCTAAGGTATGCCACCTCTCCAGCAGGATTGAATACATGGTACTTTTACTTAAAAAAATATACTTTTTTTTTTTTTTTTTTTAAACACGGTCACAACAAATCCACACATATATATGCAATACAATATATACATCATAAAAGTAAGCACTCAGAATTAGGATAATGAACGTTGCCATGTTTGCTGATTGACTGGCCTAAGGGATTTGCCAACACTAGTCCCTATAAAACCCTCTTTTTCTCTAAATGATTTACATTAATTTACTTTGTTTTTCCCGACCCACTCCTCATGACACTTGGTGACAAGATCAGGTGAGCTGTCCTCTTCGTTCAGCTAGCAGCAAGGCCATGGCAGTCAACCATCTCAAACACACTCAACGCTACCACCCCAAAGAACGTGGTGGTGTATGGCTCTTATGAGCCCAGGGCGTTGATGCCTCCCATCCGCTGTCTGAGAGTGTGTAGCAGATGTTTAGGCAGACAGTCCCAGGACCCAGACAGCAACTCTCTGTGCTGCAGCGCTGCTTCCATACAGAACCTAGAACAAATCAGGCAATATTTAACTTACCACTTCGCATGGTAAGGCAAGTTTTAGGTTGACCACAAGATGTACTGTATAAGAGTTGACGTGTTCATTAGGCAGAAGAAAACTGACTGAAACAGGGACCTGGACTTTGGGTTGTGTTCATTAGGGCATGCAACGGAAAAACAGTATTTCGGTGTATGGGCCATATTGTCTGAGTTCTGTTTCTACTCACCGGACAAGTGACTTGGGTTGAACTGTGAAGACCAGCAACTCTTTGCTGTGAGCCTGTTGAAAAGGAAAATCGAAGAACATATCCATGCATTCAAACTATACTTGGTAGTAAAACTGGTTATCAATCCGTTTGTTGATCTAATTTCAAGTGACACCAAGAAAGGTCTAGTAGTTTATGACTGAGTGGTGTGTTCTAACTGTACTCACAGCTCGCTGATGGGACAGCAGGTTGTTGGCACAGCCACCGAACACAAGCACCTCCCCACCAGGACCGGAACAGGCCGTGTGCCAGAGCCTGACACACACACAAAATCAGAGAAAAATCACCACTGACTCATAACACAAACAATGTACACAGTGAGACAAGCAGCTTCTTTTCCTAACCACTTATTTGGTGATATTGTCATGAAGATTAATTGGTTTATCTCTATGGAGATATTACCTGGGGCTCTCTGTGTGATTGTGCTTGAACTGCTGCCACTCGTTCTTGCTGACACAGTACAGCCAAGCATCACCTGTATACATGACAAATAGATAGAGGAATTAATTGTGGTCGAGCCATGGACTCTTAAGGAAAATGAAATATTCTTCACTCACTGAGCGTCTCTCGGGAAGTTGTGAAGCCTCCGAACAGGAATATGTGGTCAGGTGACACAGGGGTTAAGGAGTGCCATGAGCGTCCCACAGGACCCTGCTGAGGAACACTCCTGCAGAAGGCCAAGGAGAGGGGGAGATGGGACCGGGAGAGGTGGAGATGGGACCGGGAGAGGTGGAGATGGGACCGGGAGAGGTGGAGGGGGAGATGGGACCGGGAGAGGTGGAGGGGGAGATGGGACCGGGAGAGGTGGAGATGGGACCGGGAGAGGGGGAGATGGGACCGGGAGAGGTGGAGATGGGACCGGGAGAGGTGGAGGGGGAGATGGGACCGGGAGAGGTGGAGGGGGAGATGGGACCGGGAGAGGTGGAGGGGGAGATGGGACCGGGAGATGGGACCGGGAGAGATGGGACCGGGAGATGGGACCGGGAGAGATGGGACCGGGAGAGGTGGAGAGGGGGATGGGACCGGGAGAGGTGGAGGTGGAGATGGGACCGGGAGAGGTGGAGATGGGACCGGGAGAGGTGGAGATGGGACCGGGAGAGGTGGAGATGGGACCGGGAGAGGTGGAGATGGGACCGGGAGAGGTGGAGATGGGACCGGGAGAGGTGGAGATGGGACCGGGAGAGGTGGAGATGGGACCGGGAGAGGTGGAGATGGGACCGGGAGAGGTGGAGATGGAGATGGGACCGGGAGAGGTGGACATGGAGATGTGACCAGGAGAGGTGGACATGGAGATGTGACCAGGAGAGGTGGAGATGTGACCGGGGGAGATGGAGGGGAGCGTGGGGAAATGGGACCGGTGGAGGGGAGATGTGACCGGGGGAGATGGAGGGGAGCGTGGGGAAATGGGACCGGGGGAGGTGGAGGGGAGATGTGACCGGGAGAGATGGAGATGTGACCAGGAGAGATGGAGGGGAGCGTGGGGAAATGGGACCGGAGGAGGTGGAGGGGAGATGTGACCAGGAGAGATGGAGGGGAGATGGGACCGGGGGAGATGGAGGGGAGCGTGGGGAAATGGGACCGGGGGAGGTGGAGGGGAGATGTGACCAGGAGAGATGGAGGGGAGATGGGACCGGGGGAGATGGAGGGGAGCGTGGGGAAATGGGACCGGGGGAGGTGGAGGGGAGATGTGACCGGGAGAGATGGAGGGGAGATGTGACCAGGAGAGATGGAGGGGAGCGTGGGGAGGTGGAGGGGGTTAAGAGTTGTTAGTACCATCATGGTGAACACACAGGGACATCCATGGGTAAGAGCACAACATCCTCCCATAAAAAATGAATGTGTTTAACGCTATAACATGCATGAAGACATTTTGGATAAGTTGGCATAGCGTACATTTCATGCCACTCCCAGGAGTCCATGTCGATGTAGTACATGTCGTTCAGGCGGTAATCCTGTTGCGAAAGAGTCAAGCCTTACTCATATGGAGGAAGAGCATCAAACATTTAGAACACAATATCCTTTATAATCTATGATGTAACAAGGCATAACAATATGTAAATCATATAAATTAACATCGTGAAGACCTAAATCTCTGTCTACAGGCCAGTGATATTGTTTTACATTAGACAGCGTGACTGTAAACTCAGCAGAAACTTGTGTAAGCTCTATTTTCAAAGAACATTCCTACTTACCCTGTAACGCCCCCCAAACACGTAGCCTCGGTTGCCCACCTTGGCACAGGCATGCGCTGCCCGGGGAGAGGGGGCGTTGCCCTTTCGCCAGGAGAGAGGGAGGGAAAGGAGGGGTGAGAATGGGGCTCCCACTGAGACAGCTGTACAAAATGGCTTCCAACACAAAGTCATGACCGGATTTATGGGAATGGCGTTACCTTGGTGACTGGCTGGCTCCAAGTGGACGTCTCCAGGTCTAAGATGTGAATGTGGTTGTTCCAGCCCCGCCCCGGATTATCTCCCTGTTACAACACACAGTGAAGGGGTTGTGTTCATTAGGCCGTGCAACAGAAAACCTTTTTCTACAAAACACCAAAATTGGCAACTCTTATTGGACAAGTCCAGGTTGTCCCTCCCTGTTTCAGTCCATTTTCTTCCGTTTGGTGCCTAATGAACACAACCAAGGATTTACCCTTATTGACGACTCCCTTTGCTGCAGACTAATAGACTAAACAGACCGTTTTCATACTGCCGTTAAAAAGCAGCTGCAGAGTTGTAGAATTAATTGATCATACCATGAATGAAGTTTCATCGTATTCAAATGTCCCTCGGTGAGCTCCTTGTGCCATATAGCCGTAGCCCCCGAAGAATACTAGCCTGTCGACACACAGAGCAGTTCATTGAGAAACATTCATCAAAATAAACATCTCTTTCTTTAGAGGCAATATGTAATGTCGCAACAACAATATGTAACGGAGCAATGAGTTAGACCTAAAATCTACCTCACTGCCTGCCAATGGGCCACCTCACCTGTTCTATAATCTACCTCACTGCCTGCCAATGGGCCACCTCACCTGTTCTATAATCTACCTCACTGCCTGCCAATGGGCCACCTCACCTGTTCTATAATCTACCTCACTGCCTGCCAATGGGCCACCTCACCTGTTCTTGTGGACCCAGCAGCCTAGTTTGTCCTTGCAGGACGGTGCCAGGCCCTTGAGATCCTTCATCTCCTCCCAGCAGAGGGCCGGTGTTCGGAGAGGGAGCCGGAAGACCTGAAGGCCACAGAGCAGAACAGGGCCAACGTTGAGATGGTATCAAAAAAGTTACAACATAAGTTTCGTAACGGACATTAACATTTAAATGGTTTGTTGGAAAACAGGCTTCTGA
Source organism: Salmo trutta (assembly GCF_901001165.1). Classification (NCBI taxonomy): domain Eukaryota; kingdom Metazoa; phylum Chordata; class Actinopteri; order Salmoniformes; family Salmonidae; genus Salmo; species Salmo trutta. The sequence continues at coordinate 35,937,858 of NC_042989.1, forward strand.
GGTGAGATGGAGATAAATAAATAAATCCTGCTGTGGTGAATTAACATCCGATGCTGAAAGTGGGGATTTTAACCAAAAAATCCTCAAAAACATAGTTCTTAGCATGCAGCACATAAAATATTTTTGTAAACACAGTTTCTGGAAAGGAAACTGGACACAGCCTTAGGTGCCAAGATTCTACAAGACATAACAGAGTCCACGCACATGCACACACGGTCTATTCTCACCCGGTCAGTGTTTCCCCTGGCATGGTGGCCTCCAAACAGATAGAGGACGCCATCCACACACACTCCACAGCTGCCAGACATAGAGGTATGCAGGTTACCCACAGTCATCTGCTTCTTCCTGCAAATACAGACGGTAGATATAAGGGCTCTGGTCAAAAGTAGGGCACTATATAGGGAGCCATATAATTTGAGACACGCTAGACACTAACAAAAGGATGTTTAAAATCATTATTACCATCGTTCTGTCTCCATGTTGTAGATCCAGATTTCATTCCTTGGCAAGTATAAGTCAAAGAAGCCAGTGGTCTGGGAATTCTAATGACAAGACAAACAAGAGGGAAGTCAATGGAATTAAATAATCTGGAAACATGTTGGCTGGAGTTCGGCTGTGTTATCTCTGGCAAAGTGGACTGTGGCAAATGGTATCATAGGTCAAAAGCCGACGGCAAATCTTCCAATAAAAACTATAATTGATTGAAGACTCATTGATCATTGTTTCAATCATTGATTAAAATGGTATAGTTCCAAATTAAATTATTTAGATACACTATCATATAAACAACAGTCTATTCAGAATGCCTGTCATACTTGTTTACCTTATATCCTCCCCAAACATACATGTAGTGTCCATCCACCGCTGCTATGTGGCCACTGCGCTCAGCTGGCTGCTCCAACTCAAAGGGCTCTGCTTCTGTGTCCAGAACAACTACATCCTCATCATCCTCATCGAGTTCATCAGCCTCGTCCACCACCCAGTCAAATTCTCCCTCCTCTTCATCCCCCTCCTCAACAGGCAAGCGGTCAGGAATGTCCTCCTCTATTTCAGCCATGATCACCTGGATGGGAGATGAGAGCTACATAGTTTTGCATACACAGGGATTCAGAGTAGAGGAGTATGAGAGGTATTGTAACAATACAGACATTCACTATAGTTAAGAAGTCTCACCCCAACATGCAGCTATAGGATATAGCTAAGCAGGTAGCTCAGCTACCAATGGGCTGTGTTATGAACAGGGCTTAGTATGACTAAAAAGATAATACGTTTTACAGTATGAATTCTAAAGAGATTTACAAATAATTCAGATAGTAAAAATGCCAAAGATAGCGCGTTAGCTGTTACTGGGTAGGACTAGAATTGTTTTTGCCAGCTAAGTAAGTTAATATCAACAGCTGGCAACTGTTTTCGTACCACCATGGCTGGTGCACTGACTGTTGGTTGGTTTACATGGAAACACAAGTCATGATGTTGGCTTGTGTGCCATCATGAAGACAATATAAATGCGTAGCTCGTACAAAAAGACTAGTTTTCAGCAAGCATTTTAAGCCTACACCGACTCAACGTGACACCGAAAGCTACCTAGCCAACGTTAGCAAACTTAGCCGTGTCTGCAAGCTAGCTAACGTTCGCCCTATCAATTTAACTGCGTTTTAAAACGCCACCTAAACTTTGAAAAAAGGGAACTAATGCAACCTTGCAACAACAACAAAAAAAAGACACTTACGTAGTCTGCTTTAAATGGTCCACGTCTGCTTTGGCCTTCAGTGTGAAACGTTATGTTTTTGTTCAGTGATTATTATGCGACATCTGGTTGAAGTCGTCAATTACAAGACGCCTAACCGGAATTAACCCAATAACTTCTTATTTCCGCCATCTTGGTGAGGTCAAATATAATCGTTTGATTTATGCAAGTACAGAAGAGTAACACAATTCTTATTTGCTTTATTGTCCAACATTAACCAGTCAAGTAAAAAAAAGCACAAAGATGACAATTTAATGACAGTGAACCTTTATTCTCCATGATACAAAAGGTACATACAAATAAAATAAAAAGAGATTTAGCAAAAGTATTTTTAGACATATTTTACAAAAACATTTTACACAACCATAACAGCCAATCCCCCTGTCCAAAATAATCCTTATGGTCTTTAGAGGCTTTGAAGTTTGCTGTGAGGAAAAATAAATAATATTTAGATCAGCAAAGAGAAATGAAGACCGACATGGAAACCAAGTTGACTCAATATACTATAGTTACCATATTGCCAGTAAAGCAATGATTAACACCAAGTGAGATATGTGTCGAGCATGCATAAACAAAGAGTAAAAAACATTTCTCACCTGTCCTCAACGGTCCTGTTGGATGGGTAATATACCTTAAAAGTGAAGCCACTTTTTGGGAAGGAGCCCTGCAAGAACAGAATGACAACACATAAAAAATAAATCTTAAATTAAGAATATAAGATCTCATCATAATATAGCTCGAAACCCAAGTCCAACATCTCATACCGAGTCTCATAACAAAACAAAATGGTGGAAATCTAGGAATAAGCATAACGTACCGGGTTGATGCAGAGGCAGTCTGTGTTGGAGATGTTGAAAGGGTCATATTTGTCCGCAAAGATGATGACATCAGGCACGGGGTAAACCCGTAAAGCATAGTCATAGGCCCAGAACACTGGGCTGACATACAGCGGAAGTGGAGTCAGGTGGCCCTGAGACAAGATGGTCTTCACAAACTGGAGAAAGAGTTTATTGGTGAGTGTTAGACATTTTCATGTCGTTATTATTCATGAAGAATAAATTCAACTACAGGACAAATATTCACACAAAGCGCCTCAGAGTAGGATTTCTGATCTAGGTGGGGGGTGGGGGCTGATCCACTTTGTGAATACGGGCCAAATTAACTAGCTAGGTTTACAATTAACAGTACCAGTCAAAAGTTTGGACACATCTACTCATTCAAGATTTTTGCTTTATTTGTACTATTTTCTACATTGTAGAATAATAGTAAAGACATCAAAACTATTAAATAACACATATGGAATCATGTGTAACTAAAAAAGTGTTAAAGCAAAATACATTTTATATTTTAGAGTCTTCAAAGTAGCCACCCTTTCCATTGATGACAAATTTGCACACTCTGGCATTCTCTCAACCAGCTTCACCTGGAATGCTTTTCCAAAATTTGAAGGCGTTCCCACATATGCTGAGCACCTGTTGGCTGCTTTTCCTTCACTCTGCGGTCCAACTCATCCCAAACCATCTCAATTGGGTTGAGGTCGGGTGATTGTGAAGGCCAGGTCATCTGATGCAGCACTCCATCACTCTCCTTATTGGTCAAATAGCCCTTACACAGCCTGGAGGTGTGATGGGTCATTGTCCTGTTGAAAAACAAATGATAGTCCCACTAAGCAGATACCAGATGGGATGGCGTATATCGCTGCAGAATGCTGTGGTAGCCATGCTGGTTAAGTGTGCCTTGAATTCTAAATAAATCAATGACAGTGTCACCAGCAAAGCACCCCCACACAATCACATTTCCTCCTCCATGCTTCACAGTAAGAACCACACATGCGGAGATAATCCGATTACCTACTCTACGTCTTACAAAGACACGGCGGTTGGAGACAAAAATCTAAAATTTGGACTCAGACAAAAAGGACAGATTTCCACCGGTCTAATGTCCATTGCTTGTGTTTCTTGGCCCAAACAAGTCTCTTCCTCTTATTCGAGTCCTTTAGTAGTGGATTATTTGCAGCAATTCGACCATGAAGCCCTGATTCACACAGTCTCCTCAACAGTTGATGTTGAGATGTGTGCGTTACTTGAACTCTGTGAAGCATTTATTTGGGCTGCAATTTCTGAGGCTGGTAACTCTAATGAACTTATCCTCTGCAGCAGACGTAACTCTGGGTCTTCCTTTCCAGAGGCGGTCCTCATGAGAGCCAGTTTCATCATAGCGCTTGATGGTTTTTGCGACTGCACTTGAAAAAAACTTTAAAAGTTCTTGACATTTTCCAGATTGACTGACCTTCATGCTTTAAAGTAATGATGGGCTGTCATTTCTCTTTGCTTATTTGAGTTGTTCTTGGTCTTTCACCAAATAGGGCCATCTTCTGTATACCACCCCTACCTTGTCACAACACAACTGATTGGCTCAAATGCATTAAGAAGGAAAGAAATCCTCATGAAGCTGGCTGAGAGAATGCCAAGTGTGCAAAGCTGTCATCAAAGCAAAAGGTGGCTACTTTGAAGAATCTCAAATATAATTTGTTAAACACTTTTTTGCTTACTACATGATTCCATATGTGTTATTTCATAGTTTTGATGTCTTCACCATTATTCTACAATGTAGAAAATAGTAAAAATAAAGAAAAACCCTGGAATAAGTAGTTGTGCCCAAACTTGTGATTGGTACTATAGGTAATTGTACTAGTAGAGGCTGGGTATGTCATAACTGAGGAGCTAAGACTCACATGGTTTGGAATGTCGAGGTTGCTGCTAGGCAGTCGGACACAATTTCTGCACATCTTGTTCACCAGGTCTTCTCTGATGACAACAATCTCCTGGCTGCAGTACTGGATTCTGACATAGGAACATTTGATTCACAGGTTGTGAGATGTTAAAAGATGACATTTACAAAATGCAGGCAAAACAAAGACTACATGCAATCACAAAACCTGTGAAAAGTAACTGTCAAAGAATGGTCAATTATCACAGAAAGTTGGTGGCACCTTAATGGTGGAGGACGGGCTTGTGGTTGGAGCGGAATAGGTGGAATGGTATTAAGTACATCAAACACATGTTTTTAATGTGTTTGATGCCATTCCATTTGCTCCGTTCCAGCCATTATTATGAGCCGTCCTCCCCTCAGCAGCCTCCACTGTTTGTTATAATGAGCAAATGTAGCCAAATGTATCACACAACAACGTTAAAAATATTTGCCATTAAGTGCACATTTTTTCATAGGAACTTCAACAGATGGGCTTCGTTGCCAAAATCCCGAACTTTTATCCACTTCCCCAGAGTCAGATGAACTGGATACCATTTTATGTCTCTCTAATCTTAAACATGTGGAGATGGGAGAACCTTCCAGAAGGACAACAATCCCTGCAGCACTCCACCAATAAGACCTTTATGCTAGAGTGGCCAGACGGAAGCCACTCCTCAGTAAAAAGGCACATGACCGCCCACTTAGAGTTCGCCAAAAGGCAACTAAAGGACTCTCAGACCATGAGAAACAAGATTCTCTGGCCAGATGAAACCAAGATTGAACTCTTTGGCCTGAATCCCAAGTGTCAGGTCTGGAGGAAACCTGGTACCATCCCTACGGTGAAGCATGGTGGTGGCAACATCATGCTGTGGGGATGTTTTCAGTGGCAGGGACTGCGAGACTAGTCAGGATCGAGTGAAAGATGAACAGAGAAAAGTGTAGAGAGATCTTTGATGAAAACCTGCTCCAGAGCACTCAGGACCTCAGACTGGGGCAAAGGTTCACCTTCCAACAGCACAACAACCCTAAGCACGCAGCCAAGACAATGCAGGAGTGGCTTCGGGACAAGTCTCTGAATGTCCTTGAGTGGCCCAGCCAGAGCCTGGACTTGAACCCAATCGAACATCTAGGGAGAGACCTGAAAATAGCTATACAGCGATGCTCACGTTCCAACCTAACAGAGCTTGGGAGGATCTGTACAGAAGAATGGGAGAAACTCCCCAAATACAGGTGTGCCAAGCTTTTAGCGTCATACCCATGAACATGCAAGTCTGTAATTGTTGCCAAAGGTGCTTCAACAAAGCACTGAGTAAAGGGTCTGAATACTTATGTAAATGTGATTTCATTTTTTTTTATATATAAATTTGCTAAATATTCTAAACCACAGTTTTTACTTTGTCATTATGGGGCATTTTTTGTATATTGATAAAATGGGGAAAAACAATTGCATCCATTTTAGAATAAGGCTGTAACGTAACAAAATGTGGATAAAGTCAAGGGGTATGAATACTTTCCGAATGCACTGTATATCCCTTTAATAAAGCTCAAGAAATACAGTTGAAGTCGAAAGTTTACATAGCCAAATATGTTTAACCTCAGTTTCACAATTCCTGACATTTAATCCTTGTAAAAATTCCCTGTTTTAGGTCAGTTAGGATCACCACTTTATTTTAAGAATGTGAAATGTAAGAATAATAGTAGAGAGAATGAATTATTTCAGATTTGATTTCTTTCATCACATTTCCAGTGGGTCAGAAGTTTACATACACTCAAGTAGTAGTATTTGGTAGCATTGCCTTTAAATTGTTTAACTTGGGTCAAAGGTTTTGTCTAGTCTTCCACAAGCTTCCCACAATAACTTGGGTGAATTTTGGCCCATTCCTCCTGACAGAGCTGCTGGTGTAACTGAGTCAGGTTTGTAGGCCTCCTTGCTCGCAAACGCTTTTTCAGTTCTGCCCACACATTTTCTATAGGATTGAGGTCAGGGCTTTGTGATGGCCACTCCAATATCATGACTGTTGTCCTTAAGCCATTTTGTCACAACTTCGGAAGTATGCTTGGGGTCATTGTCCATTTGGAAGACTAATTTGCGACCAAGCTTTAACTTCCTGACTGATGTCTTGAGATGTTGCTTCAATATATCCACTAAATTGTCCTACCTCATGATGCCATCTATTTTGTGAAGTGCACCAGTCCCTCCTGCACCAAAGCACCCCCACAACATGATGCAGCCAACCCCGTGCTTCATGGTTGGGATGGTGTTCTTCGGCTTGCAAGCCATTTCCCTTTTTCCTCCAAACATAACGATGGTCATTATGGCCAAACAGTTCCATTTTTGTTTCATCAGACCAGAGGACATTTCTCCAAAAAGTACAATCTTTGTCCCCATGTGCAGTTGCAAACCGTAGTTTGGCTTTTTTATGGCGGTTTTGGAGCAGTGGCTTCTTCCTTGCTGAGCAGCCTTTCAGGTTATGTCGATATAGGACTCGTTTTACTGTGGATATAGATACTTTTGTACCTGTTTCCTCCAGCATCTTCACAAGGTCCTTTGCTGTTGTTCTGGGATTGATTTGCACTTTTCACACCAAAGTACGTTCATCTCTAGGAGACAGAACGCGTCTCCTTCCTGAGCGGTATGAGGGCTGCGTGGTCCCATGGTGTTTATACTTGCGTACTATTGTTTTGGCAGAAAACGTGGTACCTTCAGGCGTTTGGAAATTGCTCCCAAGGATGAACCATACTTGTGTAGTTCTCCAATTTTTTTCCTGAGGTCTTGGCTGATTTCTTTTGATTTTCCCACGATGTCAAGCAAAGAGGCACTGAGTTTGAAGGTAGGCCTTGAAATACATCCACAAGTACACCTCCAATTGACTCAAATTATGTCAATTAGCTTATCAGAAGCTTCTAAAGCCATAACATAATTTTCCCAAGCCATTTAAAGGCACAATCAACTTAGTGTATGTTAACTTCTGACCCACTGTAATTGTGATACAGTGAATTATAAGTGAAATAATCTGTCTGTAAATAATTGTTGGAAAATTACTTGTGTTATGCACAAAGTAGATGTCCTAACCGACTTGCCAAAACTATAGTTCGTTAACAAGAAATTTGTGGAGTGGTTGAAAAACGAGTTAATGACTCCAACCTAAGTGTATGTAAACTTCCAACTTCAACTGTATCCCTTTAATAAAGCTCCAGAGATATCCCTTTAATAAAGCTCGAGATATCCCTTTAATAAAGCTCCAGAGACATCCCTTTAATAAAGCTCCAGAGACATCCCTTTAATAAAGCTCCAGAGATATCCCTTTAATAAAGCTCCAGAGATATCCCTTTAATAAAGCCCCAGAGATATCCCTTTAATAAAGCTCCAGAGATATCCCTTTAATAAAGCTCAAGAGACAAATTCCTGAAAATAGAATAAATCAACAACTGCCATATTTCCAGGCTGATTCACATCCGGCCGTGATTGGGAGTCCCATATCTTTCAATCACCTGCATGGGTTGGTAGTGAACACAGAGAATGGCACCCTCTGTCTGAACTCCTCAGTGATGTGGTCTGCCAATGGGGGCCTGAGGACATAAGCATTTATAAGAAGTACATCAGAGGACTATAGTCAAATCATGAGCAACACAACACAGGTCTCTTGTTTTTCAACTCTCACCTGGGTAGAATTGTACTCGGACCAGGGTCTTCAGGACCGGGGACGAACACGAAGCGACTACTGCAGTTTTGAAAGGATGCATTCAGTTAGACAAGTAAACACAACAATTTCCTGTAGAAGACCCATAATGCAGCATGGTGAATATTTCCCAAACAGTTTGTCACCCTGGATACAACGATGTAGTACTGTTGAAATAGTTTCCTGGAATATCAGACTTTCAGGTCAACCAAGTGGTTTTCCTCCCTCACACGTTACCTGTTGTGGATGCTGGGATATTCACAGATTGCATCGGCAAGAACTTTCAATGACTCTGGGGGGAAAAAATAAAATACTTCAAATGTGTGTACTAATGCTTCTGTCATAACCTATTTGCCAGGTCAGTATATCTTCACAAGCAGGGCATTTATAAAAAATAAAATAAAAAATTGACTCAAAGCTTTTTTACCTTTGAGTGATTTGATCTGTGTTTTTCCATAGGGGGCCGAGGAGAAGTTGCCGCAGAAGATGAAGCAGGTAGGAGGCATGGCTGCGTATCCTACAATGGACACATGAAAAGGTTGTTTCAGACCATACTATTAAGCAGTAGAGATAGATACTGATGGAGACTTCAAAATCTGTCAGAGATGGACATGAAACACATGACAATAACCATCAATGTCAACATTAATACATAATAATAGTGAAGACATCCAAACTATGAAATAACACATATGGAATCATGCAGTAACCAAAAAAGTGTTAAACAAATCAAAATATATTTGAAATTCTTCTAAGTAGCCACCCAAATGCTTGAATCAATCAATCAACCCAATTGTATCTATAAAGCCCTTTTTACATAAACAGTTGTCACAAAGTGCTTTACAGTAACCTGGTAAATATCCCCATACGAGTTCCTCTTCTGTCAGTGAAGTTATGGGTGGAACTAACCTGAGAACATAAGGTGGATCTTCTCCAGCACCTCCACGCTGTCCAGCCACACGTCGGAAACCACCACAAACATGGCGTCCTCGTTCTCTTCCTCCAGTTGCTTTAGCTTGGCCGAGGCCTTCACCGATGTGGTGGACGGCCCACCGAAGAAGTTCACGTTGCCGTAGTAGGCCCTAAAAACCAGAGTCCATTCTCATCCGCTATTTATTTATTTATTTATTTATATGTGTATGTATATATACATACATACATACACACACACACAGGGGAAAGGAAAATATATTTTTAAATGCCAACTGTAGAGTTAAAAACAATACATTGGAATTTAAAAGAACTTTCGCCCTTCTCAGTAGGCCTACTGATTTTCAGAGAAGGCATTATGTAGGTAATGTCCATTTCTAAATCAAGACAACACTGACAGGCCAGCGACATTGTAATCTACTGACCTTGTGGTGGATGATGGCTCAGTTGGTGGGAATCCAAATGCATTGACATGGAAGACTGAGTCCTCATACCAGCCTATGGGGTGGAAAGAGGACCGGACTACTAAGTCATTGCATAACAGGTAATATTCGATGTCCATTAATGTGGATGAAAAAGATAATTATTTTACCTTCTGCCAAAACAAAGCAGGACTCTGTGTAAAGTCCACTGTGGAACTGGTGAGGGCAAGGTTAAAGAAAACATGCATGATCTGAAATACAATAAACATTGACTATATTCAAGACTTTAATTGGCCCCTTGAATTATGTAAGAGAACATTTGTATCATTCGCTCTCCATCCCCACACCACAGTGAAAGGATATTGCCTTTGAGAGGTTCAGCTGTACTGTACCACTGGGGTCTTCCAGATAGAATTTCCCCTGGGGGAAAAAAGCATTCCAGGTGAAGCTGGTTGAGAGTGTGCAAAACTGTCATCAAGGCAAAGGGTGGCTACTTAGAAGAATTTCAAATATATTTTGATTTGTTTAACACTTTTTTGGTTACTGCATGATTCCATATGTGCTATTTCATAGTTTGGATGTCTTCACTATTATTCTAAAATGTATAAGATAGTAAAAATAAAGAAAAACCCTGGAATGAGTAGGTGTGTCCAAACTTTTGACTGGCACTGTATATCTATAGATATTACTATATTTTCCAATTAAAAAGTCCTTAACATGAATTTTAGCTGCTCACCTCTTTAAGCTGTGTGACCATCCCCAAAACAATGACCTCTCCTAGCTTAGCCGTACTACCTAAAAGTGCTTCAACAGTCTGAAGCTGAAAACAAGAACAGAGCAAGATCAGGACAATCAATGTTCAACATGAGAACGTCCTCTTAGCTTATATCAAATCCATTAAACACATTTAAGTGTGTTTTTGGTTATGGCAGAGTTATTACCTGAAATTTGTTTCTGCCTTCTTCTGCAGCGGCCCCTATTACAGGTGGGGTGAAGAGTTCATGCCGATGTGTACGCTACAGAAACAGGGGTAACTGTCAATGTGGATCGGGGTACACATTTATTTTTCACTGATTTAACTTTCATTTATCAAGTGGATTGGGAACACATTCTCTTTACAATGACCTCAGAGAGCAGCGTCTCAGGAAATAAGCGTTTTTAAAAGTAACTGTCCAGTGAAAATCTCACTTTTAAAAGTTAATATTCTGTTAACCCATACCCAAATAATGTTGATGACTCATCCTACACTCATGTGGCCAAAGCATAAATTGGAGAAAAAAAAAACACTTAAAAATCCCCACCTCAAACTTGTCTCTCAAACAGACTGTTTAAATTTTTTTTTGCTATTTCCTCATAAAGGATGATGTCATCCTCCTGAGGAAGATGAGCTGGCCAATCAGCGGTCTGCTCTCGTGAACATTTTTAATGAACGCTATACGCCAACACCATTCCAACACAGAAAATATGCTTCTTAACATACTGTACTTAATTACACATTTTTAGAAGGAAAACTTTTTCACTCATATTGTAATTACATATAGGTAATATTATGTCAGAGAAGTCTGGAAACACTGGACAGTTGCTTTAAGGCCAAAATATACAAAGACCATCAAACTATGATGGATTCAGAGGGCAAAGAAGTGTAGTCTACTGACCTGCTGTAGGAGCATGTAGCGTTCCCTGAAGAGCTCTGCCTTGTCCCTGGCTGAGCCACAGAGACTTGGGGCAGAGTGGGTGGTCATGTTGAGGCTGGGTGAAGAACAAACAACGGTTTCACTGATGGATGTCTTCATATGGTGGTTTCAATAGAAAGATCATTTTTTTTCTAGAGTGTTTTTGATATAACATTCGGACCATGTAGACTAGATGGGGTCAACCTATAGTAGTAGTAGTTTTAATACCTTGCATCTTGGCAGGTAAAAGCAGAATCAAGTACACAGCACATACAAGTAATTAAACAAGTAAACAAACAGTAAAACATCAGGAAGTCAGGATTATAGATTCATACTTACGGTACAAACTTCTTCCTCTCTGTGCTGTAGATATATCTTGGCACATCAAAAGCGCCAATTATGTTGAAGACATTATCTCTGAAAATAATAAAATAGTTCAAATGAATAAGTCAAATTTGAGGATTACTATCTAGAGAATGTGTATGAAATTGGTTATTGTGAGACTGACATCTTTCTCAACTTACATGGTTTCATCACATGACTGGCTGCAGTCCTGCACAGCAGTCTCCACCACAGCCAACTCAATCATACTGGAGGACACTGTCCAGGAGAAGAGAGGAATAGCTACATCATTCACAAGCATAGCCAACACAACTGACTGTATTAACTTTTGTACATGATTTTAGTAGCTTGTTATGATCGAAGAAGACGTACGTGGCTGCTTCTCCACAGCATCCATGACCCTCTCGATGACATCATCCAGTTCAAGCTCATTGACAGACTCCAACACCTCCACCAGGTACCTGCTGGCTTCCCTGGAGGACAACAACAACATTACGTACACATCTGAGAGGTATACTACAAAGCTGGATCAAGGAGTTAGCCAGCTAACTTGTCTGAATATTCTGAAATAACTTTTTAGTAAGACATGCTTGAAATGGGCATGGTCTAATTGACTTAACAACCAAAAACATATCTATGTTTAGCTAGCTTTCAAATCAATTGTTATTTCTGGTTGTTTATCAAAGTTAGCTGGCTAACTCATTGTTGCTGCTTTGTAGTATACCTCTGACTGCCAGACATCAATCCCATCATTCCTATTAAAAACATACAACATTTGCATTCGTTTCTATAGATTAATTGCTTAAATATACATAGTATGCTACTAAAATGTCTAGCTAGCTGTCCATGTAATTTACTGTAGCTAAGCTAACCTTAGCCTCCTAGTTTCTTTCTTGGTATCACTGACACAACAAGACAGATTTAGCTACTAACTAGCAATGCAGCCATTACATTTACTGTAAAATAAATATCATGTCAAGAACAATATGATTGACAAATTATAACGTACGGTCGAAGCATAAGTCCCCTCATCTTGAAGCCAGCAGATACTTTCGTCTTCACTCTGCGAACCTCCATGTTGAATCTTTCTTCAACAATCAACATTTGGCGCTAAATGTTAACTTCCGCCTATAATGTTTCGTCACTTCCTTCAAAGCAAAGATTCTACATAACAAGCTTCACTACTGCACGATTCGGCCGATATTTGCTGTTTGAAGTCAGCTGATGTTTTCAAAACATTGGGTATTCTCAAAAACACATGGATAAAGCAGCCAGACATGTAAGTAGCTATTACCCAGATTATTACTTATCATCGCATGATCAATTGGCATGGTTATTAATGTATATCAGGCCTTGTCATATGTTTATTCATCATATTGCAATATTATTCTAAAATGTTTACAAAAAATAATCCAGAATAGAACAACCATTAGGTCAGGTTGAAGGATAGGTCATAAGTGTCCAATGAGACGACCTGCCCTGAAGCCTATCAGGGCAAGAAAAACGTGTTTTCTCCAAGAAGCTGTTGGAAAACATCCTCTTGAGGCGACGGACGAGAGACTCTTGTACCTTAATTTACCATATGGCCTTGGTTCTAAACTGTCAAAAGCTGTGTTGACAAAAATAAATTACTTGGATCTCTAAACAAGGTTACATTTTTACAGATTTCTTCAACCAGATACACTGAAAGTACTGCCACGTGTGGTCTTTTATGTAGTCACCTTTCGTTATTTTTTCCTCTCCCTTTTTAGCGCACATGGATTCTGCAATTGCAAAGCACTGTCCAGAGCTTGTAGCCGGTGAGCGAAGCGGTCATATGGCTGTTGCTGAGGGAAATGTCCTGTACGTGTGGGGAGGCTACGTGGTATGCAAAAACTGGCAAACAGATGGAAGAGATTGAAGAAAGTCTACTAGCAAATATCGTTACAAACATTGCCAATGGATAGTCTTGAATTTATGTTAAACATTTCAATATTTCACTAATATGTTGTTAGGGATATGCAAAATTATTCAATGTAGTTATGCAATGAATGTTTTGTTTCTCCATACAGTATTGATGAATATGCAAAGATAGAATTTAAGAATGTAAAGCAACGTATTCCATCTTCCCATTCAGTAATTAAAAAAAAAAATACTTTTACGATTCAATTGTTTTCTGCAGTCAATTGCTGATGATGAAGTTTTTCTGCCAAATAATGAAGTCTGGTTTTATGATTTAGAAAGAGGTGTATGGTAAGAATATTAATCTAATTATAACAAATTGTATTTTTGTATATGGGAAGTATATAGATTAACAAATTTCAAAGATTGTGAATTAATAAATTGATGTAATAAAAAAGTTTGGATCCTTGGAAAACTACATTCCAAACATAAAAAAGATTGCACTGAAACCAACATATCATGATGGCAGACTTTGTAAACAGGTCATCATTTGTAAACTCTGCATCGCATATCAGAGGTGTTAGGCCTACTACATAGTTACTAAAATGTTATTACATTGACACAGTGGAATATTGGTATTTAGAGAGATTTTGAACTGTGTTAAAATTCTAGACATTCAGGGAGCATTTGTAAATTCCCTCCGTAGTGTCAGAGTGTACCCAGTGTGCGCTCTGAGCATTCGTAAATTCATAGCGTTGTCAGATTGTCCTATCATAAATTCATAGCGTTGTCAGATTGTCCTATCATAAATTCAGAGCGTTGTCAGATTGTCCTATCATAAATTCAGAGCGTTGTCAGATTGTCCTATCATAAATACATAGCGTTGTCAGATTGTCCTATCATAAATTCAGAGCGTTTCTCTCTATGAATGGGCACACTAGATGCTCTGGCCGAGGAGTAGCGTTTGTAAATTCACTCTCGATATCTACTCCGATATCAGAGCACTCTCGTCTGTGTGTGTCAGAGTGCAGAATAACTATGACCAGTGTCAATAAACATCGGCAAAAAAAAACAAAAAAACAACGTAAATCATTTGTTGCCATAACACAATTAGAGTCACTAACCCTCGTGATACCATGAAAACACTAACCAACTCTGCTAGGTCCGAGTAAAATGGTCAGAGTGAGGTGTTCTCTCATATGTCTGGAAGTAGCTAGCAAGCTAGCCAACGTTAGTTAGGCAGATAACTTGGGTGTTTTACTACCGTCGGATCAACTCTACTCCTCGGCCAGAGCGTCCAGTGGGGCTCTGAATTGACGAACAACCCCTTTACAACGACAGTCAACCACCCAGGCCAAATGCATAAAGAGTTGGCTAGGTTGCTAGGTAGCTACTTCCAGACACAAAATGAGAAAACACTTTATTTTGAACATTTTACTCGCCCAGGCAGAGCTGACATAGCTTCTTGAGTGTTGTCATGTTATCGTGAGGATTCATGATTGTAACTGAGTTACTGACAACAATTTAATTAAAACAATTCGTCGATGTTTACTTACACCTGTCACAACAACCAAGTTTAGGGCGTTGGTAAATTTCTCAATTATTCTGCGCTCTGGCACTCAAACCAGAGCACTCTGAAATCGGAGTAGGTTGCTAGAGTGAATTTACGAACATACAATTACACCGCATGGTTTAAATATTACCCATCTAATGTTAATGGTGAACTAACATGGCTGCCATAGTGTTGTACATAGTGTTGTAGTGTCATGTAAATGCATCATAATACTAATTCTAGACATTCAGTTCTATAGTATTTAAAAAAAATATATATCCCATGTAATGTTAATGGGGAGCTAACATGGATGCCATAGTGTTGTACATAGTGTTGTAGTGTCATGTAAATGCATCATAATACTAATTCTAGACATTCAGTTCTATAGTAATGTTAATGGGGAGCTAACATGGCTGCCATCGAATGTTGAAGTGTCATGTAAATGCTTCAGAATGCAGAAACCCCATTGGTTCAACTCTCTAAATACATCTGGTTAATGTCATGTTTTATGTGCAATGTGTGTTCAGGAATAATTTAGCTGCATAACTGAATCCCTCATTTCCCTGTTCTGTTTGTTTATTGTTTGTTTGTTCTCCAATCTGAAGGGAAATGTGTAAAATGTCTGGAGAGGTCCCACCCCCAATGTCAGGCACCTGTGGCTGCTCTCTGAATGGAGACATGTACATATTTGGGGGATGCAATGACAACGGACAGACCAATCAGGTAAACTCAGAAAAAGGGCTCCAGAGCATGTATACACAAAGTGTCTCGGAGTAGGAGTACTGATGTATGATTTGTTTTTTTCCTTTTAGATCATAAGGAATAAGATTGCATGAGCAGGATGGGACCTGATCCTAGATCAGCACTCCTACTCTGAGACACTTGATGAAAACGAGCCCTGATGGTACAGTACACATTGACAGGGAAGTGTGAAAATCCTCAATAGTTTACAAAGCCTTATATTGTTTTGTTCACATTTACATGCTGAAATGCCCTGTGTTTGCAGCTTTACTGTGTCAACCTCCTGGATGGGAAGTATAGCTGGAGGAAAGTGAACCATAAGAGTGGCTCCTCTCCCTCACCCAGAGATAAGCTCTCTTGTTGGGTTTTCAATGGCAGGTAAACATTCTTTATGTAAATAGAAATATTGTCATGGTTCGGATTACACCTTTACTATTAAGGGTGGTCTAAATAAATAGTGTGCTGGCCCAACTAAAGTCTTTCCTACATTTATGGGGGTTCCTAGCTCGCCTGTAATATGAACCCCTTGTGATTGGAAGATGTTTTCTGTATTTCTGTAGGCTCATCTACTTCGCTGGATATGGTCATAAGCAATTTGATGACATCGGTAACAATAGAAGCTTCCTTATGGATGAGGCATCAAGGGTCATTTTTGCTTCCGGGTGCAATTATGTCCAAAGGTATACATTCATTTACTATTAACTTTCCTTATTGTATGGATTAGTAATATTGTGCTTTGCAGGTGGATGACATCTATTGGGGATGGAACAATGAAGTCCATATGTTTGACCCAACATCGGCCAGTTGGAGTGAACCACATACCAGTGTTGTAAGACGGAGGTTAAATTGTGTTTACATATATAATAAAGCAATTAATTTAGTGGATATACAAAAACATGGTGTTGTCATAGCATATTATTAACAATATAGCATATAAGACAAGACACTTAAAATATGATCGTTTCTTTGTGGATATCTAGCTACCTGTAAATGTTGTTTTTGTCTACAGGGTCGTGCCCCTGACCCCAGGGCTACCCATGCCAGTGCAACACTTGACAACAAAGGATACATATGTGGAGGCAGAATAAGGGTGAAAAACGATGTACCTCAACTCCTCTCTCGTGTTTTTTCATTGACACAGACAACCTAAAGTGTCACAACGATTCATGAGATTGTGTCTTCTGCTGAACATTAATGAAACATAGGACTTTTGACTCGTTTTTTTTTGCGCTGGTTTGGAATAAGCTCTTCTGTTTTTCTTTTCACTTTTAGGAATCCAGGACAAGTGACATTTATTGTCTAGATCTAGAATCATGGACATGGTCCGAAATGTACGTATTTACTGTTCACTCTTTCAAATGCTCAACTTAAAATGGTTACTGTTCTGAACTATACTGTTTTCACATCACACTTGATTTTTTTTTATCTGTTCTTTCAAAAATGGCTTTTCCAGAGTAGCAGAATCCACTGTGCCAATGGGAAGGTCGTGGCATACCCTAACCGCTATATCTGATAGCGTTTTGTTTCTATTTGGAGGACTGGGTATGGACTGCGAACCAATGAGGAAGTAATTTACCCATTCAGGTTCCCTATCCATGTTCCATGGATACATGGCATTATTTGGTTTTCTAAAAAGATTATGTATCTCCAGGCGATGGCTGGGCATTTGATGTTGAGACAAAGAAATGGAGAGAGCTTGAGCATCCATACATGAACAAACCAAGGTAGTGTATGTGCAAGTTGTTAGCAGAAAGTGTTTCATTTTCCAATCTGAAATCTGAAGAATGTACCTAAAATGTGGAAATAGTAAAACTGTTAACACATTGTCTGACTCAGAGTGAATTATAGGATCTCTATATGTAATTCTATGATATGGGCCTCATTTCCCAGAGCTTTCATAGCGTTAGTGTTAAGATCATCACTAGAACCTTCTTACGATGTGTCTTTAGTAGTGAAAGTGTTTCCTAGAGCCTTCGTTAGTAAAGGGGCTGTTAAAAACCTTCGCACATAGACTGATCCAGATCACTCGTAGAGCAGCCAAAGTGCATCGTTAGAAGATCTCTGCTAAACATCGAGATGTTTGGCTGTCTGTCTGACTGTAACTGTCCATAACTTCAGAACGAAGTTGACTACAAATAGGAAAGTTCTCAAAGTATTTGAAATTGT
This sequence comes from Salmo trutta, assembly GCF_901001165.1. Lineage (NCBI taxonomy): Eukaryota > Metazoa > Chordata > Actinopteri > Salmoniformes > Salmonidae > Salmo > Salmo trutta. The sequence goes on from NC_042989.1 coordinate 35,955,743, forward strand.
TACAAACAAGTGAAGGATACAATTATGTTTCAAATTTAAACCAAGATGACTGCATTGAAAGATACTTAGGCTACATGGGCCCATATAAGCTATTTCAATCATATTGAAATCAATTTCATGTTCAATCAATTGAGTTCTATTTTGCTACTTAGCTACTGTCTGGAAATGTTTGCCTTAATTAATGTGTTTCAGGATGTGCATAATGATGTGACCAATCTGTTATTTAGTACATTTTTATTGGGTTAGCATAATAAGCCTCCTCAATAGCCTATTTACAGCCATAGGTGGTAGGCTAATATCTCTTTAGCAGCCGATCTGTTGTCAGTATTGTGGAATAATTATAATGTTAAAATAGGATTTTATTGGAGAAAGTTGATCCGAGAGCAGCGGTGCATTACCTTCTATCCTGTCAGTATCGACACGTGGTCTAACGACGCACTTTGCAAACGTTCTCTCTACGTGCTTGTTTGGGAAACTTCAAAAGTGGACTCGTAAATAACGGTGCACCTGGGCCCATGCTCCCTGATAGCGATACAATTTAGGCTTATTAAGAGTGTTTTAACAATGCATCTTTCCTGCAACGGTAGAAGATGTAACAAAACACGCGTTTCCCAAAACAGCACGCTGAGAGAACGTTCGCTCGGTGCGTCGTTGAGGCAGGCATGTGTCGATACTGATAGGATAGAATGAAAGGCAGCGCTGCTCTCGGATCAGTTTTCACCATTCAAATCTTACCTTAACATTAGAATTATTCAACAATACTGATGATGGATCAGCTCCGTCCCATGCCTGCAAATATTGAGTTGACTTATTCTAATGCTTACCCTATAATAATGCACTAATTCAAGGTTTGCCAGATCTTTGAGCACGTGTTAGGCTACACATCATGAAATATATTCAAGCAAAAGACAGTAGCCAAATAGCCAAATAAATCTAAATTGAATGAACAGGAAATTGATTTCAATATAATTTAAATATATAGAGTGCCTTCAGAAAGTATTCATACCCCTCGACTTATTCCACATTTGTTGTGTTACAGCCTGAATTCAGAATGGATTAAATCATTAAAAAAAAATCTTATCCTCTACACACAACACCCTACCCCATAATGACAAAGTGAAAACATGTTTTTTGACATTTTTGCATCATTTATTGAAAATGAAATACAGAAATATCTAATTTACATAAGTATTCACACCTGAGTCAATACATGTTCGAATCAACTTTGGCAGCGATCCCAGCTGAGTCTTTCTGGGTAAGTCTCTAAGATCTTTCCACATTAGGATTGTGCAACAATTGCCCATTATTATTTTACAAATTCTTCAAGCTCTGTCAAATTTGTTGTTGATCATTGCTGGACAATCATTTCCAGGTTTTGACATAGATTTTTAAGTAGATTTAAGTTAAAACTGTCACTTGGACACTCAGGAACATTCACTGTCTTCTTAGTAAGCAACTCCAGTGTAGATTTGGCCTTGTGTTTTAAGTTATTGTCCTGCTGTTTTGGCATATTTTTATTCACTCTGTTAATTAGTTTAGTATTCTGGAGTAACTACAATGTTGTTGATCCATCCTCAGTTTTCTCCTATCACACCCATTAAATTCTGTAACTGTTTTAGTCACCATTGGCCTCATGGTGAAATCCTGAACGGTTTCCTTCCTCTCCGGCAACTGAGTTAGGAAGGCCGCCTGTATCTTTGTAGTGACTAGATGTATTGATACACCATCCAGAGTTTAAATAATAACTTTGTGTCCTGAGTGGCGGAGCAGTCTAAGGCACAGCATCACAGTGCTAGAGGTGTCACTTCAGACCTGTGTTCGATCCCAGGCTGTATCACAACCGCCTGTGATCCGGAGTCCCATAGGGCGGCGCACAATTGGCCCAGCCTCGTCCGAGTTAGGGTAGGGTTTGGCTGTGTGGGCTTTTACTTGTCTCGTCGCGCTCTAGCGCCTCCTTGCAGCGGGCTGGGCGCCTGCAGACTGACCTCGGTTGTCAGTTGAACAGTGTTTACTCCGACACATTGGTGCGCCTGGCTTCTGGGTTAAGCCAGCGGGTGGTAAGAAGTGCGGTTTGGCGGGTCATGTTTCGGAGGACGCATGACTCGACCTTCACCTCCCGAGCCCGTTGGGGAGTTGCAGCGATGAGACAAGATCGAAACTGGCGAGAAAAGGGGGGGGGGGGGGGGGGGGGGGAATATCTAAATAACTTCGGCATGCTCAAAATGGATATTTAATGTCTGCTTTAAAAAATAGATATATTATCTACCGATAGGTGCCCTTCTTTTCAAAACATTGAAAAACCTCCCTGATCTTTGGGGTTGAATCTGTGTTTGAAATTCACTTCTCGACTGAAGGACCTTACAAATAATTGTATGTGTGGGGTACAGAGATGACGTAGTCACTCAAAAAAATCATGTGACTTGTTAATTAATTAAACGTTTACTCCTGAACTTATGTAAGCTTGCCATAACATAGGGGTTGAATGGTTATTGACTCAAGACATTTCAGATTCTAATTATTTTTAATTAATAAAAATTCCCAAGAAATAATTCCACTTTGATATTATGGGGTATTGGGTGTAGGCCAGTGACAAAAACTCTACATTTACTCCATTTTAAGTGCAGGCTGTCACACATGTAAATGTGGAAAAAGTCAAAGGGTGTGAATACTTCCTATAGCCTATACTGTAAGTAAGCCACTTATTTTAATGCAGTCATCTGCAGTTTTCATTTCAAACATATTCTTATTTATCCTTCGCTTGGTTGTTACAATTGCAAAGACAACTTTGTATTTGTAGTCAACTTTGTTGAAGTTCACTACAAATCACGGTCACGAGAGGAGGATTAACACTGTTTTGCAGAGATCCTCTAAAAAAACCGCATTAATGCTTTGGACACACCGACAGAGTCATTGCGCAAAATAGTACGCAGCATCATCTGGATATGTACAACAAAAGTTCACAACATTCACCTTCTGCTACCATTTCTGTCAAGCCATCTACGCATACAGTTTGATGCGTACGTTTGATAAATCCAACGTCTGCACCACACCAAACGCACTGCAACTGTCTCTGCAACGCAATGCTGCGAGGCATACGCAGCGTTTCATTGGAAATTAATGTAATTCTGGTGTACCAAAATGCAAATACACTGTCGGTGTGTTCGAAGCGTTAACTGGTTCTACGAATGGTCTGAGGCAGGTGTTAGATTACGAGCGTTAGATTACAGGCGTTAGATTACAGGCGTAAGATTACAGGCGTGAGATTACAGGCGTGAGATTACAGGCGTGAGATTACAGGCAGGCATTAGATTACAGGCGTTAGATTACAGGCGTGAGATTACAGGCGTGAGATTACAGGCGTTAGATTACAGCCGTTTTCAAGTGCAATGTTAATAACAATGGTTTTGGGAAACAGCTCGGAGATTTAACGATGCTCCTACGAAGATTTTAATGATTAACCTGACTCTTAAAGTCTCCATTTTATTTACTTTCTACCCTCAGGTTGTGGCACACAGCGTGCCAAGGGAAGGACTCTGATGTCATTGTGTTTGGGGGTAGTTGCGACTACATCCTCCTTGTAGACACAGTAAGTATTATGGAAACCATATAGGGAACTTATCTAATCATTCAATGGTGAAGGTGCATAAAGATCGCGACCCACATGTACTTATGACAAATGCCTCGTTTGCTAAATTCACCATATTGTACATTGCTCTCGGTTACGCTTTTTTTGTATCGGTATTAGCGTAGTATACATGATCCCAATTCTAGCTCCAAGATGGTGGCAATTTGAAAAAAAATGAAAAAGTACATTGTGCTGATTTATAGGCACGTTGAACTACGTTGCGCAGCATAGTTTAGGAACTCTGTGGGTAGTGCTAAAAACAGGTACGTAATACACTATATATACAAAAGTATGTGGACACAACTTGAAATTAGTGGATCCGGCTATTTCAGCCACACTCGTTGCTGACAGGTGTATAAAATCAGGCACAAAGCCATGCAATCTCCATAGACAAACATTGGCAGTAGAATGGCCTTATTGAAGAGCTCAGTGACTTTCAACTTGGCACCGTCATAGGATGCCACCTTTCCAACAAGTCAGTTCATCAAATTTCTGCCCTGCTAGAGCTGCCCCAGTCAACTGTAAAAGCTGTTATTGTGAAGTGGAAACGTCTAGGAGCAACAACGGCTCAGCCGCGAAGTGATAGGCAACACAAGCTCACAGAAAGGGACCACCGAATGCTGAAGCGCCTAAAAATTGCTTGCTCTTGGTTGCAACACTCACTGCCGAGTTCCAAACTGCCTGTGGAAGCAACGTCAGCAGAAAAACTGTTAATTGGAAGCTTCATGAAATGGGTTTCCATGGTCGAGCAGCCGCACACAAGCCTAAGGGCACCATGCGCAAAGCCAAGCATTGGCTGGAGTGGTGTAAAGCTCGCCGCCATTGGACTCAAGAGCAGTGGAAAAGAGATCTCTGGAGTGATGAATCACGCTTCACCATCTAGCAGTCCGAAAGAAAAATCTGGGTTTGGCGGATGCCAGGAGAACACTACCTGCCCCAATGCATAGTGCCAACTGTAAAGTTTGGTGGAGGAGGAATAATGGTCTGGGGCTGTTTTCCATGGATTGGGGTAGGCCCCTTAGATCCAGTGAAGGGAAATCTTAATGCTACAGCATACAATGAAATTCTAGACGATTCTGTGCTTTCAACTTTGTGGCAAGAATTTGGGGAAGGCCCTTTGCTGTTTCATCATGACAATGTCCTTGTGCACAAAGCGGGGTCCATATAGGAATGGTTTGTCAAAATCGGTGTGGAAGAACTGGACTGGCCTGCACAGAGCCCTGACCTCAACCCCATCGAACTCCTTTGGGCCGACTGCCAGCCGGGTCTAATCGCCCATCATCAGTGCCCAACCTCACTAATGCTCTTGTGGCTGAATGGAAGCAAGTCCCTGCAGCAATGCTCCAACATCTAGTGTAAAGCCTTCCCAGAAGAGTGGAGGCTGTTATAGCAAAGCAGGGACCAACTCCATTATAATGCCCATGATTTTGGAATGAGATGTTTGACAAGCAAGTGTCCACATACCTTTGGTCATGTAGTGTATCTGAATTCGTCCATCTTTTATGCACCTTCGTCATTGGGATGATTTTACAATTTCTGACAGGAAGGAGATTACCTGGTATTATGTTAATGCATATATTATTCAAATTCATAAACAGAAAGGGTCCATACAGCACTCATTTATTATGAATTATGTAACACCTTTACAATGAGCTGTGGTGGGGTATATAAAGAATTGTTTATGACACAATTAACTTTTTTTTATCACCTTTCTTCAGGGTCACTGCAATGATGCACTTGTTTTCCAGATCCAGCCCTACCCCCTCTTTCGGTAACTAATCAATTATGATCATTCATTCAATGAGGGAGAATCTGTCTCAGCTCTAGAACACACTTTGATATTTTGGAAATCATGTTGACTGTTTGCCATTACATAGATGCTATAACATAGTGAAAGATTAGTATACTAAGCTACATCTTCCAAATGCATGCAGTGCCCTGCCCTCTTAGCCGATACTTTCACTGTTCCTTAAAACATTTTTTTTTTTTTGCACAGGATAGCCAAGAATGTGAAGAACTGCAAGCTGCTTCAAAAACAGCTTCCATGTATGCCCCCAAAACTACTGCCAGCTGTACAGAGGAGAATGTCCTTTTTTCAGACATCTAGGAGAATATAGCATTTTCATATGTAAATATTAGAGGGAAATGATTAATAGTAGACTACAGTAAATTGATAACGCAGAGTTCATAGTTCATACTCTATGTTCCACATATTACTGTTGATAAGGCCTTCAGGGTATGTGGGAAGATTTGTCTTTCAAAAGATTGTAGTTTATTGTCATTATGTATCCATATATATTTTTTTATGTTTTACAGTTTATTTTATATTATGACTGTGAATGGGTGTGTCTTCTGCCTGCAAACAAGACTGTTGTAATGTTTGATATCATAATTTTTACAACTACAACTTTGCTTTGGCCACCACTTTATAATAACAACATTATATACAACTTTTGAAGACAGTCATAAAAATTAAAAACTAAAGTTGTATTATGGTTTTGGAACGACTATTACACAAACGCCACACGATTGGACGAGCGCTCTTCCCGTACCTGGCTGCTGCGCTGCCTTGTTGCCATGGTTTCGTCAACATTACAAGACACTTGGCAGCTTGCTCCTACCACTACGCCACAACTCCGTGGTAACCTAGTCTACAAAAGTACTGAGAAACTTTACTTTTGGCAGGTTGCGAATGATTTGCTGTAAAATATCGGTTCATATTTCGTGTAACACCTTAAAATTACTGTAGTAAAGCTGTTTTGTGCTGGGATAGCAAGCTAGCTACAAGAGTGAAAAGAAGACTTTGTGGCTACAGTAGCTAAATTAGCTTATCGCACCAATATGGAATTCGGTTCCAAGCTCAAGGACCTGAATATGACATCGGATGAAATAGGCCGCTTTACCAAGGCTTTTCAAAATGAGGAATTCAGAAAGATGATGCACGAATACGCAGAGGAAATATCAAAACCGGAGAACAAGAAGAAATATGAGGAAGAAATCAAGTTATTAGAACAAGAGAGGGGCATGGATATTCAATTTGTCCACCCCGAACCTTACCGAGCCCTGAAGACGAGTATGGACGGTAGGCAGAAGTGCTTCATCAATGTCTGCAGCAATGACATGATTCGTAAACCTGAGTTTAGGAGGGTAGACGAGGCTGGCAGAGTAGGCCAGCATTGGTCACTACCCCACAGCTTGACACCTGGAACGCCAGACAGGGATGCAAAGGGGAATAAGTACACAATCTATGATGTTGTGTTTCATCCAGACACTATTCACATGGCTGGAAACAACCCGAGATTTATGGAAATGGTTGACAACACTGCTGTTGAGGCTGTCGAGAATGGGGGCAAAGTGAAGCTAGACAAAAACAATGTAAGAGTTTTGAAAATCAAATACAAAGGGACACCACATGCTGCCGTCATGCGCAAGCCCTTACCTGGTCAACCTGCCAAGGAAAAACCTTCACCATTTGACGATCATCTCTCGTTTCCCTACCCCGACGAAAAGCAACCAGATACGGCAACAAATCAAAATGAGAGCCCTAAACCGAAGGCCGAGATTCAGTCCGACACCCAGATCAGCCAGAGACAACAAAAAGCCAATTCACCCAAGGAGCCAACGAAACCACATTACACTCTAAAATACAGATCATTCATTGATTTGCAAGATTTCAGGTGTTCCAGAGATTCAGCTCAGAGCCCACGCCCTAAAGAGATTGTCATCACTATTGATTTGCCTTTGCTTAGATCTGTTGCGGATGCTGATCTAGACGTGACTGAAAGACTTGTTAGTTTGGAATCCAAGAAACCAGCTTACAGACTAGAGGTGCCGATGGCATATCCAGTGGATGAAAACAAGGGAGAGGCAAAGTTCAACAAGCAAAAGAAACAACTGGTTGTTACTTTACCTGTTCTACCTCTGAAGGAGCCAACAATCGCTCAACTGTCTGGCCGGCAGCTTGTCAATGATGATGGTGAAGAGGATTTTGAGAATAGCTGTGTAAGTGCAGCGCAGTCAGAAGATGGAACACGTGGCAAAGAAGATACCCCCGACCACAGTGAACGTGGCAAAGAAGATACCCCCGACCACAGTGAACGTGGCAAAGAAGATACCCCCGACCACAGTGAACGTGGCAAAGAAGATACCCCCGACCACAGTGAACGTGGCAAAGAAGATACCCCCGACCACAGTGAACGTGGCAAAGAAGATACCCCCAACCACAGCGAACGTGGCAAAGAAGATACCCCCGACCACAGCGGTTGCAATGAAGGGGACAGCTCAGAAGCATGTGAAAATGCTATATCACTCCAGTCTGAAAATCAACTAATCTCAGTCCTGGAAGACAAGATAGAGTTTTCTGAACAGTCTGGTGACATTGAGGAGGACAAGCAACACAAACTGAGAAGTGGTGAATCACACCGAGCTAAAGCTTCAGAGCCCACTGAATTTGATGGCAAGACTGGGTGCACTGACCAGAATGAGGGACAGTCAGATGGCAATCATTTACATGATGAGGTGAGCCATCATCTTTAGGTTAACATTCATTCAGTAGAAGAAAAACGTACTATTATAGTGTATGTCTAGCAAAAGCTGACCCTGTTGTTGTTGAACCGTTAGGCTTCTGTTCATCAGTGCTGTTACTAACCCCAACATCCACTGTGACAATTACTTTTCTTTTAGGTGGAAACAGACCCCTCATCCCTGAGCGAGAGAATAGATGACCCATCTAACACTGCAGCAATGGTCATTCCATCCAATCTTGACAACAATGACCAGGCCAAAGACTGCTCATCCCCCAAGATAGAAGAGATAGTTGAAAGTCAAGCTCCAACTAAGGATAAACAGAAGAGTGTGCGATTCAGTGAGCATGTGGAGGTGGCTCAGTCTCAGGAGGATGGCCTGCCTGCTGAGCAGACCTTTCAGGACTGTGATATGAGACCACAGCAAGCTCTGCTGACAGAAATTAACCAGGATGGACAAGATGTGGTCATTAGTGATCATACTACATCTGCTGGTTTCGTTTTTCAAAACTCCTTTATCTATGACCTGGACTGAGTCTCATGTCAAGGAACTTTCTCAGTCACAAAGATACTGTATGAAGTTTGTTGCAGATTCAATTAGTTGAGGTCTTGCGTGAAAACCTAAAATCCTTTTATCCAATTGAGGGCAATAGGAAAAAGGTATTTAAAAAGTTTATCTGAATAAGTGAATCAGTAAGACTCCCATGTCTTCAGTATCAATTTCAGAGTTCTCCTTTTGAAACAATTTTCATAAGTTATTTCCCCATATACTTCTTTCTACAAAAGGGGGGAAAGTTTACATCTAATATGTTTAAGCAATAAAGCCCGAGGGGGTGTGGTATATGGCCAAGGGCTGTTCTTACGCATGACGTAATGCGGAGTGCCTGGATACAGCCCTTAGCCGTGGTATATTGGCCATATACCACAAACCCCCAAAGTACCTTATTGCTATTATAAACTGGTTACCAATGTAATTAGAGCAGTAAAAATAAATGCTTTGTCATACCCGTGGTATACGGTCTGATATACCATGGCTGTCAGCATTTAGTGGAGTACCCACCCAGTTTATAATTAGTTTTATACTTACCATTTGCTATTAGGTCTACATGTTGAGGGTGTGGAGAAGCTCACCATTTGAGCGACGCTTCAACAACTGTAAAATTCTGTACTCAGACCATGCCACAAGGTTCAAGTCTGCTTGACATATTGAAGGATGCATTAGTCACACCACAAATACTAACATTTTAAATAATTGTTTTACTGTTGTATTTTTTTTGTACATTGTTTGTGTATTACTACAAGATGGAGCTACCAGGGAGGCAGGTAGCCTAGTGGTTAGAGCGTTGGACTAATAACTGAAAGGTTGCAAGATTGAATCCCTGAGCTGACAAGGTAAAAATCTGTCGTTCTGCCCCTGAACAAGGCAGTTAACCCAATGTTCCTAGGCCGTCATTGAAAATAAGAATTTGTTCTTAACTGACTTGCCTAGTTAAATAAAAAGGTATATAAACAAAATGGAAACAGGTGACAAATATAATTTTAAACCTTCAGAAAGTAATTGAGACAATGATAGATATGGATAGTTTCTTTAATTTCCTTTCAAACTTGTACCAATACAGTAAAAATAAAACATTTTTTGAATTCCACAAACATATAAAAAAAAAGTTTTATATACACAAAGACCTTGTTTAAACAGATATAAAACTACTACTTGTCATTTTAGGTTTCTCAATCTGTAACACTGATTGGGAAACACGCTTGAAGACAAAATGTCTGAACATCAGCATATGTCCAACCAGTGGTCACATAAGCAGTTCTGAGATGCGTGTTGGGTCCAATGTCCAAAGAGTTCATACCGCCCTTTACATTAGTCTACACTGGCTTGTCACCATTGCCTTCAGAATAATACCAAAAGCATTAACCACGTTTCCAGCCGACCATTTCATGAGGATTCATTATCTAACGCGTGAAAAAAGTTACAACTGGGCTGATGGAAACAGGAAATGCCATTACAATTTTATAAATACCAACAGATTTTGTTTGTTTGACATGGTGGGATCTTTTTGTGTCTAAAATTCATTCTGCGAGAAATTATAGTGGAAATGCCTTTATGTGCAAATATTGCTATAATAACCATCACATCGAAGTAAACTTGGGAGTCACGTGATGATATTCTGTGTGGACCTCCCACTACAACTCGGGAAACCATGCAGTTTATTAAGCTACAGATGAACTAAATTAGGATGAACGTCACAGGGTGGTGAAAGAGCACGGTGATGAGCTTGAAGTATTGAGGGTCTTATTCTGGTGACATGATGACCGATGCCATGCTGCCATTTGATAAATAATATCACTGTGCTCCACAATAAAATCTCATCATATAGGTAGCCTACCACTGTATCTGCGAGCTGTTGGCTAGAGCGCACATGCCAAGTCCAGAGTGGGTACATTTGCTATATAACTCAACAGTTGTGACAAAACCCATCAGTAGACTTGACAATATGATGGAAACCTATTTAACTTGTATTTTCACATTCAGTACATGGGACTTTAACAATGAAAAGTTATGTTTATGTGCACTACTACGTCATCACACACAGCATTTATCCGCAAAAAGTAAATTTGATGGAAACATCTGATGGGGAAAACAAGCATATTTTTTAAATGCCGATTTCAGAATATTCGCGTGAAAATCTGTCGCAAATTGGATGGAAGCCTAGCTACTGTACTGATTGCCGAGGAACAGTTGAGGGACTTAATCATCTCAGGCCTCGCTGAAGGCATTGGTCTAGGAACTCAGAGTAACATGATAAGGAGCAAAAGTGATGCTGCACCGGTGCATCTGTTCCTCCCATGTCGTCTACCAAAACCACAGTGTGAGAGACCAGATGCAGATTCATGCTGACTGCTGTTTTGATGTAGTAGTTCACACAGGTACAGCCACAGTCACAGGTCTTGGCAACCTCCAGGTCTTGACAAAGGTGGGCAGGGATGAGATGAGGCCCGTAAGGGATTCTATGTGGTGTAAACACAAAACATAACTTAGGCTCAAATATTGCATAACACCTTACGTGATACTACACGTTTATAATTCCAAACAAGATAAAAGCACTTAAATGGGTGAAATGTTGAAAGGAATAATTGAACTAACCTGAGGTTGGCCACAGCCCTGGCGGCCATCTCCTGCAATGTCAGGGGGAAGGTGAGCTGGATGGTGTGGTCCAGGGGGTTGGGATGGGCGAACGGATTACCAAACAGGTCCAAGTTCTCCAGAGTTAACTTTCGGAAGTCCCCTGGCAGCAGAGCCAGCTGGTTGTGTGCAGCTGACAAAAAGC